>NC_141693.1:1167722478-1168129978 GCF_964263255.1 Lissotriton vulgaris
CCGTAGACGGGTTGCCAGGTAGTAGAGGTATAAATGTGTCATCCCCATGCCCCCGTCAAATGATGGAATCTGACAGGTCCTGAGCGCCAACCGGGCCCTTCCTCCACGCCACAGGAATTTAGTAGCCATAGTGTCCAGCTCCCGAAACCACCCGTGGAAAGCAGAAGGGTGTAATTTGGAGGACGTAGAGGAATATGGGTAGGATCATCATTTTAAATAAAGCGACCCTCCCCAAGGGGTTGTCATATAGATACTTCTTTTCTACATACTGTGTTAAGTTAGCATGAGTTTATTAAATGTTTGCACGCCGTTTTCATTCCTGCTTCACTTTTGCACACGACACATAATTGTTGTTTTAGCTTTCAACCCAGAAGAGCTTCGTGATTTACTAGAGAAATAATATGTTATTGCTCTATCAGTTTTGTTATGCACTTTGTCTGCACAGTGAGTGCTGAAGGCTACACGGATAACTTAACCCAGTGTTGTTGTAAGGTCTGATCTTCGCACCCCTATAGACATAACACACATGCTGCTGCCAAAATCTGGCTCTAGGCGAGTTTTATATTGTTGTGCTGAACGCACAAAAACACACTTGATGTGCTTCGCATGCAGAGAGCTGGTGGAAGATGATGTGATCCTCCTGCCACTGAGATTGTGAGGTATGGGCCCGCCCTCTAAAACCCAAATGAGACCTTCATAGATAAAAAATACTATGCTAAATAGGGAGGGTGTGAATTAGACGTTATTAATTTCTATTCATTTCAGCATATTAGTATGCTGTCACCATTCGCCTTTTATGGACTGATAACTATGCTGATAACTTTGTTGCTTATAATATGTTTGCTAGTATTATACAAGATACTGCGTTTGAGAACCTTGCATTAGTAAATAAATATTTCAAACATGCACGTGTCCTCTTTTACTCCACGTTCTGGTTTGTGATGATTATATAACGAAAGAGTGTTCATGTTTCCACGATTCCTGAGGTATTCTAAGTTCATGCTCTGGTCTGTCTAAGCATTGGGAGTTTGTTATGACCAATGAGACACTGTAGCTAGCTCGGTAAGGGGATTTTGGGTACTGAGGTGAGTTTTGGGCCATCCTAATTCACCGAGGTTCCAGGTCTCTATGCACAGTTCTGTAGGAGAACGGAATTCCCGCTACATGGCGCCCATACGTTGTTGGCCTTATATCATAACACTCGAGTAGTATATCATTCAATCCTTAACCCCTTCACTGACGTTTCCGGTAAACGGTGGTGTCGGAAAAACCTACCTATTTTTGAAATAGGTCTTTTCAAGCTTGATTCTTTCTAAAACGGTTTCCTTGAATTACTACCCAGTTGTGCTACAAAGTTTACTTTGTTTTTCATCTTTCTTGTGCCGTCATGGCTGCCGTGGACATTCCGCTGCATAGTCGCATTGCGGTGCGAGATCATTTGCGGGTGTACAATGTACCTTTGGAAGGCTTGGCTGTGAATATGGTGGTGAGTGCGGAACATGCTTACCCTTACGAACTCTTTTATTCGTGGGTGACATTTCCGGCGGTGGACGCAAATTCAGGCGTATTCCACACATACACTCCCACAGCTGTACCTAATGAGTATACTCCGTACAGGGCACAGGAAGTTCCTATTGATGTTTGGCAGCATGGAGTTTGGTGGCGCCCTACCCCATTCTTTAACCGCTCCGAGGTTGGGTCCTTTTTCCATTCCAGGCGCTAGTTGGCCTGTTTTGGCTGGATTTACTCCTCATCCTCTACACGGCAATTGTAATGTGGCTGAACTCCGACGACTACATGTAGTCGCGATTGCCGTGATTAGAGCCTTAGTGCATTACATGGGCCGTAATCTTCCGGGTGTAGCCCCGGGGGTGCGGCGCTTCCGGCAGGGCAGGGTGGTTTGAAAATCAGTCCTGTCATGGTCAATGCCGTTATGGGCAAGAAGCCCCAGGAAAAGGATGATTTTCCATTCTGGCTTGCCGAGTAATTTGACCAGCTGGAAGCTGTATTTCCTAATACGACTCCTGGTGAAAAACACCGGATTCTTACTAGTTTGCCAAAGGGTTTGGCCCCTGAGCTCGTTGACTGTGAGACCTGGGGGAAGACTTTTGCGGCGGTCTATGCTCGGTGCTACGGCACCCCGTCTATGTCCGTGCTGTCTTCGGTCCTTAAACGTGTTGAAGATGATCACGGACCGGAATCTGCGGTCGAGTTGGGCATGCGCCTGTGTGGCACCTTTGACGTAGTTTGCCATCTGATCCTTGCTAATGTCAAGGGGGATGCAGTGAACTTTCAGGTTGCTAACGCGTTAGCGGCGCTTCCCGAGGCCGAGAAACCCCGACAGTTAGCGAAAATTATTGTGGCGGCTTATAAAACCGTGGGTCGCAATTGTAAGGGCGTCAAACCTTTTTCTGTTGAAGATAAAAAGCAGCCCCAGGGACAAACTTCGGAGACGGACGTTCAGCCCAAGTCCAAAACACAAAATTGGCCTATAAAACAGAAACAGGGAAAGCAACCCCAACAACAACAGACACCGGTTTCTCGTCCTGAGTCTCTGTTGCCTACGCAGTCGGAACGTGTTTATGACTTGCGCGACCGCGCGACGATTAAGACTCCTGATCGATTTCAGGCTTCTGACCAACGCTCTCCTCGTTCCTTTCAGGACTCATCGGCTCCGACGACAGGTGGTGGAGGGGGCGGCAGGGGTCGGGGTGGCCAGCAAGGACGTGACCAGCCCCGCCCGAGCAACGGTGCAGAAAAGCAGGAAGGCTCTACCCCTAGGAGACCACAGTTTGCCAAGAAGAAAGTCGAAGCCTTAACAGCACATCGATATGCCCCAGATAGTGAGAACGCGGCATCGGAATCTGACGTGGGCTCTGACCTTGCTGGACAGCGCGGCGGAGATTACCATAGTGAGAGAGGCGCTCCGTCCACTACTGAAGGTGACAGCGACTGATACTTATGTTGTCATTGAAACAGCTGACACCAGAGTTGCTCCCCCTGATAGACTTTTTGAAATTGTCCTGTTAATTGAAGGTGACATACAACGAACCATAAAAGGGGTATTTTGGGAAAATCTTTAGTCTACATATGACATTTTGCTTTCGGAGGCTGACTGGCCCCCACCTTTTGTGCTCGCAGCTCCTCGAGGGGAGGAGGTGATTCTCCCCAGTTTCGCGAACACAGTCTCGAAGGAGGATGCGCTGCATTTTGCAGAAGAGTGGGCTCTAGCTCTGGCGCCGGCTGTGTACCGCAATCAGTGTGGTTGGGATAAATTGTCCCCGAGCCACGAGATTCCTTTACGGTCTCAGCCAGCCTCAACCTCAATATCCCATACCACGTGAAGCGAAAGCTTCCGTCGCGGCAATCCTTGAACAATTGGAATATCAAGGTGTGATTGAAACGTGTGTGTCACCGATGAATAACTCTCTTTTTACTGTAAACAAGCCTGACGGTTCGTATCGTTTGGTTTTGGATTACCGGCATTTAAACTTGCATTGCCGTAACTGTGCAGTACAGAATACTCACGGCTCTGCTCTAGTGAATAGTCTTGTGCGTAAGAGGTTTAAGACCACGCTTGACATTTCTAATGGTTTCTATGCCCACCAATTGGATGCTATGAGTTTCCAACGGACCAGTTTTACATGCGGCGGTGTCCAAAAACACTTTCGGCGTTTGCCTATGGGCTATAAGAATAGTCCTGGGATTTTTTCTGCCCGCATAGTCTCTCTTTTGGAGAGAATCGAGCCGGATGCTTGTTCGTATGTGGATGACATATATCTCATAGACGACGAACTTTGGGAGCATCTGTGTCGTGTAAACGGGATAATTTGTAATTTGTACCTTTGCAAACTTAGGTTACAAATTCAACTTTGCGAAATCGCACATTGCAGAGTACACAGTGTTGTTTCTGGGCTACGAGCTTAACAATGAAGGAAAGGGATTGGCTCCTCACTTCCTGGAGAAATACGCACAATTGCGCGCTCCGACAACACTGAAAAAATTACAATCTTTACTGGGCTTTTTGAATTTCGGGAGAACTTACATTCCGGAATATGCCCAGCGTATCAAGCCTTTGTATGCTTTGATACAACCATCTTTTTCCAAATCATGCTGGCTGCCTGAGCATTCGGCTATTCTGCAGTCTTTGCAGGCTGATCTGCTCGCTTCTAAATTCTTACTGACTCGTGATAATCAGACCAACCTGGTGATAAGAATTATCCTGGGACGGTAGGTTTCACGTACCTGACTTTTAATGAAGGAGACACAGTACCTATTGCTTACAATTCACACTTGTACACTTCGGCTGAATTGCGCTTTTCCACTGTGGAGAAAGTTTTGACGGCTGTGCAGATGGCTATTCTTAAGGAACGTGCCCTGTCACAGGGAAAACGCATGTTGGTTGTTACCCCGTGTCCTGCCTTGGAGGCAGTCACAAAAGCCAGTGTACCTAATTCTAAAGCTTTGCACCCTCTGTGGATTCAATGGGCAGCGTCCTTGACATCTCAGGATGTCACGTTTATTTTTCACGCCACATTAAGGTCGCAGGAGTACTTACAGTATGAATTCGTTCATCCAGCTCCTTTAGCAATGCGACCCCTGGAGGATTTCCATTGCATCATTTACACCGATGGTTCGGCGCAGGTTGCGCATGGCTCTAAACATGCCTACGTTTCCGCATGCGCCATTGTGGTCGGTGCCATGGTGAACGATGAGTTCAAGTCCAGTGTCGTGCAGACACTTGGAGACTGCACTGCACAACTAGCAGAGCTTCGTGCTCTGATGCTTGCATTAGAGTATGCAGATCCTAGGGTGACTACTCTTATAGTAAGTGATTCTTACTACTGTGTCCGGTCTTACAATGAGAACTTAATCTTTTGGATTCAGAATGAATTTCGTGATTCCAAGGGTGGCACTATAAAACATAAAATGATCTGGGTCCGAGTGGCTGAGCTTAAAGAGCAGTTGCCACTTGTGTTTGTTATTCATACTCTCGGCCATCAGCGTGTGGGAGTCCACGCTGTCGGTAATTCGCTTGCTGATGAAGCGGCGAAATCAGCAGTATCTAAATATTTAGTTGCCAGAGTTACACGGTCCAAAGGTAAAATAGATGATGACATCTTGTCGGCTGTTGCTGCCACAGAGAAGGGAGGTAAATATCCTGCGGGGTTCCCTTCGAAGTACACATACCACTTAAGTCCCGATAAGGTTCCTTACGTGAAAATTCCTGATGTTGGCGAACGTTTGATTCCCAACTCGGATCGCAGAGCTACTTTGATTACAGCGGCTCATGAAGGTGTGGCGTCTGCGCATGCGGGCGTCTCAGCCACTGTAACTCAGCTACAACAGAGGTTCTGGTGGCGGGGACTGTACAAACAGACGTGTGATTATGTCCTTCAATGTGACATTTGCCAGCAGATCAAGCCTTCCACTGCTGTGCGTCCGCCATAGACACAGTTGTACATTGCTAATAAACCACTAGGATGCGTTTATTTAGATCACTGCGGTCCTTTTTCTTCTGATACTGCGTATAAGTACATCATAGTAGCAGTTGATTCATGCACGCGCTTTGTGTGGGTATGGTCCCATCGCAGCGCTGATTCACCGACTGTCATAAGAGATTTGCGTGTCTTTGTAGGGATTTTTGCCTGTGGTACCTTCCATTCGGATCAGGGTCCAGCTTTCGCCTCTAAGGCGTATAAGGATGCTATGGTTTCGTTGGCGGTCCAAGTCAAGTTTTCGTCTCCATACAGACCTGAGAGTAATAGTGTAGTGGAACGAATGAACCGTGACTTAAAGCAATCTTTGACAGCTCGAGTTATAGGCACTGGCAGAAACTGTCTGGCCCATCTCAATGGCGTGCAGCGTGCTCTTAATAATCTCCCTAGAAGGTCTCTGGGTGGGCGGACCCCGTACGAAATGCTCTTTGGTATCAAGATGTATGTCCCTGACCTCGACGGTCTAGACTGCGTGGCTCAAGCCACGGCCTTTGACGTAGATGAACATTGCAATATTTTACAGCATCTACAAAAGACCAGAGACAGTCTTGCAAAGGAACATTTGCCCTCCACGTCGGATGATGCGTTGCAGATCCCGGTAGTTGGCTGGCTACCCAAAGTTGGAGAACTGGTTCGAGAGAAGAGCGATAACAAGAAAGAATTTGGTCCTTCCTATCGAGCACCGGTCCCCGTTCTTGGAGTGAAGGGCACAAGAACAGTCATTTTACCACCACTTCCAGGTCGTAAGGAAAACAGGTTTATCTCAATTGACAATGTCAAGATACAAAGGGTGGCCGATTCTTCATAGCATGACACCGGCAGTCTCCTGTCCTTCGATTGTGAGAAATTCTGTTTTGGCTATTACTGCAGCTTCTGAGCCAGAAGTGGCCCTCGAGAGGCCTGTCATTTCCAATCCTTTACTGAACACTTTCCAAGTTGATAACATTGATGACCTCGATTATGCCTATCCTGCTGATTTATCGTTGCCTGACTTACAAACACGTTTGGCCACAGACTCTTGATTCTCATTTGACTCTGCTTCAGTGACTTCGACAAGACCCTCATGTTGTGCAATTTATGCCTCTTTATTCAAGAAAAAAATGTTGGTTCCCCCTTGGACATATATTTGGCTAATGCTTTTTTCAGTATACCTTTTTATGTCATTTGGTTTTGTGTTTTATTTTTTCCGTATCATGGATGGACACTATGTCAAGGAGAGAACATGCATTCGGCATCTTAATGGAACTTTGGCCCCCTTATCCTCTTCACATTCTGCACACAGACTAAAAAGAGACTTGAACTTTGTTAACATCACAGCTTGGCCGGTTCTTGATGGGATTGTGTGGGATGCAGTTAAATTTCAAATTCATGGCCCCACTGAAGTGGTTAATGTCCCAAATGTACTGAGAGTGAACATGGGGTATGTGGTAAAACAAAACATACGTTCTGATGATTGGAATGTTCAGGCCGTAGAATCATTATTCTCTGATTTAAAATATTATGCTGCCTTTGATGCTGAAGATTTATATTTAGAATCTGCTAATTATGGTGATTTATTTTGCTTTCAACATTTTGGTAATCATTTTTTGCATAAGACAAGTTCCAGAAAGGGGAACTGTAAATTACACACAGTGGAAACATTGCCCTGCACCATTACAAGGCAGCTCCAGTACATTTTTAAATAAGTACACTTACTTTACTGACTTTAATCAATCAAGTCCTGAGTCCTTTTATTTTAAGATGACACAGAAACCCATGTCCAAAGTTAGACTTACCGATACTAAATTATTGTATTCGAAGTCCTTTCTAGAAAAATTGGCTGTAGAAGGCTACGAGCTATGGAAGGAAACCATTGACCTTAAATCGGTTTGGGGTTTTTAAAAGTTGGCAGGTACAAGGCACTGAGGCTTTGCACCGTGCATGTCTCATCCCGAATCACATGTTGTTTTTGAATTCTACTATTTCTCAGACAACGTGCTTTGGATTGGCTACTTCAAAAAAGTTAAATACCCCTGCTGTCCCTGATTTGGAAGAATATTCTGGTTGGGATAATTACACAAAGTTTTCCATTAGAGAGTTGCAAACATTACTAAATAATGCATCCTTTAATGTGTCCAGTTTTGATCCAAAGGGTTGGCTGCTGTGGAACAGAAGCTCTGACTCTTGCCAGCGTCGCTTTATGGGTTTAACTGAAGTTTTTACACAAGTCAGGCCTGATCCACGTTTTGATCCTGACCACACTGTTACAACATACTCAGTTGGCAAATTATGTCAGAATTGGTTACAACATTCTACATTAGCTGCTGTTAAATTACATCTATCTAAGCTAACTGATGAGGTAGATATTAATGATTTTATAAAGGGCCCGTCAAGCGGTAGATCTAAACGTTGGATTTATGCTGCTTACAATGAAATTTGGAAGCTTTCACAAATTGAGGCTGCTAAGCGCCTGAGAGCTATTGATCAAGCAAATTTAGAAAAGGTGCTTGCAGTTGTCGATAACAGTATTAACATGCTTAATTCCCGCATATACACGTTGAATAACATTGTTTCTTCAGTGGTTGATATTGTAAATGATGAGGTGTCTGTTTTATACCATGGCCAAAATCAATTGCGTTCTGTAATGCAGTTTGCGTGGACTCTGCAGACTCTTAAGTCTGGCCGTGTGCCCTGGAATTACATGAACGTTTCCTCCCTCTTTTCCCCGTTTAATTTGACTGACAAACAGCGCATGCTTTCAATGCGAGATGCATCATTTTCCATGTTACACATTGAGAGGTTGGAATCTTTACCGTTCTCTGTTGCTGAGGCCACTGATGCAACGTGGCTTATCCACGGATTAATTACATTACCATTCGCCTTGTACAAATTCACTAGTTGTATGCGACATGTTGCAATAGGACGTTATGAACCGTTAGGTGGTGCCTTCCTCCATGAAGCATGGTCTCTTCCTTTCACATATAGGTGCCTGAAAGACGGCAAAGAAGTTTATCTTAATGGGGAGGAATGCACTGAGTCCCATGACCATTCATTAATATGCAGACACATCCAATTACATGGTTCCTGCAACCAGGAACGACCTAATCTGGCCTGTGTATTAAAAGGGACTCCTGTTCCCGCGTTTACACTTTTGGCAAATGGTAGTTATTTGCTGTTGAATAACGAGGAGTGTTGTGGTTTAATTGTTGGTATCGCTTATGTGGTAACTGTATCTGAACGTGTTGTGTGCTGCAAAAACGTTATGTATCCCCCTACGCATGGGAATTCAGATGTTGCCATCTGGCCGCGCATCCCAACCTTGAAGGCAGAGTTCAATGGTATGACTAGAATAAGAGCCCTTTTGTCTCAGAAAGAGGTGGCCCTGAGTTCGGCCCGAGAAACATTCGTCCTTCACATAGCTAACACACGCACAGAAGTGCAGGCGCTTTTAAATACTGATTTACCGTTACATTTCAGCGAGCTGGTTCATCAAATCTTTAATGCCTCCTCCACTTCCGGCCTTGCTCACTTTTTTTCAATTAGTTAGCAGCGGTCTCGTGACTTCATTTGAAAAAATATTTGGGGTCATCCCTGCTTTCTTTCATTCTATTTTTTCGAGTTTGTTTGGAGGCTTCCCTGTCTTGCTGGCTTTAGCTGCGAGCGTTTTGGTGATATTTTGTTTTATTACAAATGGATGCCCATCCTGCATTAGGAGCAGAAGAGCCCCTCCTGTCACTGTTGCGCAACCGAATGCTTGATTACTATGGCACACTGCCGCTTGCGACTTTAAGCACGGCGTTTGGATTATCGTTTTGATTTTCCTATTTCACATGTGTCCAGCCTGTGTTTCATTGCTTGAGCTGCGATTTCCACTGGGCCCTTGATTTGTAACTCTGCTTGACGGTGTCTCCTGACGTTGACTTTAATCATCTGATGAGCCCCGTAGTTGCTCACGAGTTGGTTTGTTCTGGCGAAAGGATTATGGCCTTGGCAGCAATGCATGGACTAATGGGTCGTTGGGATGTAATCGCAGCAGCGCATGAGTTCTTGGCAAGGAGCTTTCTTGAGAACCCATCGAGTTGTCCTCTGATGTTAATAGAGGATCCAGTGACGGAGCAGCACGTATGTTCCTTCCCACTACTTAATTGGATGGCTGAACTGTTTTCGGATGATGACAGTGATTTCATTCATATTGGAGGCTGTGGCTGCATATTTTGCATATTCAGTTCTATCGTGAGATGCCATGGAGTTTTTACTTATTTCGGCACGTGCATTTTTATATTTTTGGACAGTGGCCTTTTTTCATGTGTGAAACTTTTTTTGTACGTCCCAGACCTATTGACTTATATTTTCAAAGGTGGGAACAATTACGCTTGGCCCCTATAGACCTTAATATATACGTTTGGAAAATAGATTAACTCATTATTATTGAACTCTGTTTTCAGGTTAAACCCCTTCCAGGTTCTGACTTTACATGATTTTTGACAGTGCTCTGATCATTGGGGGGGGTGTCATATAGCTACTTCTTTTCTACATACTGTGTTAAGTTAGCATGAGTTAATTAAATGTTTTCACGCCGTTTTCATTCTTGCTTCACTTTTGCACACGACACATAATTGTTGTTTTAGCTTTCAACCCAGAAGAGCTTCGTGATTTACTAGAGAAATAATATGTTATTGCTCTATCAGTTTTGTTCTGCACTCTGTCTGCACAGTGAGTGCTGAAGGCTACACGGATAACTTAACCCAGTGTTGTTGTAAGGTCTGATCTTCGCACCCCTATAGACATAACACACATGCTGCTGCCAAAATCTGGCTCTAGGCGAGTTTTATATTGTTGTGCTGAACGCACAAAAACACACTTGATGTGCTTCGCATGCTGAGAGCTGGTGGAAGATGATGTGATCCTCCTGCCACTGAGATTTTGAGGTATGGGCCCGCCCTGCTAAAACCCAAATGAGACCTTCATAGATATAAAATACTATGCTAAATAGGGAGGGTGTGAATTAGACGTTATTAATTTCTATTCATTTCAGCATATTAGTATGCTGTCACCATTCGCCTTTTATGGACTGATAACTATGCTGATAACTTTGTTGCTTATAATATGTTTGCTAGTATTATACAAGATACTGCGTTTGAGAACCTTGCATTAGTAAATAAATATTTCAAACATGCACGTGTCCTCTTTTACTCCACGTTCTGGTTTGTGATGATTATATAACGAAAGAGTGTTCATGTGTTCCACGATTCCTGAGGTATTCTAAGTTCATGTTCTGGTCTGTCTAAGCATTGGGAGTTTGTTATGACCAATGAGACACTGTAGCTAGCTCGGTAAGGGGATTTTGGGTACTGAGGTGAGTTTTGGCCCATCCTAATTCACCGAGGTTCCAGGTCTCTATGCACAGTTCTGTAGGAGAACGGAATTCCCGCTACAGGGTTCAAGGGCAGTGTCTGCCATCTGTGGAAATCCTCCTTGGCTTTCTTTACGAGCGGGGCAAGGTTAAGGGACCAACCCAATTCCGAAGGGAGAGCCACCCAGATCCCAAGATACTTAAAGGACTGACGCCAAAGCGGTATCGTGGACTGCCAGTCGTAACATTCTCTGGATAGGTGGAGTGGGACCAAGACCGACTTGTTAGGGTTAATTCGGAGGCCAGAGGCCTGTCCGAAGGAACTCAGGATCTGGAGACAACTGGGACTTGACTGGGCGGGATCCGTTAGGACATTGTCCGCATAAAGAGCGATCTTGTTCACCTCAGAATTGGGCCATTCCCATCCCCGCACGAGGCTCGCGGACCGGATCAAAGGGGCATCCCTGTCTCATTCCCCTTTGAATGGGGAAGTATTCCGAAATAGCCCCATTAACCAAGACTCGCGATTGAGGCCGAGTGTAGAGAACACCAACTAGCAACGGAAATGGGGGGCGAAGCCCATTGCCACCAGTACATAATCTAAGTACGTCCAGTCCATGGAGTCGAACGCCTTCTCAAAGTCTATCAGAAGGAGCACCATGTAAGGGGAGAGCACCTGGTGGTGAGCCAGGGCCATATGAAGCCGCCGGAGACCGTGTCTGGGGCATGAAACCACACTGATCCGGATGGACCAATGTTGTAAGATGGAGCTTCAGCCATTGAGCTAGACATGCTGCAAAGAGCTTAACGTCCGTGTTAATAAGAGAGATGGGACGATAGTCTGCACAGTGAGGTGAGGGCGGTTGAGACTTCGGGAGGACCACAATGGTAGCCATATCCGTCTTGGGCGGAAAGGACTCTTTCTCCAAGGTCTCGGCATACTGCTCTGCCAAGCGAGGCACAAGGGCTTTGCAGTACGCTGCGCAATGTTCCTGGGGAAGGCCGTCTGGGCTAGGAGTCTTACCCGAGGAGGTGTAGGCAATAGCCTCATTGATCTTGTCGTGTGAGATTGGGCGGTCAAGGTCGGCCAGGGCAGTGGAGTCCATTTGAGGGAGGTGGGCACCCGCCGATCCCAGCAGCCCGTAGAGAGACCGCGTCGAGGTCCGCTTGGCTTAGACCTGACGGTAGAAGGTGGCGAATGTGCCGGCCATAGCCACCGGGGATCGTTGTGTCGACCTCTCTTGGCCAGTATCTCTGGAATAATACGGTTCATTCTGGGATACGTGGCGAGCCTATGCAGGATTGTGCCGTTCTTGCCCCCTAACCATAGACTCTGGCCACAGACGATCTCCACAAGAGTTTGGCGGCCTCCAGGGAGAGATGCTTGATTTCATTCAAAATATGCATAAGGCCCGGCTCGTGATCAGCATCGTCCTCCGCAGAGGGGGGAGTGTTCTAGACGTAGAGCCTGTGCCTCCAATGAGGTGATCTGTGATATCTGGGCCCGCCGTTGGCCGTGGCCTTTGCATATCCACGAATGATGGCCTTACCTGCCTCCCACAGCGTACCCTAAGAAGGGACTGAGCCCACATTGGTGTCAAAGTAGTACCGTAGCTCCTGTCGCACCGCCTTCTTGAAGTCTTTGTCTTGAAGAAACCAGGCGTTCAGCCACCACATTGGGCGTGAGTAGGGGGGAGCCCCATACTAAGGAACAGCGGGGAATGGTCGGAGATGCCTCTCAGGAGTATGCAGGCGTCTTGAATTGAGGAGCAGTCTGTGGACGGAAGAAAAACGGCATCTATACGTGCCTGCGTGTGGTGAGAGGCAGAGGTGTGTGTGAATTGTTTAGTGTGTGGGTGCCAGATTCGCCATGCATCGCAAAGGCCAAGGGATTCAGCCCAGTTTGACAACTGTTTAGCTTGCGCCAGCCTAGAGGTAGATGGGGTGCCTGTCGTGTCGACGAGTGGGGTGGAGACCACGTTAAAGTCGCCTCCAATAATGGTGGTTTCCAGAGAGAGGGCAGGCAACAGGGCAGTGGACTGTTTTAAGATCATGGCGAGCATCGAGGGGGTTGAGTACAGGGACACCAGGTTAAGAGGAGTTCCCCCATTTGTACCGCAATCGATTACGAATGGGCCTTGTGGGTCATGAATAACTTGGGAAGGGTGCGTTTCAGTAGTACAGCTACACCACGAGAGCCTCGGGCGAAGCCCGTGTGCCAAACTCTATCATAGCCGTAACGCGTAAAAAAGGGACTGCCGGGCAGGTGCGTCTTTTGAAGCAGAAGTATTTCTACATTGAGGGGTTGTGCGTAACGCAGTACAGCTGTTCGTTTGTGGCGATCTAATAGGCTATTTACGATCCAGGATAAAATATGGAGGGCGGCCTTTGGAGTTGGAGCGTCAATCATGGGGGCTGGAAGTCACTATTGCAGCCCATCGCATCCTGGAGGGTTGACGGCAAATGCGGGCCCAGAGCAAGTATGACAGCGCGCTGGTGGGAAGGGCCATGTATATTGGGCCCCCCAAATGGTTGGTCCGAGTGTCGTGTGTATGGTGGTGCAACAAAACCATAATGCATTGCAGTGTTCCTTCGGGCCCTGGAGAGCCAAAGTCAAATGCTGGGTCCGGAGCAGGTGCAAAAGCGTGCTAGTGGGAAGGACCATGGGTAGTGGACCCATATAGGAGTGGGTCTGAGTCATGTGGGTGATGGCGCAGCAAAATAACAATAAACAATAAGAAACCTTGGGAGCAAACCTTCCCAACCCCCTCCCCCTCCCTATACTTCGAGAACAGAAGCATCTGTCGACCCCCCCCCCCACACACACACACCCCTCCCCCCAAGCCAGTAAACCACACTAAAACGCTCGGGTTGAGAAGCATGGAAGGACCCCTCCATATGGGCGGATATACAATGTCTCGGCAGGCAAACAGTCTGCCACAACCCCGGATCATCCCAGAGACGGGGCACATCCCCAGGGCATCCACCGCTTCAGCGGTCGGCAATCTGCACTTCACAGGTTCGGGCTGCGAGGAAGGTCAGTGTCCGTTCCCGGGAGGCCCCGCCGGCCCGGAGACTGAGGGTCCACCAGTGAGCCATCAGAAGCTTGGATTTTGGGATGTGGAGGGGAGGCCGAGGAGCCGGAGGAACTTCGAGGACAATGAGCCGTTAGGCTGGAGGATCTGTGGGACGCCACCTGGGATTGGCGTCTCCTACTGGAGTGCGTGCACCGCCGACGCTGGCGCCCCGACGACCAGGGCCGTGCGGGATGTGAGCACGGTGGACTGGGGGGTGGGACGTGTTGCCGGAGGGGCTGCTCCTCAGTCAACCAACTCCAGGCCTCTTGAGGGGAGTCGAAGAAGTGGGTAGAGTTTTGGAAGATAACTCACAGGCGTGCCGGTAATTGTAATTGATATTGGAGGCCCAGAGATCTCAACTTCTTCTTGAACTCGGTGTAGGATCGACATTGGTCCTGCACTTCCTTGGTATAGTCCGGGAATAACATAATGGTGTGATTTTGAAACTTCAAAGGGACCTGAGAACGTGCTTCGCGTAAGATTGCTTTACGATCTTTGAAGTTGAGGATCTTCAGGTTAATGGGGAGGGGAGGGGGCCCTCAGCCAATGCCTTCGGAGCCAGGGATCGGTGGGCCCTCTCCACCACGAACCAAGCAGACATGAAGTAAACGAGGTCTCCACAAAGGCAGCCGCTTGATTCTTTTCAACCCCTTCCGGGAAGCCCACCAGTCGGAGGTTGTTACAGCGTGCACGATTTTTGGCGTCTTCGCTGCCGGTGAAGTTCACTGGTGCCGGAGCTCGAGCCGGCCACCTGGTCTTTAAGTTGGCAAACATCATCCTCTGCTGTCGAGATTCTGTACTCCGCTCCGGTGATCCGGGTGGTGGCGTTTGAAGATCCTGCCGAAGGAGAGAGACATCCACCCTGATCTCCCCTATCTTCCCTTCCACCGAGGCTTGCGACAAGCTGATGGTCTGCAGGATAGTCGCAAGGTCCGTGCCCGGAGTTGGGGGAGTGCCATCCGCTTGTCCAAGGCGGATCAGGCCCTTTGCTGGTGAAGCGGTCCATTTTAGTTTGTGTGGGGTCAGTCGCGGACCTGGGGGCCCTATCTCTTCCCATGATCCGCCTCTGGGCAGGCCGCAGGTCCCGCTCAGGCAGGAGTAAGATGAACTGCAAACCTGGCCAGCGATCCAGTCACAAGAGCAGCTTCAGGACGGTCAACACCGCAACAAGGCGGTCGCAGACTGACACGGGGGGACCAGTGTCGTTCCAGGCCTCCCCACACCACTGCAACTGTATGTGTTGACCGGGAGAGGAGGAGTATGGAGGCTGCAGGCGATTCCGGTTTGTCGTGCCCAGGGATGGGCAAGCCACTACCCACCGCCCTGAATAGTGGCCGACAGGGTTGAATATAGTGAAGGATTGGCTCTGGTCTCCCGGCTCCAACCGGCCAGGGGCGTCCCAGATCCAAGCACAGCACCCCGTCTCGCAGTCCCTCCCCACAGGGTAGTAGGTGCTAGACTGCAGCAGGACTGGTAGGTGTATGGCACCAGCAATGTTCTCCAATACTCCTCCAAGCAACGACCGGGCACGGTGCCACAGGCCGCCACAGCACCTCGGGGAAGGGGGGGGGGGGGGCAGGGGGGCACCCACAAGAAGGCCCAACTTCGACCTCCCAGCCTGCCGCCCGACCAGGCAGCCCATCCCCCGCTCTCCCACTCACCGGTACCTTCCTGAGTGTAGAGGCTGATCCTCCTTTATTGCGGAGCTGGGGCTCAGGAGAGGCCAAGGGCAGCCCAGTGTGCAGCGTCGGCAGCCAGGTGCAGGGGGCAGTCCGGTCCCAGGGGCGCCCGCTGCCCAGTCAGCGCGGCCAGGGCCCTCCGTCACAGCTGTAGGCAGCAACACAGCGGGGCGGCCACAGCCTTCTAGGCCAAGCTAACAGAGGTGAGGCCCGCTCACACCCGCACTCCGCCGCCCGACACGGCGGCCGTCACATCCAGCGCACCAGGGCTGGCCAACGCCCCAAGGATGAGAGAAAAGGGCTCCAGGAGTGCCTCCCCACAGGGTAGCAGGGGCTCGATTGCAGCAGGCCGGTTGGGCGTATGGCACTAGCAATGTTCTCCAATGCTCCTCCAGGCAATGACCGGGCACGGTGCCACAGGCCACCACAGCACCTCGAGGGAGAGGGGGGGCACCCATGGAAAGGCCCAACTTCGACCTCCCAGCCCGCCGCCCGGCAGCCGGTCCCCCGCTCACTCCCACTCACCGGTATATTCCTGTGTGTAGGGGCTGCTCTGCCTTTATCGCGGAGCTGGGGCCCAAGAATGGCCAGGGGCAGCCCAGTGTGCAGCGCCGGCAGCCAGGTGCAGGGGGGCAGTCCGGTCCGAGGGCCGCCCGCCTCCCAGCCAGCCCCTCAGTCACAGCTGTAGGCGGCAACACAAGCGGGCGGCAACAGCCTTCAAGGCCAGGATAACAGAAGCGGGGCCCGCTCACACCCGCACTCCGCCGCCCGACACGGCGGCTGCCACATCCAGCGCACCAGGGTTGGCCAGTGCCCCAAAGATGAGAGAAAAGGGCTCCAGGAGGGCCGGACACAGGCCCCGCTCACACTCTCCCTCCGCTACCCAGTATGGTAGCTGATAGAGGAAGCGCTGCACTGATTGCCCCCACAGGTCCCCAGCCGCTGCCCCGGCTACGCCACCCATATGGCGGCCGCTGCCCAAGGCTCCAGCCGGACCGCGGCTGCACGCACGCCAGTCCCCAAGTGTGCCCCAGGACCGGCGCCAGGCAAGGACACCAGCGACTGCCCTACCCCCAACAAGGAACTGAGGGATCCAGCGACGCCTCCGCGTGCTCCAAACTCGCCGAATTTACCGGGCGCCGCCTCTTTACCCCCACGGAGCGCATGGGGGCAGCAAGGCCGGTCTGCCGCAGGGCTGGCGCCAGAGCAAATTCGGACGGCTGGAATGGACTTAAGCCGGAGCACCAGGCCCGTCACCGGGGCACGATGCAGGCCGCCATATTGTCACCCAGGGGTCTCAGGGAAACAAGGCCAGAGGGCCAACACGGGGAACAGACAGCCTCAGGAACAGCCCCGTGCTTCAGGACCCAGGGCAGGCAGGTAGGAACGGCGGATTACTGCCAGAGAGCACAGGATGCGAGGCGGATGACGGAGGGGTCTGGGAACACTCTGTGTGCGACCGCCATCTTGACGCCTCAGCTTTATTGTATCTTTAAAGCGGTAATGTTATCCTATGGGGGCGGGCGGTGGGCATATACTGTATTTGGTCACTTGGCAACGACTTACAGGACTGTTCTCATGGACCTTGGGTAAGTATGGGTCAAAGTCCAAGGCCGCATCAGCAGGTCACATCAGTCTGCTCTTGGGTGTCCAGGTGCACAGCATTGTATGCCCCGTTCAAGTCAAAGGGAAAGGGTACTGTTTAAAAGAGGCTGCAAGTGGGGACTGGGAGGCCAGTCTCGGTGAACCCACAGGGGGCTCAGGCACACAGGGACAACGTCTATCCACTTGGGCTGGGGAGCTTAGTTAAGTAGGGCTTTGTCCGGCAGGATCACGCTGTTGAAGACTCTTGCTTAAATCAGCCCCTGTAGAAAGAAGCCTTGTTTGCTGCAGTTGCTCCCATACCTAGGGTATTGATGCTGAGCTGCTTCTGGAGGACCTGGCGTCTCTAAACTTGGCAAGGAGACCTCCTGGAGCACAAAGACATTTCTTTTGTTGTGCTGCTCATTCAGTGGACCCGATGACCAGCAACACCGTGGACCATCAAATGCTTTGTGGTGCCTGCAGACGCAGGGGAGCATCTCTTCTACTCCAGGGGAGATTTTTCCCGGTTGATGAGGGGCTGGGCAGACCTCCAAGGGTTTTGGGGAGGGTGTCCAGTGTCCAGTGTGTCCAGTGTTTGGCGAAGTCTGTCCCAGCTGTGAGTGAAGTGCAAGCAGCCTGGCAGGGTTTGGCGCCAGTCTTTGGTGCATGTCTTCAGTTCTCGCTCTCTTCATTCCTTCTTCTTTCTTCCTTGGTTTCCAATATTCAAATCCTATTTCCTCAGTGGGGCCATCTAAATGCTCAATTTAGGAGCATTAACAGGAGTGAAGTGAAGTAGCTAATGGGCTACTTAGCCCTGGGTTCACCGCACTCCCTAGATGACCACTTCCTGTGGGGAGTGGGCATTTCTCTGTCCCAGAATTCCAAATTCCACCACACACAAGATGGTGGAATTCTAATTTTAGTGTACACTTCAGGCTGCCCACCCTAGAGGTGTGTCCAGCCTGACAGTGCAACACGCCTCCAGCATAGCGAGTTTCCTGCCTGACTTGGTGCCAAATGGGTCTCAGGGCAGAGGGTGGCATCCTGGTCTGGAGGAAGCCAACCTTGCATATCAAAGGCAGTGTGCTATTTGAAGCACCCTGCTTTGATATGCTAATTTGCCGTCCTGCTGGAGCAGGTGTAAACATCCCATGTCGGAGCAGGTAGGTTCAGGGTAACTCTAAGGTATCCTCTGGGTGCATATATTAATGAATCCATCATTGGAATCTGTGTGGGTTTATTAATATGCAGTATTTAATTCCAAACACCATAGGTTTCAGTGAAGCCATTATGTGTGAGAAAGTGCCCTCTTTTTGCATGGTTGCCCCCACTTTTTGCTAAACTGCTGATGTACTTTGACTGAGTGTGCCCTTTGTTCCTGCCAAACAGGTACCCAGTGCCTATGTTCTTTCTCTAAAACTGCACTAAAAACAAAACCCAATTGGCACTCTTTGGCCACAGATCAGTCCCTTGTAAATAGTACCACACGTATCAAGGGCACTGTTGCCAGGGAAAGCCGCTAAGGGCTGCAGCACTTATTGTGCCACCCTTAGAGGCCATGTACCTTTACACACACACCGCCTGTGCAGGCTGTGTGTTTTGGTGCAGAACAAAGTGAAGAGTCAACATGGCACACATCCCTGTGTGCCATGCCTACAACCTACTGCTCTGGATTAGGTCAGCCACTCCTCTAGCTGGGTGCACTATACCAATGGTGAGGGTACCGTTGCATGAGCCCTGTACCCCTACAGTGTCGAAGTCAATTCTTAGGCATTGCAAGTGAAGTAATGCCATTAAGAGTATATGGTGCTGGGAGTTTGTCATTACAAACTCCACAGTACCATAATGGCTTTACTGAAAATTTAGAAGTTTGGTATCAAACTTCTCAGCCCATTAAACCCACACTGATGCCAGTGTGGTATTTAATGAAAAATACACTCGGAGAGCATCTTAGAGATGCCCCCCTGAAAAACGACCTAACATTAGCCAGTTACCACCATCTGACATATTTCTGGACCCCTGGGTCTAGAGCCTGCTGCTTTCGGGGTCTAAAACAATGCACATCCTGGGATGAGGTGCCAATCCTCCTTCCCCAGGATGGACAGGGTCCACGAAGGGGAGGCTTCAAAGGCTTGCCGCCTTAGTGAGCTATCCCAGCCCTCTGCTGCTTCCAGCAACTGGCTCCCACCGGTTCGTACCCTCACTTTGGGTGGGAGAATATGCATTGGTCCCAACCTTTACTTACCTGTAACACCCCTAAATTTTGTATTTAGGGGCAGCCCTGAACCTCACCTCCTCAGACAAGAACCAACCAAGAAGAAGAGAAGAAGTATAGAAGAGCCGTGCTGCAACAAAGAGGAAGAGGAGGACGCCCACCGACTTGGCTCCAGCCCTACCGGCTTGTCCCCACCTCGAACCTGCTACAGCGAAATCCCGGAGTGTCCTGCAGCCAGCAACCTCAAGAACCCTGAGGATCTGCCCTGCCTTCCACAAGAAATACTTTGACTCCTGTGACCACCGGATTTGCTCACCAACAGGCTCAGACTCTGCCAAAACCATGAGTCTGCACCACTCTTGACCTGTCGCCTATGGCCCGAATTCGAGTAGCCCAACACCACGAGGAGGTCTCCCTGGTGATCCTGAGCTGAGATCTGGTGATCTCTGACCTGCTTCGAATCTCCAAGCCAAGCCTAAAGCCTCTTTCAGGAGGATCCTGCCGACCGTGACCTGAGCTGGTAAGAAAACCCAACGCCTAAAGACGCCCCTGCACCTGACGCCCCATGGTCTTGGGTGGCCCAACCGACGGTGTCCCAGCATCCCCAGGCATCCCATCTTACCTCTCCTACCAGTGGTCACCTCCAGAAGATCTTCGTCCGGAGTCTGCAGTCTTTGTTGCAACCAGAGATTCCCCATTGAAAACAACAGGGCACCCGATGCCAAAACAGCACCCTGCACCCATTTGCCCCTGCATCGCTGTGGGTGTTTTTTGGGTGCTAAGTCAGATCCCTGTTTGCCCTGAGCCGAACACCAGGAGCTTTTCTCCAACAGCCCTGTGGCCTGCTCGTGAGCAGCCACCAACCGGATGTCCCCTAACCTCCATTGGATAACATTGGGCCTCAGCACTCTGCACCAGGCGGGTGTTGAGAGTGCATCCTTGACCCTGAGGGAAACCTGTTTCTAAACCCAGAATACCAACTCCCACAACCAAGCACTTACCTGTTAACTGGTAACCATATTTTTTCCATAGGAATACATTGACTGTTTTTCCTTGAAAATAGTTTTAAGTGTGGAGTTGGTTTTGAACTTGAAAAAACTGAAAATAGCTAAAAACTGCTTAACTTACCTTTTCTCTAGGAAACGTCCCAGTGTGATATCTAGGCATTTCACACTGAGTAGAAAAAGTAATCCATAAAGTAATTGGAAGTAATCTAACAGTCATTTCCACTGTTTTTCATTCTGCTTTCTTGTATTGGTCAACCAGCCTTGAAAAATACTAATTACACTTACCTGTACTTGGCTTGCTTGTTTCTAGAAAATAAATCAAATTGGTCTGATTTCAGTCTTTGAGTCTGTGACATCATTTGCTGATGTGTGTACAACAAATGCTTAACACTACCATCTGATAAAGCTTTTTCTGCTCGCCCACACTACCACAAATAGAGAGTAAGGTACTTTCTGTAGTAGGGGGATCTCTGTTATAGTCATAATCTAGTGAATAGTCCCGCCCATGTGCGTGGACCCCGGAGCAATCAAAAATAATCTCTTAAAAGTGTCGAAAAAATGCAGAACTGCACAGACCATTAAGAGAGAATTTAGAGTTATATAATGCAGCCTATAAACAGGCTACACTGTCCAGTACTTCAACTAGAAATTCCCCCAAAAATCCACAAAACAGCAAAGCCTGTCCAGATTTCCCTTGCCTTCAGCAAAAACCCTTCTGGAATGATAGAGAGGAAGACATGGACAGACAAGCCCCATAGGCTGCCATTATGTGGCTCAGAACAGGATACTGTGCCTTTAAGAGAACTTTCCAGAACTTCACAGTATCCCAGAATGCCCTGCAGGTCCCTCTTACTTTCAGTTCTTTTTTCCGGCTCCTGCTAGCAGGACCCTGGAGCATTGAGCTCTCCCTTTTTGGGACTTATTTGGGGTTTTTTCACTAATTTTCACAGATTTAGTACTTTATTGTACTGTGGGGCTTTTCTTCTTGGTTTTCTCACTCTGTTTTTTGTCGAATATGCCTTCATTATTCGACAAATGCCCGGAGTGCTCCAGGAAAAAGGCCAGGTCGGACCACCATGAGGTGTGTATCCTCTGCCTTCCAGCTTCTCATGTTCCAGAGGAGTGTGTTATCTGCCAAGGCTTCTCTGGAAGGACTCTGAGGGAAAGGAAGAAGATCAGACTTCAGGGTCTCGAGGAAAGAAGACTGAAGGTACAAGGTGGGTCTGAAGGGGCTTCTTCTGCCCATGCTGAGGCCCCTGGGGGGCTCCCCAGGGGCAGGAAGACCAGCAAACGTCACCATTCTCCGCCTGGGTCCATTGCGCCCACTACGGCGTCGAGAGGAATGTCTGCGATCTGTTCCCCATCGTCGGAGACAAAACGACGTCGACGCTCGGCGTCGAGGGATATCACTAGACCTTCGAATTCCCCGGTGACTGTTTCATCGTCATCCTCGTCGACGTCAAGCGATCGATGTCGACGAGCCAGGCGTCGGCGCTCGCCGTCGAGGCGATACCGCCGTTCACCGTCGGCGAAGAGGAGGCGGACGTCGTCGTTGAGGTCCTCGCCTTCAAGGTCACCGTCGAGGCACAGGGGGTCGCCGTCGAGGCACAGGGGGTCGCCGTCGAGGCACAGTAGGTCGCCGTCGAGGCGCAGGAGGTCGCCGTCGAGGCACCGAGGATCGCCGTTGAGGCACCGAGGATTGCCGTCGAGGCGCCGAGGTTCGCCGTCGAGGCACAAAAGGTCGCCGTCGAGGCACAAAAGGTCGCCGTCGAGGCACAGAAGGTCGCCGTCGAGGCGCAGAAGGCGTTCGACGCCGAGGAAGAGACGCTCGACGTCCAGGGGCCGACGCTCGCCGTATGGTCGCCGTTCTTCGACGCCGAAAAGAGGTGGAAGGAGACCTGACGCCGTGGGAGGTTCACCTACGTCCCAGGCTGGAAGAGAAGGGGGTTCGCCGCACTCGGTGTATACCCCGTCGGGGAAGGTGACTCCCCCTCCTCCGTTACCGAGGGGTCCCCCTCCGAGGACGCCTACTCCGCCTCCGTTGCCTCCACCGCAACCTGTGTCAGGGTTGCCTGAGAAGCCACCTCCGGTTCCACCGAGGTTGACTTTGTTACCTAAGCTTCCGACGCCTCCCAAGGGTACACCTAGACCGAAGGCTCTGTCCAAACCCAAGTCACCCGTTCCGGTGGACCCGGTTGATCGTCCTCGGCCGAGGAGGTCCCATTCACGCTCCGGACGAAGAGGAAGATCAAGGAGTCGTCATAGATCCTCCACCAGATCAAGGCGTCGCCATAGGAGGCGGGGGGTCTAGGTCCCGCACGGACTCTTACAGGACCCATTCCTACTCGCCGACCTTATCGGACTCTCCTGAGACCAGGATCTCTCCTGTGGACGACATTGCCACATTCCAGGAAGTTCTCCTGAGGGGAGCTGCGAAGTTAGGTATCACGGTGACGGCTCCAACACCTACGACGTCCGTGATATTCCAGACGCTTCACAAGAAGCACTTGTCTCGCCCTCTTCTGCCTCTGGTACCTGGATTGAAGGAACCTGCGGAGGAGCTGTTCCTCACGCCAGCGGTGGTGAAGGCCGCTCCGTCCCGGCTTCTAAAGAAGTACAGGGCCCCGGATTCGGACCCTGCCTTTCTGAGAGTGGATCCAGTACCGGATTCAGTGATAGTGACGGCGGCCAGGAAATTACATTCTACCTCCCCGTCATCCACAGTGCCGCCAGATAAAGAGAGTCGATGGATCGACTCAGCGGGCAGGAAAGCGTGTGGGACCGCTTCCGCAGCCATGAAGGCTGCCAGCGATACAGCTCTGCTGGGCCGTTACGACCGGACGCTGTGGGACTCCCTACAACAGTTCGTGGAACTGCTACTGAGAGACAAGAGGGAGGACTTCCAGGAGATCCTCAAGGAAGGGATGCTGGTATCAAACCAGGTGATCAGTGCAGCAGCAGACGCCTCCCTGTTGGCCGCACATGGTTACTGCCATGGAATCAATCAGCGGCGGCATGCCTGGCTACGGCTCACGTCACTCAAGCCGGAGGCCCAGCAGCGGGTGGCCAATCTGCCATTTTCCGGGGAGACCCTATTCGGAAAACACGCAGATGATGAGATGGCCCGCATGAAGGTGGAGGCGGAGATCCTTACGGCTGTGGGCTTGGAGAAGCCCAAAGAAAAGAAAGCCTACCGACCGTTCCAAAGGCGGTTCGGTGCACAAGGAAGAGGACGGGGACAGTCTTCGGGACAACAGCAGCAACAACAGCAGCAGTTCCGGAGACCCTTCCAGAAACGGCAAAAGGGTAGAGGAGGACAACAGTCCTCTACCGCGAACAAGGGCCCGGTCGGGTCTCGACCCTGAGTGGTTACTTCCCCTTCATCCGTTACCCGCTCCGGTGGGGGAGGAACCGTTCAATTTTTTCTGGCAGAGTGGAGAAAAATTACTCGGGACCAGTGGGTGCTGAATATGGTTTGCAATGGATACCGTCTTCAGTTCATCAGCCCTCCTCCAGCGATCCCTCCGGTCAGCTCGCAGTATCAATTGCGCGAGCTCCAGGCGGAGGCCGATATCCTGTTAAGGAAAAGGGCGATAGAAGACGTACCTCTGTCTCAAAGAGGAAGAGGTCTGTACTCCCGGTTCTTCCTGGTTCGCAAGAAGGACAAGAACGAGTTCAGGCCCATTCTGGACTTGCGGCAGGCAAACAAGTGGATTCGCAGAGAAAAGTTTTGCATGCTGTCGTTGCATCAGATTTTTCCTCAGTTGCAACAGGGGGACTGGCTTTGTGCCATAGACCTACAGGATGCTTACTTCCACGTGCCCATCGTGTACAAACACAGGAAGTTTCTGCGATTTCAAGTCGGCACCAACCATTATCGATACACAGTGCTGCCATTCGGGCTGAAATCTGCGCCCAGGACTTTCTCGAAGTGCATGGCAGTGGTAGCGGCACACCTCAGGAAGAACAAGGTGTTTGTTTACCCGTACCTGGACGATTGGTTGATCAAGGCCTCCTCCTTCTCGGAAGCTCAGGCAGTCTTCCAGAAGACGTGCGTTCTCTTGAACAAGTTGGGGTTGCACATCAACATGTCCAAGTCTGTCCCGATCTCGGTCCAGTGCATTCAATACTTGGGAGCCACCATCAATACGCTGTCAGCAAGTGTGTCTCCTTCGGAGGAGCGACGGCGATCGATCCTTCGGAATGCTCAGGCTCTTATGACCGCTCCATCTACAACAGTGAGGACGGTGTCTTCTCTACTGGGGTCGATGGCCTCTTGTATCTTCCTCACTCCTCATGCACGGCTACACATGAGACCTCTGCAGGAGTGCTTGGAGGACCAATGGGACCAGAGGAAAGGATCTTGGGACGACAAGATACGACTGTCTCTGCATGCTCTTCAGTCTCTGAGGTGGTGGTGTTCAGCGGAGAATCTCCTCAGAGGGGTTCCCTTCCATAAGGACATCCCTACTCAGACTATCGTGACGGATGCTTCTCTCCAAGGCTGGGGAGCACATTCAGGAGACTTACAGATTCAAGGAACGTGGTCTCAGATGGAGTCCACGTATCACATCAATTTCCTGGAACTCAGAGCTGTTCACTTGGCACTGAAGGCCTTTCTTCCGTCCTTCCAGACCAACTCTCTGCTTGTACAGACGGACAATACGACCACGATGTATTACCTCAACAAGCAGGGGGGGTCGAGATCGCGCACTCTGTCTCGGGAGGCGCAGACGATCTGGCGCTGGCTTCTGGCCAGAGGATTGACGATAACAGCTACCCATCTACCAGGGGTGCAGAATGTTCAGGCAGACGCACTGAGCAGATTGATTCAGGAAAACCACAAATGGGTCATAAAGGACGACGTACTAGGAGAAGTCTTCGAAAGGTGGGGGACTCCAGATCTGTTCGCCACCGCCGAAAACAGCAAATGCCGAGACTTCGCCTCCAGGTACTACCAGCAAGGGACGCTGGGGAATGCACTCTGGATCAACTGGTCGAACAGCTTTGTTTACGCTTTTCCGCCCATTCCCCTGATTCCAGCGGTGCTCATCAAGCTGTCCCGGTCCAGGGCATGGATGATCCTGAGTGCCCCAGAATGGCCCAGGCAGTGGTGGTTCACGGACCTTCTACACCGGTCAATCCTTCCGCACATACGGCTGCCGTGCAGGCCGGACCTTCTCACGAAGTTCGGGGGGCAGATGTTGCACCCCAACCTCTCGTCCTTGAGTGTGGCGGCATGGCTCCTGAGATAGTGCAATATGGCCATTTGAATCTGCCCGAAGATTGCATGGACATACTGAAGGAGTCTAAGAGATCTTCCACTCGGACTTCTTATGCTTACAAGTGGAAGAGGTTTTGTATCTGGTGTGTGTCCAGGAACTTTGACCCAACGACGTGCAAGGAAGATGTCATCCTTCCTTACCTTCTGCATTTGGCGCGGTCTGGCCTTAATGTTCATTCCATTAAGGTTCAGCTCGCTGCATTGACTGCCTACAGGAAAAGCCCTTCACAGACTTCCTTCTTCCAGATCCCTGTGATCAAGGACTTTTTGGAAGGCTTGAAGAAGGTGTTCCCTCCTGTCAGGCTTCCCTCGCCTTCATGGGAATTGAATGTGGTGCTGTCCAGTTTGATGAAGGAGCCTTTTGAACCCATTCATAAGGCTTCGTTGCAGCACCTGTCCTGGAAGGCGGCGTTCCTCGTGGCCATTACATCGGCCCGCAGGGTGAGTGAAATTCAGGTGTTGTGTTGTAATGAACCTTATACTGTATTTCATGCTGCTAAGGTTGTTATGCGTACTCACCCTAAATTTCTTCCCAAGGTTATTTCTGACTTTCATGTCAACCAGACTATAACTTTGCCTACGTTTTTTCAGAACCCTTCATCTCCAGCGGAAAGGTCTCTTACGTTCCCTGGATGTTAGGAGGGTGTTGAAATTTTATCTGGATTAGACCAAAGGTATTCGTAGGTCAGACCAATTGTTTATCAATTATGGATCGGTCAGGACGGGTCTTGCGACCTCTAAGCAGTCCATCTCTAGGTGGATTGTGTCCTGCATACAACTGTGTTACCAGAAAGTTAATAAGACCTTAGGAGGTAAGCCTAAGGCTCATTCCACCAGGGGCAAAGCTGCCACGACAGCCTTGCTCCGTAATGTGCCGATTGCAGAAATTTGCAAGGCCGCCACTTGGAAGTCGGTTCATACCTTTGCTAAGCATTGCTGTCTGGACACTGATGCCAGGGCGGATGCTCAGGTTGGACAGGCTTCGCTGCGGAATTTGTTCGCACAATAGTGGTGTTGGTTTCTTTTCTCCACCGCCGCTTTGGTGTGGGGATGGGCTTGCCATTCTATTCACTAGATTATGACTATACACAGAGATCCCCTACTACAGAAGGAGTAGTTTCTTTTCTGTAACTCCAGTTCTGTAGTGGGGGTATCTCTGTTATTGTCATAAGCGCCCGCCCTCCTCCCCGGTGGAGAAAGATATTCATGTAAGGAATGCTACAGGTCTGGCGTGTTACGCCTTCAAAAAGAACTGAAAGTATGAGGGACCTGCAGGGCATTCTGGAATACTGTGAAGTTCTGGAAAGTTCTCTTAAAGGCACAGTATCCTGTTCTGAGCCACATAATGGCAGCCTATGGGGCTTGTCTGTCCATGTCTTCCTCTCTATCATTCCAGAGGGGTTTTTGCTGAAGGCAAGGGAAATCTGGACAGGCTTTGCTGTTTTGTGGATTTTTGGTGGAATTTCTAGTTGGAGTACTGGACAGTGTAGCCTGTTTATAGGCTGCATTATATGTCTTTAAATTCTCTCTTAAGTGTCTGTGCAGTTCTGCATTTTTTCGACACTTTAAGAGATTATTTTTGATTGCTCCGGGGTCCACGCACATGGCGGGACTATTCACTAG
The DNA here is from genome assembly GCF_964263255.1 of Lissotriton vulgaris. Lineage (NCBI taxonomy): Eukaryota > Metazoa > Chordata > Amphibia > Caudata > Salamandridae > Lissotriton > Lissotriton vulgaris. Next base: position 1,167,749,778 of record NC_141693.1, read on the forward strand.
ATTATGACTATAATAGAGATACCCCTACTACAGAACTGGAGTTACAGAAAAGAAACTACCCCATCTTCTTTTAGCTCTGCGGACCTTTGGGGTTACACTGGACTCTGTGCACACTATACCTCATTTTGGTATAGTATATACCGAGCCAGCTTCCTACATTATGTAGCTGGGAAACTCGTTTTGACCATTGCCCAATATTTATCTTAAGATGGCTTCCCTGTTCACTTGTAAGATCTAGTCACGACCTGGGCGTTAGAGGCATATCTGCTCATGCAGATGTGTCCTCATGTACCACAGTGTACCCTGCCTTAGGTTTCCAATGCCTGCCGTAGGGGTGACTTAGATATAGCCCATTCAGTTTCTTTGGCATGGCACACAGGAGTGTGCCATGTCATGTTTTCAAACATGGTTTGCACCATGCCATGCAGCCTGCAGTGGCAGTCTGTATGACATTTGTAAGTGGGGCCCTTAGGGTGGCATACAATATGCTGCAGCCCTTAAGGACCCTCTTTAGTAGTAATACCCTAGGTACCAGGGGTACCAGTTTCTAGGAACATTATGGGGTGCTGAAGTCCTTAGCCAATTGTGAAACAATCAGACATCACTTTGTTTTAAGGAAGGAGCAACGTCACTGAGGTCTGGTTAGCAGTCCTCTGTGCACTGTTAGTCGCAATTAGTAGTTAAAAAGGGTCAGAAAGTGGGGGGACAGCTACAACAAAAACCCAGTTCCCTACATCTACAACCTTCAGAATCAAATTGAAGGTCACACTTTCTTGGATTCCAATTCAACTGTTTTACACCGGATTCATGGAACATATACTGACCGTTTGAGTGTTGGTCAGCTTCTCCTGGGATTTCTGAATTAGGGCTGCCCAGCAGGGGTCTCTTGGATCGTTCAGCAACATTTTACATCATTGCACACCTTGTTCGCCTACAGAGGTTTTTCTTGGGTCATTGGTAAAGGCTTTAACTGGCTCACCCCCTTCTAATCCAGGCTGACCCACCTAGCACCACAGTGAGAGCTGTTATGAAGCGTCCTCCAAGGATGCTGTGTCTCCTCTCACCTCTTCAGAATTTACTTCATCTTAGCGTCTGCATTTATCAATGACTTCTGACTACATCTCCTTGTGTGCTCATCAAACCCAATGGGTGTTTTAGGTAGTCCACATCTGAACTAAGCATGGCTGCTGCTCCTAAAAGGAGATAAGACTGAAATTCTTAGTGTGAAACCAGCCCATCATTTTAACTCTCATTCTTTGTCATTCACCATGTGCACTCCACTCCCTGTGATTCATCTACACCCCAACATGCATGCAAAGCAAATCTAATTACATACATGATTACACTTTCCAGAGATGTACCTTTATCTTTCTCTTGTTTCTGTTTCCCAACATTGAAAATAGCTTGTTGAGAGGCCACCATGTGGAATTTTCTTCCATTTGGACCCTATTCTTTTATCTTGTGCTCTTAGAAATGGTTTAAAGCTAGAAGCTGTGTGTCGGAATTCATTCATTCAGACTTGTTTGCCCACTCATGACTTCAGGAGTTGACCTCTGTACACTTCCCTAATTCTATGGCTCAGTACCTCAGTTGTAATGTTAGTAAAACCACCAGCAATCTAGTTACAGTACCATGTAGATAGTGGTTAGTTTTTTTTACTGTAATGTATGACATTACCCCATCCAGTGGTATTCTATTAGATAGTTCTGATATTCCTAGTTCATGTATTTAATCAATATTGACATTTAGATGGGATATTTTTTCTAATGCAGTTCACAATTGACTTTTTTGATTATTGGCAAGAACTAAGGTAACTTAAATTATTATTTTTAGCCAGCTCCAATCAAGAGACTGAGATATTAAAAAAAAAAAAATGTTCCTGCAAAACTATGAGTTCCCATTTCTATTAAAGTAATAATTTGTGCACTGAATATTGCAGCAATTTCAACAAACCCAATTACATTGATAAATGAACTAGAGGTGCCTGATGTATTTAAATAAGTTAGGAACCCAACCTAGTGAAATGGCAGCATTTCCCCTGCACCCCGTGCAGCTCAGAGTAACAATTGTGGAGCTCAATAATGCACATACTGGCATTTGAGTACATTTGGTCCTTATATGTTGAGAAGTGTCACAGGGATATGCCTGTATTCAGTTGATACCTGTTGTAGAATTTGTCCATAAAAACACTGAACATTTCGAAAAGGCCCATGGCTTTCGTATGGATTTAATTTGTGAAGTACTCCTTAGAACTTTTAGTAGAGTGACATTCCTATAGACAAATACATTCCTTTATCAACTATGCATTGCAAGTGAGACATACAGGTATATATTGAGCAAGACAAGACTATTTTAATCCCTGCCCTGAACCTCAAGTTGGAGATGGAGACCATTTAGCAATTATTCACATTCTCTGCCTTTTAAATACATTGAAGAGATAGGAGCTAGTTCTTAAGCAAATGTTTTCAAACCCTGTAAAGGTATTAGTGTTTGCTTTGCTGGACAGGATTCACACCTGGGTGGAACACTACTGCATAGTAGCCTCCTTGAATCAATGGTTGTTTCTGTGTGCTCTTTCTTGCAAGCCTAGGTTATTTTCCTTAGTCTTGCTTCTCGTTGATTCTTTGTTGACCAATTATTTAACCCCTTGCATGCTGATGATGGCCCCAAGCCGTCATGCACTACAGTGCTCGTGTGCTGATGATGGCTGGGGGCCGTCATGAACGCACCCGCGATCGGAAGGTGCCGCGCAGGCGCAGGATCGCGGCAGCATGCAAGGGATTAAAATGATCCTCCATGGTTATAGGCCAGGTTATAGGCCCTTTGCACCAATAATTTGTTTTGTCATATAGTGAATTGCATAAGGATCAGGCAAGGGTTCTTTGTATTATTAAAGTCCTTCTCCTGATGTTAATCCGATTAGGGTAACATCGAGATCTTGCGTGAATGTAGGCCAACTAAATAGTGTGTGAACATAGGTTGGTTGCACTGTGATGATTTTAAAACTGTATAGAGTATGCCAATACCTAAAGGTCTTCTAGCATTAAACACAGATGAATGCTCCAGAGAAGCCACTAACTTGCAATGTCTTCAGGAGGTTATTGAATGTCACTAAATGATCAGAAGTTCTTAGATAGAGACTTGGAGAGCTTACTCTACCTGCCAAACACGTAGGGACAGCTGACAGGAGTGAATTGCTGGATTTCAGCTGCTGCTGTGGAGAATAATGAATTCACTTGTGCCGTAAACTGAATGGGCCGAACTAGTGGTAAGTTTTAAATTTAATTCACATAGCCTTAAAGATGCTCTTGGAGAAGGGCAACCTGTGCAGCATTTTCAAAATGGCCAATGCAGCAGTAGGCGGGGCACAAGACTCCAACCTGGCAGTATAATTCTGAAGTTGTTGAAGTCTTTAGAGTAAATAAAGGGGAGAATCAGGAAGCAGTGCATTGTAATAATCCAGGCAATCCATAAGCAACATGACTCGGAGGGGTAGCAAAGGAAGAATCTTGCACCAGACCTATAGCTGAAAGAAGATGATAGCTTAAGATGCAGAGCTAAGGAGAGGTCACAATCAAAGGAACTGGCAGATTTCTTACCGCCGAAGCAGGCATGGGAGAGGGGGGCGAGATGAGGAGGCCAAAGACTAGCCGGAAGATTTTCAGGACTGTTTTTGCCTGAGAAGATGATAATTTTTGTTTTGTCTTTATTCTGATCCAGGCAGTTCTTCCTCATCCAGTGAACCTCAGCAACCATGCAATTAAGGAGGGCAATATTGTCATTCTGTATCTGGTTCTCAAAAGAGACAGCAATTTGTGTGTCTTCCGCATAACTCATGAATCTGCGAGAGGACAAACCAACATTAAAAAGGGTCGGGCTAATGTATTTCTGTCTTTTATGATGCAAATCGAATAAAGACTACCGTGACTGACTGGGTCGGGCTAAGGCAGGAACCATGAGAAATACCATGCATAGCCTTGAAATCAGTTTGATAAGGAGAGCAATGAACTGCTTGAGGAACAGTTGGACAGGTAGTTCTTAATCCAGTCCTAATTAGTATTATTAATGCCAACTTCTAAAAGACAGTTAATAAGAATACTACAGACAAAAATGACTAAACCAGAACAGAAGAATTGACTTGGTCTGCCAGCATGCGCAAGTCATCTAGTACTAAAACCAGTGCAGTCTCGGTTCTATGAGAAGCCTGAAACCAGATTGGGTAGCGCCCAAGATGGAATTCAATGAGAAGAAATAGGAAGCCTATTTGCTCAACGCTCTATCTCGAACCATGATGGGAAAGGTAACGGTGAGATCAGACTAAAATTTCTCAAAACCATAGCATCAGCAGTAGGTTTTTTAAGTAGTTTTAGTACAAAGCCTTTTTACCAGATTGATGAACAAAAGAAGTGGCTATGGATTTATTGGCCTGAAGCATGCTGACCAAATGAAATGTGGCCAGTCTTAGACTCGTAGGCAGACATGGATCAAAGAGGGATCCAGAGGAAAAAGTGGCCGGATAATCACCATAAAGTTGCGCGATAGAGGTTCAGTTACCTGCCACAGTACGGAGTGCATCCGGGGAGCTGTCATATGAGATGGAGCAGATGATTCTATGAATTTCAAATAAAGAATGATTGCAGCAAAGGGCTTGAGAGAGGATTGGGGTGGACATCAGACAATCGGGGGGAAAAAAGCAAACAAGCCACCCGTAAAATCTCTTTGGTCACATTATGAGTGTGGACAATTTTGTCTAGATAGTGTTCGGACCTCGCCATATATACAAGTTTTTTGTAACCGCATAGATATGTCCTTGAATCCATTTTCTTAAGTAAGGGATTAAGCCTTCTCTACAGCCTTCTAAAATTAGCTTGGCTTCCTTAACCCCTTCAGTGCTGCGCGAATTCCGCTGCGGTGCTGAAGGTTCTAAAGAACTAATAGAACCATGACGGAACGGTTCCGTCATAAGCACAGGCCAACCGACGCTCATGACGGAACCGTTCCGTCATGAGCATGGAAGGGGTTAAGTGTGTTAGACTATGGAGGCAAATGGTAGAAGTAGCAGTCTTTTTAAGGGCAAGTGTGATTTTGTTCTATTTTTTTTTTTTAACAAACCAAAAAAATCCTCAAGGTCTACTTTCAATGTAGAAGTGGGCGGGAAAGATATAGAGCACCCACCTTCTGAAGGAGCATTACAATAATTTTCAGTAGGAAGTCTAGCCTATGAGCAGCTTAGCAAGATTAACTCACATACATCTCTCGGGTAGGAAACATCTTAACTAGATCATTAAACAATTAGTCCGACTTAAGAATAGGTGCATCACCAAAAGGACTTTTGAAGCCTGGGTAAAAATAACAGCCAAGCGGTGCCCGGCATAATGTGTGGGGCAGAAACATATTGAGTGAAATAGCCTGCCATTCAATCTCCCAACAGCCAGAAATTTAAGTGTAATGTAAATGAGTTGGTTGTGTACCAGAAGTTAACTTAAGTCGCTTCGTGTTCCCAACAGGTCGCCCTCTGCTAGAGTCGGAATAATGGGGGCAAGCGTTAGAGAACATATAAGGATGTTGTGAATCTGATTCCATAGTAGCACTTGTAGTAGTACAAAGAAAGCACATGGCCTGTGCAGCAGGTTTCAAGAGAGCGAACATTGAGAGCTTACTATTTGGTGACAGGCTAAAGTCAACAATTGGAGCGTAAAATAGGCATCCTGGATGGCGTTGGTCAGGACACAGATATGCACAGATTAGCTTTCCTTTGGGCCCCTGCTGCGTGTGCCTGCTCCATGAATACAGCCTTGTGCCAAACATGTGACCAGACTGGCCGCCTCAGACTTCAATACCTCCCAAAGAGGATTAATGGCGGGTTGTTGTCGAGTACATCTCAGCAGACTGCAGTCAAAACATCTGATATCAAAGAACACTAAGCTCAATGTGCAAAGCCCCTGGAAAAGTTGAAATGTTGGAAACATTTGAAATAAAATGCTTAATTTATTTCATTTTTTAGCTAAAACTTGTTCCCTTTTTAATGTCTTTTGGTTTACCAGTTTAACTTGAAAGCCCCATTCTAACCCTAATTGAAAAAGCTATGCTTAAATCTGTGCTAAATATACCATAGAACCACTAGTTCCCTAAAGCTACCATTTGAGCATGTTATAATAATAATAATAAACACGTTTTTTAAAGTGTATGGCTACACTAGCTAGTATGTTCATCACTGTACACACACCCTTTCTCGGCTGGTTGCAATAGAGATCAACTGGATGGGGATTGTTTATGCTGGAATCTCATTTGGTTATGCAGCGATTACTTTATTGGGATATCACTTACTTGAATTCAGTTTGTGCACAGATGGGAGAGGGTTTACTAGAATCCACAGCAGATGAAAGTTGGATGTACTAAACTTGCTTTGTGTTTCTGGGTATAGCGGGGATGGGTGCAATAGTCTCAAACTTTCCTGGCTCAGGCCTATAAATATATGCATGTTTCAGTTGGGATATCACTTGGCTGTATATTGGTTGTATTGGGCTTTTGTTCTGTTCTGGGAAGAAAGACTATATATGCACCAGAGTTATGTGGTTATTACAAGGTTTGTATTGTAGTTATTGTTGTTCATACACAGTCTTTGGAGTGTATTAGGTCTTTGTGCTGAAAAGATGTGTTATTGTGTTGTAACTTAAGATTGTTGGTTTGTTGTATTACGCGGCTATTCAGACTAGAGTTCATTTGAATCCAAGCAGATGGAATTTAAATAAGTTGTTCTGGAATCCTACTTAGCAGTGTGGTAGTTCCATTGGTTTACACAAATAAAGCATGGGTTTAATATATTGGGATCAGATGGTGGCAAATTTGTTTAGAATAGAATATCACTCAGTTGTATGTTATTTCCCCCTGGAGTACAGACAAGGCTGGGTCTCATGTAGCTGTACATTGATTGCTTTGCAATATCTCGCAATTGTAGATTAGATACTTTAGCAACCACTCACAGCTGGGTTTGTGTTATATGTGGTTCCCATCCATAGGTATATTGATTGCATCAGCATATCACTCGGCTGTACAGTTGTTGCAAAGTTTTCCAGCTGGGGATTATGTTGAATAACTTGGGATATTGTGTAGATGCAGGTTGCGTAGGGATATCATTCACCTACAGATTACTTGGATTGGGTCGTAGCTCAGGCCTGGGTGGCATATATTGGGGCACCATGGTTGTTGGTTTTAGGATATATCTTTTCTCTAGAGTACTAGTCTTTGTGTGGGTGTTCTGGAACGGCATGCATGCCTAGGTTGTTTGTTTTGGGATATCACTTAGTTTTAGATTAGTCAAATTAATTTCACACTCAGTCCTGGCTTACATTTATTGAGATCGGAAGGAGATGTAGGTTGGGTAATTATGCTGTCAGACTATAGGTGAGCTGCATTGGGTGGCCTTGTTGCAACACTACCTGTTTTAGAACTATGGTGCTGGAACTGTATTGTTTCCTTATCTTGTTTGTGAATCTCATGATAATATGCGTGTTATTTTATCCTATCTTCAGAAGCCCTTACTCTTGGCAAACTGCACAAAGACATTGGCCAACTGATTGTACAATCTGCAGAAGATCCAGAGAAATCCGAAAACCAAGTCATCAAGGTGAGGGAGCAGTCTTATTTATGAAGTCCCACATAACAAAATGCAGGTCCTTTGAGGACTGTTATATTTTATGTTATGTTAAAATATACTTGTAAAGCACGCTTCTACCAAACGGTTTCTTGGTGCTAGGTACAGTAGGAAATACAAGCCAAGCCAAATACACATAAGGAGAGAGTAAAGTCTAGTAGACATGCCTGAACAGCAGCGTCTTAACCTCTTTGCTGCTGATGACGAGCTCAGCCTGTCTTTTCCACCAAATGAAAGTTGATTTGCCAGGACTAAGCCCTTAACATTCCTGTCCCTACCTCTGGATCATCCTCCTTCTACCAGAACGTACTCTTCAGCTCTCGCCTCTATTCTGGAAGCAGAGGTCATTGCCCTTCTGAGCAAAGAGGCCATAGAGGTGGTGCCTTTGGAAGAAAGGGGCATTAAACGTTTTTTAAATACACTTTATTGGGTTTTTCAAGTTTTATACATCATACAAGCAGTACATCTCACTCCACGATTAGTCCAAGATGCAGTTTGGAACACGTCTATCCAGAATGTATTTCGCGAGGCCTAGCATTCTTGTGATTTATTATACATTTAACAGATGTTCTTGTTATTATTGCAGCATATTGTCTAGATTCATATGCAAGTGTTTCAACATTATTCCAAAACTTAAGTAACTTTTCCCCCCTTCTCCTTACATCCCTCCCACCTCTACTGGTCTCACCCCTGTATATGTCATTTTCACTGAATTCTGCCATATCACACCCAGTCATACTTGTAAGGGTTGTCCGCGCATATGTAGTGCTTATACGCAGCATTACCATATTTAAAGTTGTCTTATTCATATTTGCAGAAACTGAGATGTAGTACACACCTATTCTTCTAAGGGGCATTCAACTTTACTCCCTTTACTTCTTGGTCCCCAGGAAAATCTGAGGTCTGAGACCCATCCTGGCTCTGTGCCTTCTATTGAGCAGAGCAAATTTGAGATGCTGTCTCTGAGCCTGGTTATGCTAGCCCTAAACAGGGGGGATTGGTTTGTGCCCCTGGACCTCTCAGATGCCAGCTTTCATCTTCCAATTCCCTCTTATCACAGGTGTTAGATGAGATTCATCAAGGGGTTCCCAGCTCCATCATTTTGTGGTCTAGCTGCTCTGGATGATTATTGTGCCTCATGTTTTTCACTCATTTTCTGGCAATTGTGATGGCTTCTCCAAGATGATCGTAAGTCCTTTTATTTCCATACTTGGACGACTGACTGGTGAAGGCAGAGACACCATTGCTAGTTGAGGAATATCATTTTCCCCCACAATTAGACCTCTCCACAACTTGGGCTTTCCCATAAACACCCACAAATCCAACCTCACTCTAAAGGAGAGGGTGGTCTTTGTAGCTGTATGCTTGACATCATCTGCATGAAGTCCTTTCTTCCTCTTCAGAGGATCATGTTTTTTTTGTAAATGATTCCAACATTTGTGACAGTTACGTCTCTCAGTCCTATAGGTACTATGTTTGCTCAGTCTTACACACCCCACTGGTTCTACACTCCAGATTGTGAGAGCTGGATGAGAGCTCTCCAGTGATGGCTTCAACAGCAAGGGATCCTCTTGGCTCAGTTGCAGATCTCCAGTCTGATCACGCAGACCTTCACTGGTGAATGGACCTCTCCAATCTCGAGGTGGATCATCCAGTCAGCCCTGTGTAAGTGCAGTCTCCAGGTCACAGACAAATCCTCACTGGGATGGTGCACCCATTTGCACGATATAAGGGTGTTGGACCTTGGTCATCACTGCAACATCTGCACATAAATGTGCTAGAGCTTTGGGCATTCTGCCTTGTCTTGACAGCATTACTTCATTCAGCGTCAGTGGGTGCCATTCATTGTCGAACAACACTACTACTGGCCATTATATCAACAGAAAGGGTAAGATCACATGTTGGGAATCAATTCTCTTGTGGCAGTGAATGCAGCACAGGGGAATTTTCCTGGTATCAGCCTATTTGGCAGCGTTTCTCTACATAGTAGCCTTTCTGCGGAGGACCACCACTGCACTCCGAAGTCACTTTGGTGATTTTTTTCCAGATGGTGGTGCCTATCCCTGGACAAAATCACCACAGTCCAAAAGCTACACGTGTCAGAGTGGTTCTCTGGGAGAAGCCTTGAGGTTTGGCTGGTCCCAGGGCCTGCTGTTACATTTCATAAATTCAGCTGAAAGTCTAGCGGAAGGTGTGGGAGGATTAGGCACAACTCATCCTAATTGTGCCGGATTTGCTAAGGTGGTTTTAGTATGACAATCTGTTGGCACTCCAAAAGACAAACAATTGATGGACGGAATGCAGAACAAATCAAAACATTCACCCCCAGTCTAGAGATCTGGGTTAAATCCATCATTCTTTTGCTCACCTTGCCACCCCAGTTTCGACCTGACCATATGCAAATCAATCTTTTTTTTTTATGGTTTCAGTCAAAACCATACATACATGATTGTATGACAAATTCAGCAATAAGCAACATAATAGTCGGTTATACATTAATTCTCATTGCATATTAAGCAGTTCCCACACGTCCCTCTCGGCTAGGCCTCTCCATTTCAGCAGTTGGCGACACACAGGGATCTCCTCGATATTTATTCCAATGCGACCACTTCCCATCCCATTTCTTGGGTCACCCCCTAGCCTTAAAAACCTCTGTCTCTGCTAACATGCATCTGTCCATTTCTTTGGCCCATTGGGTGACGAGTGGTGGGCTCAAACCCCCCTATCCTCTACCCAGCTCTCGTTTCACCAACGTATATCCCAGTGTTGTGAATTGTTGTTCCACTTCCGTGAGATCAGTTGCCTCCCATATGTTCAACATTCCCAGTTGTGGTGTCAATAGTATGTCTTTTCCCAAGGCTGTGTGCATGCTATCTGAGGCTCCCTCCCACAGGGCACGTATCTTTGTGCAACTCCACAAAGTATGGTAAAAAGTTGCCTGCTGTCCGCATCCCTTCATGCAAAGATCGAGCCTAGACCCTATGTTTGCCAAAACTGTCCCTGTGAGGTATGATCGGTGTAATATCTTAAGTTGAATCAGCCTGAATCGTTGTGTGATGGCCACTTCTCTGGGGGACATAAGAGCCGTTTGCCAGTCCTTGTCATCTATAGGACCCATGTCGTCCTGCCACCGTCCCCTGAGCCGCGGAAATGTGTTATTACTCAACTTCTTATAAGTTAGTGAAATTGCCTTTGAACTAGCAACCGGTCTTCCAGTGGTGACGATTCTGGTATATCTTTGAAAGATGGGAACGCCGCCTGTAGTGCATGTCTAATCTGTAAATATCTGTACAGTTCTCCTTGTGCCAGATGATATTGCCTCTGGAGGTCACCAAATTAGAGAATCACTCCCTTTTTAACCAGGTCTTTCACCACTGATACCCCGATGAGGTCCCATTTATCAAACCCGGGTAGATTGTACACCATGCCCAGCTTCTGGGCGAACCACAGCGGTGTAGCCTGCAAAATGATACCTGTCCACCCCAGCCGAGAGTTAACTACACCAAATTTCCAATGTATGTTGGGTAGGTCCGAAGAACCTCCCCCTATTTTCCCATCAGTGGTGTATAGAGCCCCCAGATAGCCAGAGCGATTACTTTGATATCGATCAAGGGCATAAGCCGGGTCATCCAGGGGGTGATATATCCAGTGGTTAACGGTCACCAATTGCGCCGCTCAGTAGTAACGCTGTAGATCAGGGAGTGCTATGCCTCCATCATACCAGCCCTTTGTCAATTTCTGCAGTGCAATCCTGGGGGCCCTCCCATCACCCAACAGCTTACAAACCTCCCCTTTAACTGCTCTAACATACGAGTCCGGGACCATGTGTGGACAGTTATGTAGTATATAGAGAAAACGAGGGAGGGCCAGCATTTTGAAGAGTGCCGCCTACCCCACCAGTGTCAAAGGCAGAGCAAAGGCAGAGACCTCCAATGTTTCACATCAGCTCGCAACCGAGCCAAAGGGGGGGCTAGATTGGAGCTGTAAAAACAGGCCAGGTCTGAAGTGACAAAGATTCCTAAATGGCGGAACCCCTCAGTCGCCACCGCTATAGTGCAGACTGCTGGAAGGCGGGGAGCCTGGCCCCGCAACATAAATAGTACGGACTTGTGCCAGTTAATAGCATATCCCGAATACTTACCAAAATTTGTGAATATGTCGAGCACTGCTCTAATCAATTTGAACGGGGATGCTAAATATAATAATATATCGTCCTCGTATAAGGATATACGATCCTCCACTTCAGCTGCCCAGCGCATCCCTCGCACCATCACGTCCCTTCGCACCCAGGCGCAAGGGGTTCCAGCATAAGAGAGAATATCAGCGGGGAGAGCGGGCATCCCTGCCTAGTACCTCTCTGCAACTCGAATGTCCGGGATTTATAACTGTTGATTCTCACCTGTCCCAACACACCAATATATAGAAGCTTTACCCAGGCTATGAATTTAGGGCCCAATCCCATCTTTTCTAGGACCTCCAACAGATAGGGCCATTCAATGAAATCAAACGCCATTGAGGCATCGAGAGAGAGTATCGCAGCATCTTCTTCAATATATTTCCTACGGGCCACATTGTGAAGACGTCGTATGTTAAGGGCCGACTTCCTACCTGGCATTAATCCAGTTTGTTCCGGGTGGACCAATGACGTAATAACTGTCACCAAACTATTTGTCAGGACTTTGGCCAATACTTTTGCCTCCACGTTAATCAGCGACATTGGCCTATAGGAGCCACAATTATCTGCTTGTGGATGACCACTATGGTGGATAGTCGCTGATCTACAGGTAGCCTACCTATTTCCAGGCTCTTTTCATACATGGCTCTCAAGTGAGGCACAGTCAGAGATGCAGTGGCCTTCAGAAACTCAACTGGAATGCCGTTAGGCCTGTCGCCTTTTCGGACCTAATCTGCCCCAACGCCTTACTTATTTCTTCGTTTGAAAGGTCTGCCTCCAGGGTCTCCCGTTCCACCTCTGAGAGGCCCGGCACATCACTGTCCCGGAGGAGCTGACGAGAGTCCTCAGCCATGTAGTGTGTAGAAGGGGAATACACCTTTTCGAAATGAGCAGCGAACACCTCCGCTATTTCTTGTGGATGTGTCACTGTACCCCCGTAATGTCGTCAGTTTGTGTACCCACCTGGATCCCTGCTCTCGTCTTTCTAACTAGGCCATTGTTCTGCCAGCCCTATCTCCTAGTTCTTATAGCCTGTGTTGGGTGGCACGGTGTTTAGCGACCATATGTTCCCTGGTCTTTATCCTGTATTCATCCTGCTTTAGCAGGAGTCTATGGCTTGTGTCTGGTGAGGGAGCCTGTGAATTTTCCTGCTCCAATTCGAGCAGGTCTGCCTCTACCTGGGCCAAGAGCTCACGCCGTTTTCAGATATATCCCACCTTCAATGACGAAGCCTGCCCCTTAAGGACCACCTGGTACGCTTCCCAGATTGTTTGTGCGGAATCAATCGAGCCCACGTTTTCAGTAAAAAAGTTCTCTGTTTGTGTGCGGAGTTCTTCCCTAATATCCGGTATATGTAGGAGCCATGGGTTGAGAACGATAGTGGTGCGTGGTTGTTGTTCCCAGTGCGTGTATTCCATCCAGACCGGGGAATGGTCCGATAGGCCTCTGGGTAGAACTTTATACTGGGCAAAGTTACTTATTGAGGACAGGTGTGTGAGAAAGTAGTCAATACTTGATAAACTATGGTGGACATTGGAGAAATATGTGAACAGTTTATCAGTTGGGTGGAGTATTCGGCCCACATCAGTCAAACCCAGTGCCTTCGTGAAATTAGCCATAAGGTCATTAGATTTCTCCCTGGACTTCGGTGGGTAGCAATCTAATATCATATTGTAGTCTCCCCCCATGATTAGTGTGCCCTCTCGAAGTTCTGTCAGTTTACTTCCCAGGTCCTCCAGTGCTGCCTTACCCAAAGCGGGCGGTAAATATACTGAGAGTATGTTAATGTCTCTCCCATCCCACTGGGTCTCTGCCCCTACGAAGCGACCCCCATGTCTTATGGACAATGAGGGGCATATTTTTCTTCACCAATATGGCCGTACCCCTCGAGCCCGTTGTGTAGTCTACGTGCACTAGAAGTTTGTATCCCCACCTAGTGAGGACCTTAAATTTCAGGCCTACGAGATGTGTTTCTTGAAGCAATACCACATCGGGTGAGTGTCGTTTTAGGTATTGTTGCACTATCCCTCGTTTAGTCTCATCTTCGACACCATTGACATTCCAGGTCATTATAGAAAGCGAACGGTCTCTATCCCTCCCCATGTCTATGCATCACACAATTACCTAATACTCGGATCAATGCAAATTGTGAAAAAACTTGAAACTGTCCAGTCAGCTGTTGCCGTCCAATGTTCAATATGGCTACTTTACAATTTCGAATCACAGTTTCACAGAGCCTACCTATAAAACATTCAAGAAAGAAACTTCCCCAAATTCCCGACCTGTTGATTCCCCCCGACCCTCCCTCCCTGTCCTTAGACCAATGCCCCATCAACCACCCCTCTACTCCCAACCCCTTAACATCTGGCCCCATCCCTGCCCTTGGATTTAGAACATGCAAATCAGTCTTGACCCTGTGCCTCATGGAAACAGTCCATTCCGAACTGCTAAGCCAGGTCCTCCCTGGACAGGTAACAAGCATCCTATGACCAGATTCTGGGTTTCACCCCTCTTCAGCCAGGATAGCTTGAATCCTGTGGCACCGTGAGCCCGGGACCCACGTCTGGGCGTACCCGACGCACTTAAAGCGAAAAAGCAAAAGACACACAATTGATGGACGGAATGCAGAACAAACTTAGTAGTTCGGGCTGGACTGTTCCCATGAGGCACAGGGTCAAAACTGAGGGGGCAAAATGAGCTAAAGAATGATGTTGGATTCAACCCATATCTGTGACTGGGGGTGAGTGTCTGAAAGGTTTCAGCACTCCGTCCATCATCTCCTTGTGTTTGCTTTGTACGCACTAAGTTGGCAGGGTATGCCCAGACGTGGGTCCTTTGCTCACTTTGCCACTGGAATCAAGCAAGCCTGGCTAATGAAGGGTGTTACCCAGAAACCGGTCCCAGAATGCTTGTTTCCGGTTCAGGGAAGACCTGGCTTGGCAGTTCGGGCTGGACTGTTCCCATGAGGCACAGGGCCAAGACTGTTTTCCATATAGCTGGGTCTGAACTGAGGTGGCACAGTGAGCTAAGGAATGATGATGGATTCAACCCAGATCTGTGACTGTTAATTGTAATAACCTCTGCCTGAATGGGGAGAATTCAGGCTCTCTAAGTTTGTCCACCTTTCTTAATTTATTACTCAACTTTACATTTTTCAAATTCAAAATGGTTTCTTGTTAGCCATTGTTTCACCATAAAGGGTGGTCGAAATATAGACACTGACTCAGACCAGCCACATCTACAGTTAAGAGAATGGGGTGTTAATTTAAACTTTTTTACATGTATTCATGGTGTATTGTCTCTAATTTTCAGAGAAATTAAGAAATTCAGTTAAGTTTCTTCTTTACCCATGGACCACAACAGAAAGTGGATTGCCTGTTTTAGATTCATGAAATAGATGCACCAAATCTTTGTATCGCGTCATCCTAAAATGCTTGGGAAGCTAGTCACAAAAGGAACAATTGCCTGATGGATTGTTCAGTTTATTTAGCTATGTTACTCTTGCCTGACAAAAGCATAGCCTCTAGACCTAGAGTGGCTTAGTTACATATTATTGCAAATGTTCTTTTGTCAGAGATGTGCAGAGTGGCAACTTGATTGTCTGTGTACATGCCAGTACTGTGTAGATGTTTAAGCAGTACAAGAGGTTATAGTAGGCACCAAATTATGAAAATGTGTACTACTCCCAGCTGCCCCATCAATATTGATCATAGTATAGGATCATACGGCAAGTTACAAGTTTATTTAAAAAAAAAACATATATATATATTAATTATACTTACTGATCGATACTTCTAACCGCAGGTTAATCATCTTTTGGATATGTCTAGATCCAAAAACTTTAAAGCAGTACTCCTGTGTGCTGGCAGGTGGAATCATGTGGCTCCGTGCTGACCTAGTTAACCTACGGAGGTGACAATCCGAGCTGCATTAAGCGCCACCCATGCATGCTGACATCAGTTATTTCTTTCTGCACCTTCAAACGTGGATTGTCTTTTCTAGACCCTTTTCTGCAAAATATTGCCGTTGTGCAAGGGAAATTGTCTCCCCCTAAGACAATATGGTTTAAGCTGTGCAGTGACTGGTGCAAACGGATGTCTGCAACAGACCCTAATGAAGTCTGCTTCAGGTGCCTGGGGTGGGGCATGATTCCAGGGCCTGTAATAACTACACCTGTAGGAAGCTGGCTCTCTACATGTAGTGGACCAAAACGAGATACACTTTGCAGAGAGACCAGGCAACTCTTATTGGTTTACTAAGACAAAAATGATATTATATGCTCTCATTTGTGGTAATGTGGGCAAGCAGTTTAGGCTAATTAGAAGGTAGTGCTAAGCATTTTATGTACTCGCAAAGGCAATAAATGAGACACACACTCAAGAATAAATCCAAGACCAATATGGAAACATTATTTGTATTTTTATATAAGTTTTGACACTGAGAACTTCGTTATCAAGTAAGTACTTATTTTAATATCGATTTCTACAAGTGAGTAAAAGGTTCACTTAAATCTGTCTTTACGCAGCAGTGGTTTCCTATGGGGAAAAAAAATATATATGTTGCATATAGTTATTTACGGTGTGTTTCCAGTGAATCTCCATTAGGAATTAATGTCGTAGTGGGCAAAGGTCCAAAGTACCACCAGCAGTTACTCGTTACCTGCCCTGGGGCGTCAGGCTGCAGAAGTGCTGGTCGGGTTGGTAGCTTTGCACACTAAGCCGCTGGAAAGAAGGGGGTCACCTAAACACAGGCTGCTGAGGGGGACTAGGAGAAAAGTCTGGGAGCTCCCAACATGGAGCTCAAGTCACAAGGGTCCTGGGAGCAAACATTCAATTCGCGGGTACCGAAGCTGGGACGCTCCGTGTGGAGTAGATAGATCAGCTTGTCATGGTGCTTTAAAGGCCCTTGCGTTTGTCGCTGTCGCTGGGTGAGGGTGCAACACTCAGGAAAGCTGGGGCATACTGGAAGTGTAAGCAGGGTTTGGCACCAAAATGTGGCCTAACGGCTAGAGCGGTCGACCTCTGAGCTGAGGAACCGGGTTCAAATCTCAGCAGGGACGCTCAACATCCTGTGATTCTGGGCAAGTCACTTAATTTCCCTGTGCCTAACAAAAAGCAATGTGTCCATCTGTAACACAACTGGTGCACATGTAAAACGCTCCGATACCTTCAGGTCTAGTTTGTGCTAAATAAAACTCCCCCCCCCCCCCCCCCCTAGTCTTCAGTTCTCATTTTCTCGCGGCTCTTCTTTGTCTGCTTCTTCTGGGTCCGTTTAATTTGAGTTTCTGGCATCAGGGGTGCCACCTAAATACTCAATTTAGGGTTGTTAAGGGGAGTGACGGGTAGTAGCCAATGGGCTAATTGCCTTTAGGGTGACTACACCCCCAGTGAGCTTAATTCCTGCAAAAACGAAGATGGTGGAATTCTAGGTTTCATGTTCACATCAGGTAGCACACCTTAGCGGTTGAACTAGCCTGATAGGGAACACTCGTACTGATTAGCTAATTTTCCCGCCTGTCCTGGTGCCAAATGGGCCCAGTGCAGAGGGTGGCTTTTCACTTGTGTAGGGGAAGCCTGGGTCGCATATCAACAGCTGCAAAGGCCTTTGAAGCCTCCTGCCTTGATATGCTGATTACTTAGCCATCCTGCTTGGAGGAGGTGACAGCACCTCTGGCCGGTGCAGGCATTGTTTCTGCCCTCGGAGGGCATGAACCTCGCACTTGCTGGGGGTCAGAAACCTGTCTGTGATGGCAGGCTGGTCTACTCCAGTCAGCCAGCACACTCGGGGTTGGTAGGTTTTCATGGTTAACTCGAAGGTACCCTCTGGGTGCATGTATTAATAAATCCATCGGTTGAATACGTGTGGGGTTGTTAATACGTGATGTTTGATACCAAACATCTTTAGTTTCAGTGAAGCCTTCATGTAGCTGGGAAACTCGTAATCACCAGTGCCCATTACATATACTCAAGATGGCTTCTCTGCTCACAGGCAATGTCCAACAATCACCATGGACATCACAGGGGTATATCTGCTCATGTAATATAATGCACCCTGCCTTAGGGCTGTAACGCCTGCTGTAGGGGTGACTTGCTTATGACATGCAGTGTCTGCAGGCATGGCACAAATCTTGTGTCTTCACTTTTCTCTGCACCAAGACATGCAGCCTGCAGTGGCAGTTTGCATAAGTGTGGTTAGGGACCCCTTAGGGTGGCACAATGCATGCTGCAGCCCTTAGCCTCTTTAGTCTCCCTGCTCTAGGTACCAGGAGTACCGTTTACTAGGGACTTATGGGGAGTGCTAAAGATATTGCCAATTGGTGGGACAATGGTATTTTTTGTCGGGAAAGAGACTTGGTACTGGGGACCTGGATAGCAGGAACCCAGTGCAATTCTGTCAAAATAGCATCAAATACCAGGCAAAAAGTGGGGGTGACCATGTCAAAAGGGGGACATTCCTACAGCACTGTAATATGTGGTAATGTATTTATGTAGAATTATATTTAGGTGTTTTACTTCAAGGAATGTTGAATGTAGAATTCTCATTATTAGATTGTTGGTAGAGGGTTGATTGTATACCTGCATTGAAGCTGTAAGCAGGAGGTTGTGGGTCCTGTTCATCAAATAAACTTATTCTTACATTTGGATTATTTTGTCGTGGATTCCTTAGTTAAAACCATACTACAAGCACCCAGACACATGAATCCTAAGGCCATATGGGACAGCAAAACTTTCGCCAAACAGAAGGCTCAATGCAGTGACCTCCAAAGTCGAAGAGAACTCCCCTGTTCCCAAAGTACATCATGGTCTCAGTCAAAGTCTTTGGATAGCTCCAAGAAGAAGCATACAACTGTAAGCGGGAATTGAATAATTCAGCCACCCTCTAACTCTAAAGAGGGTGCAATGTTATCAGTGTGCCACCTGGTCTGGCTCCTGATCTCCATCAGATCTGATCAGATGTCTAGTCCTTATGTACCCCAAGTTTCCAGGTCCATCTGCTATGTTGCAGCAAGAGTAGGCATTTAGTAAGTCAATGCTGTGCATTTTTGGCACTTTACAGGTTCCTACTGACATGCTGTTGGGCTCAAAGTAATCAGGGGGTGCTCAAGATGGACTTTTGCTGGCGGGTTTGCCCTCTGTGCCCCTCTAACCAGCCTTGAGGTCAGCACCAGCTCTGGTGCAGATTTAGTTTTCGGTGCCACCCTCTGCACTGGTACCTTTCGCATCCAGGGCACTCCAAACACCTGAGGAGGATTCACAACCTATTGTGCTGTCCAACTTCCCATGATCCCACCAGTGAGCAGCTAGTCTGCAGCCCTTCTGATTTCGATACTTTGCTCTTTCCACGCACTAGGGCCTAGAAGTTGCACAACCTTTTTAGCACTGACTCGAATATTGGCAGTTGTGATGAGGGGGTGATAGTATGCCCCAGTATGATGAGGAAAAGTGGTATAAACAACTGCAGGCTACCAGCAACCTAGATACTTCTGCAGACACTGGTCTTGTTATGTTCTGTTACTGTCCATTTATAAAGCGCATGTACACCAGACAATCTCTTTGCGCTAGGTAACTAATCGAGCTTCATCCCCACTTAATGTTAAGCCTGTCTGAAAAGCCATGTTTTCAGAAGTTTCCAAAATGTAACAAGATCAGAAGTGGATCTGAGGTGTCCAAAGGCAGGCAATTCCGTACTTGAGGGACGATAACAGCAAACCTTCGCCCTCCGATTCTTCGTTTTTTCCAAGGGGGAATCGTCAAAAAGTGAAGGTGGCTAGATCTTAGTGCTCTAGTAGGACAGTATTTTGTGATCCAGGACTTCGCAAATGCGGGGTAATTCAGATAAAGGGACTTAAAAACCGTACAACAAGCTTTAAACATTGATCTCTGTATATCTGTCAGCCAATGAATGTCCATATTTGCCGGGGCGATGTAGCTCTATTTGAGCAGAGTCTATATCAGTCGAGCAGCCTGGTTTTGAATTAGTTGGAGCCTGCGCAGGAGGATTTTGAGAAGACCCAGGTAAATCAAATTGGCGTAATCTATTCTTGACATAACTAGAGCTATGATTACTTGGATCCAAGCCTCCCTAGTAAGGAATTGTTTTATCTTTTTTATGCGTCAAAGCTGGTAGAAGCTACTTGAATTCAATGCTCCTACCTTCTGCTTGAAGGGAGGGTTCCTCATCGATTATAACAGCCAAGCTTTTTACCGCCTGTGAGAAAGTGGCTCTATATATACTGGACAATAATGAAGTACAGTGTGTATAGAGTCCACAAACCCCAAAGGTATAACAGAGGTTTAAGTCAAGACTGACCTTACTCTCAAAAGTGGTAGCTTGGTCGAGCAGTAAGGAAGTACCAGAGGGCAGTGCAAAGCATTTGTTGTACACATTCAATCAGCAAAGGATTTCACACACACAGACTGAAGTCCAGGCCAATGGTTGTTATATCTATAGATATAGTTGTTTTATTTTTAGAACCAATAGTCCTAAAAGTATACTTTGCTAGATATGAGAACTCTCATGTAATTACTTTGCAAGGAAGCAATACAATTGATGAGCACAATAGGTACAGGAGGTGCTGAAGGCAACTCAAGTCTAGACACACTTTAGCATTGAGCTCAATGGATCTTTACCTTAAAAGTACAGTTGATTACAGTACAGATTACTTTAGTAGTTCCAGAACTAGATCCTAGATTCAGTGCTTG
Organism: Lissotriton vulgaris; assembly: GCF_964263255.1. Classification (NCBI taxonomy): domain Eukaryota; kingdom Metazoa; phylum Chordata; class Amphibia; order Caudata; family Salamandridae; genus Lissotriton; species Lissotriton vulgaris. The sequence continues at coordinate 1,167,770,308 of NC_141693.1, forward strand.
AGGTTTAAGCTGAAACCAGATTAGCAAAAACTTTTAGTTACTGTGGGGAATTTTCATGAATATAAAGCTGTTTTAAAAGTTCACACTTAGAAACTTTTCAATGACAATCTGGCAATGTTATTCAATGGGAGAAAATTCAGGTTGCAGGTAAAGTATGACCGCGTTACTTTTGTAATGCAGTACTGGGCTTCCAGGGCCAGCACTGGGGTCTGAACTTAAAACAGGTAGGTACTTGCGTTTCAGTATTTCGTATGATTTTTAAAGAATATTTCAAGTTTTCAAAAGTAGGCACTTAAAAGACATTTCATAGAAAAGCAGACAATGGGTTCCTATGGAGAAAATACAGATTACTAGTAAACCCGGTAAGGATTACTTTTGCGGTTCAGTACTGGGCTGCAAGGTCCAGTACTGGCTTCTCGCCTGCTTTCAGGTGAGTACTTCGGAATTCGGACTTCGGCTGATTTTATAGGAATATTTGCAGTTTTCAAAACTTCACACTTAGAAAATGTTTGAATCAAAATGGGTCAATGTTATCCTTCAAAAAATGTTATCATTCAAAAAGACGCCCTCTAATAGCAGTTAATCCTAGCTATTAGAGGGCGTCTTTTTGAATGATAGAATGATCTTTTCTAAAATGTGTATGTAAAAAAGTTGTTTTCTCATAATGATATTGTAATGTACCTTTGCACAAATGTCCATAAATGTTGAAAAATGTTGAAAATGAAAAAATAAGTTAAATAAATATACCATGTTTGAATAATAATTTACAGTTTCTCGCTGGCATCTTTCTAAAAATTGTCTGGATATATTCCGTGTTAAAAGTAATATAGGTCCGCACAGAGGTACTGTCTTCTTTTTTGCTTGGTTTATCTCCCTCCTCTGGGCCTTAAAGTATTGGGGAGAACTCTCTTTCTATATATCCGGGACGGAGACTCTCCAGGGGCGACCAGCACTTCGAGAGGTAAGTTGGGATCTTGGAGCACAGGTAGGTACCCCAAGGGGAGGCACAGGGGGCTGTAGGGTGCCCGGTGCAGGGGTGTCTTTGGGTGTCGGAAAAGCTTACCCCTCGGCTGGTCGCGATTGGGCTGGCCCCTGGTTCTGAGTCTGTAGGCGTCGGTTGGTTCGTCGAGGAGGGTCTTTGGGCACTTGACTTCTGGTCCCAGTCGCCGGGGGGACGTCCTCGTGGTCTTGGTCAGTTGGGCCCGAACTCTCCTTACCCCACCCAGACTTGACAGTTATGACTGATGCATCGCTTCTGTGTTGGAGGCTATCTGGGAAAGGTGAAGATCAGAGGTCTTGGGCATATTATCACCTTTCTGGCGTTCTTTGCTCCACTTCTTCCCTCTATAGAGACAGAGAGACACTTCTGGAGCCAAATCTGCTACCAATTCCCTAGTATTCGGAGTGCCTGCCAAGGATATTTGCCAAGCTCTTACTTGGGCGTCGGTGCATATGTTCACGAAGCACTACTGCATTGAGTCAGGCCTATTGAGAGGGGCGTTTTGCCTACTCTGTTCTATAGGTCTTTTTAGTCTGAGCCAGTTCTCCTACCCACCACCTGGAGTGTACTGATATGGTACCTATTCCAAGGTGAAGACTCTGCAATTCGAAGTATCCATCAGAAGAAAGTTAATTTCCTTTGGTAACAATCTTTCTATTGGGTATGCTAACCGCAGATTCTTCACCAACCCTCTCACCTCCCCGTTATACAAACTGGACTCTTTTCTATTTTAAAAGGTCCCAAATTAGAGATCTGCACACAAGTCCTGCTAATCTGCTGATAGGTTCTGAAGGTGCAGACCGGCTAAGAAAGCAACTGATATCAGTGCACATCGGTGGTGCTTGTACAATGCTCCACTTGTCACTTCTGTATCGAAATAACATCGGCGCAAAGCAGCACAATGGCATTTGCCGGCACATAGGAGACCTCCTTTAGAGTTTCTGGATCCAGTCTGAGGCCTGAGGAATATTGACAAGGGGAGGACTCTGTGGGTAGATAGGCTATCCACCTGAAAGATCAATAAGTAACTTGTTCTTTGGAGTTTCAAACTATTTTAAATTCTCTTTTTCTTCATTCATACTATGTCAAGAACAACATAACCTTAAGATGGTGGATATTTTGTGGCGCACTGTGGTCTTCCGGACAACATCTTCCTGAGTCGTGTGGACTGTGATTATTGGCAGCAGCCAAAAAGTCTAAATTCTTTCGACAGTATGCTTTTCCAAGTCCAACCACTACATTGTGAGATATTGCACAGAATCTAGTTCATGAATAGCCTTTAATTTTGGAATTTCTCTTTTGACAATTTGGCATTATAACACAAAGGTAGCACAGCTACAATTTTAATCATTAAAGTTCAAGAATAGGCTTAAGAAGCAAAATTGTTACAGTTAAGTAACTTTTCCTTTTCTACTACCCTGACTAATTTAAAGAATCCTATTAATTGCTCATGTGACTGCGCCTTTGAATGTGGAATACTGAGTTAATAGATGGGTAACTTTTCCTCTTTACTCTTTCCCCAGGATATTTCCTCAAAAACTAGAGAGATTCTGACCACTCTGGCATCGTTTGCCAATGCTTCTGCTGAGAGGGAAAAGCCAACCGTCAACTTTGAGGCACTAAAGCAAAAGAGGTTAGCTCCAGCAACTGAAAACTTCCTCTATCACCTGGCAGCGGCTGAGCAAATGCTGGAGACATGACGATGCTTTTATAAAGCAAAGCATTGGACCAATAGCAAATGTGACACATTCTCAAAAGCAATACCATGTTGTGATTTGTGCCCGGAAAGCGCAACACATCACAGCAAAGTGTTCTCAAATGACTACCTTCCAGGCATTAGGACATTGATCAAGAAAATTATTTCTTTTTTTGGCCTTTGTTTCAACAGGACACTTGTGTGCCTTTTCTTGTTAATAAATACTTTAGATTCTTTCCTCTCATCTATTTATCTTTTTTCCCTTCAAAATTATGAACATAGTCCAGATGACTTGTAACTCAATATTGTGTGCTATACCACTCTTCAAAAGACAGGTGGGATAGGATATGCTACTGAGGCTGCTTGCGCTCGAACCCCTTAGTTACGCCAACTTAGCAGTCATCAGCATGGCATTTACCACTTATAAATTACCATCTCTTACACCCATACACTGAAATGTGTGAACATTTCACAGAACAGCACTTGTTGGTAGACTTTTTTCTATTTAGTGTTCTACCCTGGGAAAAGTTTTGTTCCCTGTTGTCTAAACAAAATGAAACTCTCCTTTAAACCTACAAACATTTAAATACCTGCCTCCTCCCTAAAAATCACCTATGGGACTACGATCAGGTATTTTATTCTTCATTTACATTTTATATGAATCATTAGTGGTGTGTGTGTATGTGACCGTATGTAACACATTATAAGAAAAGAAATCACTAGTAATCAACAATACATATACATAACATAATAAGAAAGAGGAATTATTTGGATAGAGAAGGATGTTGGAGAAACGAGCAGTTTCATGCTAACGAGGATAGTTGGAGTACAAAGGGAATTGGGAGAGAATGAATTAACAATGCCACAACGGGCTGGTAGGTGTTAGGTGTTAAGTGTTGGCGCGGAGGAGAGAACACTACTGTTGCTTGAGGGATGTTAAAATAGGAAAGAATAGCAAACGTTAAGTTTGGGAGTATGCGCTCCAATTGAAATAGCTTTCTTTATTTTTCTGAAGTTGTGTCTGTATATAAAAATGTTGGGCCCGAGGATACTTACAAAGGAGAAAATAAATTAAGAGCTCATCAAATGTTCACCCGCTATGGGTGAGCCAGGTTTATTTTCTGTGTCTTGAATGCACCCACGTTTTCAGGGCCCCCTAATAGCATGCCTCAAATCACAACACTGGTACAGAACAAATCTAATCAGTAGATCTTGAACCTCCCTAACGACATCGCACCATAAATTGAGGGGGGAGGGTTTTCTTTGTTATCAGGTAATGAAAAATGCCTAACATTTGTGTTCCCTTTTTTCTTCTGTTAATCTATGTTAAATGCTAAATCAATCAGCCGTTCAATATCATCAGAAGAGTGGAAATGCTAGGAATGTGTCCATCTACTCCTTTAATGTTTTCTCGATAACCTGCCTCTGTAAGGCATCCCTTTTGGATCTAAGAAGCAGGTGGACCAGTCGGTATTCAACAATCAAGGTTTGCACTCCTTTACTTGATTCAGTAGTCTTTTTAAACTTCAGGCCCATAAAAGCTGGGGAATTTGTGTTGGGTCTTTTCAACATTACAAATTAGCCCCCATACATGCATGAAAAGCAGCCCTGTAAGCCAGAAAGCTTGCCAAAATGTGCTGAGAAATGAGAGTACTACCAAAATGTGAACCCCAAGTGCCCTGCAAGGAAATTCGGCAAGTTCCTACAACGCACAGAACTAGCACCCCACCCATGAAGAGACACTATAAACTCACAACATACTGGCTTACCAGGAGGCCAATATTTGGTTAGTGCTTAATTTGAGCTGGTGACAACACACATTTTTGAGTGTCCACATTTAGTTCTGTTCAACAGACTTTGATCCAGAGAGAGAGAGACAGAAAAACACAACAGAAAAAAGGAGGAGAAAGAGAAAGCATGAATGGAAAATAACATACTAGAGCGAGATAAGAGGCATGAGGTGTAATCTAGACTAAGCAGCCTTGTTACTCGGCAGCTGACATTCGTCAGCTGCGGGTTTTTGAGCAAACCTTTGGATCTTGGCAGTTAATCTTTTACAAAGTAAGCACTGCATTGGTCATTCAAAGTAAGCATCATCAATGGAATGTGAACTGGAACATACTGGAGCATGAAGCCTAATAACAGCAATTCACCAAGTCATTGAGTGCTGTCTCTGTTGCCATTTTCTTGTATGTCATGGCTGACCCGACATCTTACTGTGCCCTCATCTTGTACTGATAACTCTAACCGTACATGGACAAGCTAACTTAGAATGGAGTTTGTCAGACGTGGTGCCATTATTCATACCAGTCGGGGCGAGGCCAAGATGGCGATTGAGTAGGACGTGCCTGCTCATCGCTCCATCCTGCAGACGGGGCTCACCGCCCAAGCCTTGTATCACCGGATCAGAAGACCTGCTAAAGGGCCCACTGATCACCCTGGGGACATGGCAGTGGCCTGAGGCGCCCGCCAAGAAGTGTTTACAATGCCTGTAGAGTGCCAGAGGCTGGGCACGGCCCGACACTGGGCAAGTCCAGGAGAGACTGAGGTGGAGGCTGGTTGGGACTCTGGATGATCCCTAAAAGGGTTGGGCGAGCTGGGAGACGGGTTCTGCCCGACGGCCAGATACAAGAGGCATGGATCCATGGACGGACTGCAAACTCCTGGGAGGCTGGAACTGTCCAAACTCCAGCCAGCATCCCCATCGACCGTTTGACTGATCCTGATTGCCTGGCATACGTCGTCTCTCGCAGCAACTGGAGTTCCGTGGATGCGGTCAATGAGGAAGGAAGACGCCGCTCAGCTGATGCCTGAAAGAACTCTTCTGGAATGCCTTCTTTCCGCGACACATGAGGGTAGCTGCATCAACTGCGAAGGTGATGGGAGTTTGCGAGGCAGCGCAGGAACAGGGCGGGCCCGAGAGATGGAGACTTGGCTGAGTTCAGAGCTGGCGCTGGCAGTCAGGCAAGTGCCGGGAAGTAAGACCACAGCCCTGCCACAAAGGAAGAGGGACAGAGAGCCCTCCCCTGCCACAGCAAAAATCCATATGCTCCGACGTTCGCGGGTGGTCCGGATCTAGTGGATGATGTCCTAGGGGGTGCCCTGAAGGGGGAGCTTACTCCCCCATAGTGTCCGAGGAGCAGCCCGTACGGCACAGATTCCCAGTTCTCCTACAGCTGCACAAGTCACAAGAATGAAGATCCAAGCATCAGAACCGGGGGTTTCCTCCCCACCCCCATGAGCACAACACCAGACCAGTCCAGCCGCCCAGTTGCATAGCCATCACCCAATTAGTTCTGGTGCAGGTGAGGAGCATCTGTAGTAGCCCTGATGGGAGACCGCTCTGCTGACCACTGGGGGTGAACACAACGGAGGGGGACCGGAGTGGGAGCCTGCGCAGCTGTCCCCCGCCCCCACCCCCTGAGAGCCTACAACAGGGGCCTCGGCTGTCTGGGACCTCCGACACTACATCCTAGAGGGAGGAGTTCCAGGCCTATCTGGGATTTCCTCTGATACCTGGAGGTGCACCCGGCTGGCTGAGTGATCCTGCTAAGAAGAAGCTACAGGCCTACTTGCATACATGCAAGGACTTACCCCATAGACATCCTCTTCTCTCTCATCAAGAGACTCCCATGTGATCTTGCTCCCCGAGTACATCAAGACCGCTCCTGGGGGGAGACAGGCTTGGAATCAGACAGTAGACCTAGCCCTTCGGGGAGCTACCAAGCTACACACTCCCTCCCACCCGAGCACTGAGACCTTCAGGGAGCGAAAAGTAGCAGTCTCACTGGTAGAGCTCCTTTCTCACTCTTTCAACATGACAACCAGTAAGGGGAAAAAGGACCACTTGGTCAAGGACCTCCTTAAAGCATCCAGCCCTAGTACTGACAATCCGGTGCTCCCTCCGAGTTGCAAGAAATCAATGAAGCCGTCGACAATAGAGGCCCTGCTCACCCGTTCCTTCATAGAAATGCTTTGTGAATCTCTAAGAGATGACTTACAAACCATAAAGAAGGAACTCTCAGGAAATCAGAGAGGTGAGAAAAGATGTGGATGAACTGGGAGACAGGATAGACACACTGGAGTCGCAGAGCACTACTAGGGATGAGTAGATTGAACAATTCCAGCAAGAGGTGGTCCGTCTTTGAGATCAACACCTAAATCTCCAGGCACATGCCGAAGACTTAGAAAACCGCTTGTGATGGAATGAAATACGGGTTTGGGGGATCCCAAGTGGAGCGGAGAGTCAAAGCATCGCATCATTCATGTTAGATCTCTTTAGATTGATTTTGGGGGGCCCTCAGGATCTGGTGATCAAATTAGACCGCACGCATCATGTCGGCCAGAAGAGACGCTCCCCAACACCCCCTGACTGACATCCTCACTTGCGTTAATGACTTCCAGCTAATGGAACGCATACTCCAAGAAGCTCGAGACAGTCATCCAGTCCGGTTTCAGGGACATCAACCCACTCTTTTCCAAGATCTTGCTCCCTCCAAGCTGCTAAAAAAGATGTCATTTCGACCGATCACGGCTCATCTCCGCTCCATTGAGGTCCCTTAATCTTGGGATCACCCTTTTCGATTAATCTTCCCCCTGGATGGGAGGATTCACCAGATCCGCTCGGTGAAGGAGGCCAGTCAACTGTTGAACATCGCCGAAATCTCCCAGAAAACCTTCCTCTGGCTTGGGTAGAGACCCAGGGACTCGTAGATGGAAGACTATGGGCCGCATCTCGGCCCAGCTACTCTCAGATACAATAGCCAGAGAACGTAGGGTGGTCTTAGCCTCCCTGGGAGACGACACTGTCGGTCCGACATTATTGGACCTTGCTCCTGCGCCAGTCACCAGCGCTAAAGTGAACTGAGACTACTACGGTCCTTCACCAGCCTCTTCAGAATGGGGTGGGCCCAGGCGGGATGGGAGACTAGACTGGGTGATGCTGACCTCTTACCACCCAGGACATTAATAATGTTCTACTTACAATGTTATTTGTTTGTTGTATTGAATTGGGTTTGTTGGGCCTCCTCTTATTCTTGAGTTCCCTCAGATGGGACTCTGCAATCGCCTCACCACCGATCACTTGGCTTCGAGCGGGCTAACCCTTAACCCTTGATTACCGCACTTCCCCATCCCTTACACAACAAGCCCCAATAGATTTACTTAGTGACCCTCGAAATGACCCAGACTCTTAAAATAATTATACTAAATTTGAAAGGGCTCCACCCCCCCCCCCCCCCCCCCCCCCCCTCCCCAAGCTTACTACACGGCATGCAGCGTGACATCGAATGTTGTATATGGGCTGACGAGACCTCGCCTACAACAAGACCTGTGCTATAGATTCCAGAGGGAGGGATGTCTGGGAGTGCCAAACCTACGGGAGTATTACTGGGCTGTACAGCTGAATACATTTGTGGAGTGGTCACGCCCTGAATCTGAAAAGCACTGGCTTTTCATGGTTAGAGCAGTAGCGATACAATCCCTATGGAAGATCCCCTTCCTACCAAGGTTGTTGCGCCTCAAAAGTCTCTATGTCTCACCAGTCATGAGGGCCTCTCTAGTGGCCTGGGATAGAGTGGCTGAGAAAAGAGCCTTAACGACATTTCCTTCGCCATTAACACCTATAGTGGGTAAACCAGAATTCACCCTGGGCTTGACTCTGGGACTTTTACCCAGTTTACCCGGGATGAGACCGGCCCCTTGACTTTCAAGGACTTCCACCTACAGCAGAAGCTCCCTGAAAATGAACGTTATCGATGCCATCAAATTAGACGCTGGTTGATGCACCCCAGCGTTCGAGCACAGGCGCAGCACCTTCTCACTCCATTTGAAAGGTGGTTATCTAAATCCTCTGATAACCGCCTTACATCTGAATTATACAGCCTTCTTCAACTGCCCTTAGCGATTAACAAATCCACGGGCCAGAAGAGATGGGAGACAGAACTGGGTGGCACACACTCGCAACGGGAATGGGAGGACTTTTACTACAGAGCCGACAAACTGCGTGCAATGTGGCAAGCATAGAGACAGCTACTAAAATAGCCACTTATTGGTACCTCACACCCCCTAGACTACACAGAAGGAACTCCAAACGAGACCTCCTATGCTGACGCACCTGCATCTCCACTGGTACATTTGACACACTTACTATGGGAATGCCCCAAAATTTGCTAACTACTGGTCAGATGTGCTCAGTATCAATGCCCATTTTGATACACAGCTTCCCTGCTTCCCAGCCTACATTCTCCTAGATCTACCCAACACCCTTACCTTCCCACTTAAATTGTGTAGCGGCCACCAGACAGCCCTGGCACAGGAAGCGGCCCTTCAAAGTATTCTGGCTCACTGGAAGTCGGGATGCCTTCCTACCCATCTGGGGTGGCTATGTCACATATGGTATATCCTGGGGATGGAACACACCTCTCTCTCTTTCTCTCATCAAGAAGCCTTATTCCCAGACTTCTGGAAAACATTTTTATCATTGCTTACCTCTGAATTCCAAAACTCACTTGTAACAAGTACTTACGGCTTCTAAGACTCACTGAGGCCCCTCCGTCAGCACTGTGAGCTCCAGCTGCGGTTTACACAAACGTATCTGGTACATAATGAGTGGGGTGGGGGATGGGGATTGAGAGGCGGGGCTTATTGGGGTGAGGGGAGTGTTTTGGGGTTGTCCTGTTCTTTCTACTTTTATATGCTTCCCTACACAAATAGGGCTATAGATTTGTAATTGATTTCCCTCTGGCCTTGTTTCCCTTAAAATCAAAATCAATAAGGAATTTTCAACATTATTCATACAAGTGGAAGTAGAGACTACGGCAGTGACTCAATGGCACAGTATGTCTTCAGGGTGAGGGCCCGAATCCTGTACTGCCTGAATACCAACTCCTTCTCAGTACAAACACGACTTTGTGCTGATCAATTCTTTTTGCTCATTCCTTCTTGGACCTTGTAGTATTGAGAAAGCACATGAAAACAGATTTGAGGAGTGTAACAATTACTGAACAATGATGGAATTTACTGAATGCGTTCAATGGGGGCAAGCTGCTGCATTACTGCCTGCTCTGTGATTTCTCGTTTTGCTCCGCTTTTAAACTCTACCTGTATTTTGGCGTCCTTAATTTTTGTGGTGCCCGGTACTCGCCTCCTTCCACCGCGGCTTCTGCCATTTGTTGGGGAGGGCATATACCTGGCTCCCTTCACCCTGCCAACTCTGACTTACTTCGGGGGCGGTTGGGGGTGGGTTTAATTTACCGTTCTCCCTCATTTAAGCAGGATGCCACAGCGGACATGCACAGAGGATGCGCGCAGCGGGCACGTCGAAGGCAAACCCGTCTGCGCCTGTCTGCACCTGGATGTCGCCAGACACCAGAAATGCTGCTGGTTTTTTAGGGGGTAGACTACGCTACTCTTGTGGAGACCTTCTGGCTATCAGGAATAGGGTTAGCCTTTGCAACCATCCTTGTTCTTTGCTGGAGGGTCCATTCTGCTGTATTATATGTGGCTTTAATTCCTGTTCCACTGCAGCTCCTTTCATCTCCCCCCCCCCCCCCCCCCCCCCCCCCCTCTTGGCATACTATCAAACTTGAGTCTCAATTGCCGGTCTTTAGTAAAGCATCATGCTAAGGTGCATGACCTGGTGCAGGATGAGTCTCTTGATGTCTTCTTTTTAACCGAGACCTGGCTTTCAGCTGACACAGTGGCAGAACAAGGTTTAGCACTCTCCAAAAGCTATAGCATAGCCACTCTCAACAGAGAGACGAGAAGTGGCAGTGTTGCAGTTATCTTTTAATATTGCTACACTTGTACCTTTTCTAAAGAGGTCCTGACGGGGTGTGAGAGCGCGCGTTTTGGGATTTCCTTTAACGCCAATTATGCCTTGTCTGGGCTATTGGTTTATCGTCCACCAGGGCTATCTAAAGAGTTCAGGGAAGCTCTCATCGATGTAGTCAGCTTCTTGGCTATGAGATCTGCCAATTTTAGCATTATTGGTGACCTGAACCTGCATCTGGAGAGTCCACATGAAACAGACATGGGCAATTTTCTAGCGGATCTTGTTGCTTGTCAGCTGGTTCAGCTGGTTTATGGCCATACCCAATCTGCAGGTCACCTGCTAGATCCAATCTTTTCTAATGTCTCTGCCCTTACAGTTAACACCCCGATTCAGATTACTTAGTCTGATCAATATTTGATATCTATGACTCTCTTGGGGATAGATCCCTCACAGAGGGTGGAACAGGAGCAATCTCTCAAACGTCTGTGGCACAATTTGGACATTGACCGTTTCCATGCCTTTCTTGCTATGTATACTCTCAGCTTACCCAGTGATCTTGATGCTGCCGATAAGGCTTTATCCTACTGGATTCTACGACCTCTGGACGCTGTTATCCCAGCTAAGGGGTCTAAGAGTCGCAACAGCAAGTCCAGTCCTTGGTACAACAGCACGCTTACTACTATGCGGAAAGCCGGTAAAAGGTTGGAACGAGAGTGGAGACGGGACTACGACCCAGTTCTAAAGGGGCACTATCTGGCAGCCATCAAGGACTACCATAGGGCTATTCAAAGGACGGGGCCGCCTTTTATTCGGATGAAATTAGGAATAGCAGCAACCCCTCTCAAAGTATTTTTTCTATACTTAAAGTTCTTAAAGCGGCTGGGACATCTACAGCATCTCTGATCTCTTCTGACCAGCAGTTTGAGGCCCTTGCCACCTTCTTTATTAAGAAAGTAGAAAACATCTACAGGACCTTCCCGCTCACTGGGAGAATTTCAGGACCTGTCCAGAGACCCCCTACCACTGGTACTGTCACTGTTTTCCCTTCAATTACCCAGGGAAAGTTGTGTAGGTTGTGTAGTAGGATTAAATCTGGCTCTCCTACAGATCCGCTCAAGCCTGAACAATTTCTTAAATCCTTGCCTCTGCTCCATACACCTTTGTGTCAGTTGATCAATCTGTCCCTGTCGAGTGCAGTTGTCCCTAAGACCTGATAAACAAACCAGTTTGGTCCCTCTGCTAAAAAAACACTTTGGATACCACCAAACCAGAGAATTTCCGTCCCATCTCTTTCCTGCCGTGGTTAGCTAAGATAAGATCACAGAGACCTATTTCTCGGTGATCTTATAGGTGAGGAACAGCGTCTAGATAACTCTCAGAATGGTTTTCACCCTGGTCTCAGCACAGAGTCTGCTCTCCTTGCTGTGACCTAACATCTGAGGGCAGCCTTAGATGCCGGACGCACTTCGACACTGATTTTATTAGATCTCAGCGCTGCGTTCGAAACGGTATCACACCAGATCCTGCTACAACGGCTCGAGGAGGCTTGTATTGTGGGTTTAGCCCTGGGATGGTTTGCTACTTTTCTTGCAGAGCACACCTTCCAGGAGGAGGCCCCCCTTTTTCCTCTTTGATACTCATTGAAAGACATGGGGTCCCTCAGGGCTCAGCTCTGAGCCCTACTCTATTCAATCTGTATGTCCAACCATTGGCAGCTGTAGCTAGGAGTCGAGGACTAACGGCAGTATCGTATGCTGACTATACTCATCTGGTAGTTGCTCTCCCCAATGACTCCACGCAGGATGCTCTCAAGTTTCGAAGCGATCTTGCAGCTGTTGTGGAGTGGATGTCGGCTGTCTACAGCTTAACGCCAGCAAATCAGAGGTTTTGCTGGTGGGAAGAGACTCTGAGCTGCGGAGCAAGAGCAGGTGGCCGGCGTCCCTGGGAGCTGCACCCGTCCCCAAGCCAGTGGTAAAAAATCTGGGTGTATGGATTGACTCTGCCCTCAGTCTCCAGGTCCAAACTAAAAAAGTGGCAGGCACCTGTTTTGGCCTCTTGCGGGGTCTCAAGCCGCTGTTGGGTTTCTCTGCTCCATACACCTTTGTGTCAGTTGATCAATCTGTCCCTGTCGAGTGCAGTTGTCCCTAAGACCTGATAAACAAACCAGTTTGGTCCCTCTGCTAAAAAAACACTTTGGATACCACCAAACCAGAGAATTTCCGTCCCATCTCTTTCCTGCCGTGGTTAGCTAAGATAAGATCACAGAGACCTATTTCTCGGTGATCTTATAGGTGAGGAACAGCGTCTAGATAACTCTCAGAATGGTTTTCACCCTGGTCTCAGCACAGAGTCTGCTCTCCTTGCTGTGACCTAACATCTGAGGGCAGCCTTAGATGCCGGACGCACTTCGACACTGATTTTATTAGATCTCAGCGCTGCGTTCGAAACGGTATCACACCAGATCCTGCTACAACGGCTCGAGGAGGCTTGTATTGTGGGTTTAGCCCTGGGATGGTTTGCTACTTTTCTTGCAGAGCACACCTTCCAGGAGGAGGCCCCCCTTTTTCCTCTTTGATACTCATTGAAAGACATGGGGTCCCTCAGGGCTCAGCTCTGAGCCCTACTCTATTCAATCTGTATGTCCAACCATTGGCAGCTGTAGCTAGGAGTCGAGGACTAACGGCAGTATCGTATGCTGACTATACTCATCTGGTAGTTGCTCTCCCCAATGACTCCACGCAGGATGCTCTCAAGTTTCGAAGCGATCTTGCAGCTGTTGTGGAGTGGATGTCGGCTGTCTACAGCTTAACGCCAGCAAATCAGAGGTTTTGCTGGTGGGAAGAGACTCTGAGCTGCGGAGCAAGAGCAGGTGGCCGGCGTCCCTGGGAGCTGCACCCGTCCCCAAGCCAGTGGTAAAAAATCTGGGTGTATGGATTGACTCTGCCCTCAGTCTCCAGGTCCAAACTAAAAAAGTGGCAGGCACCTGTTTTGGCCTCTTGCGGGGTCTCAAGCCGCTGTTGGGTTTCTTTGATCCTGCCACACATCAGGTCATTATCCAAGCTACCGTCATGTCTATGTTGGAATATGCCAGCTCTCAGTACCTGGGGGTCAACAAGGCAGAAACTCGACGTTTGCAGCCGTTCCAGAATGCGGCTGGCAGAACTCTCTTGGGCCTCCCTTGAACCTGCCCCACGACCAATGCCATCCGCCGACTCCAGGGAATACTGGTGGCTAGGCGCGTCGAGTTCAAGTCCCTTTGCATTGCCTTTAAAATCATGAATCTGTCTTCACCTAGCATTCTGTCAAACCTGCTCCTACCCTACTTACCCACTCGCCACCTTCGATCCTCGAGCCAGCATCTGGCGGCTGTTCCCGGGTGAGGAAGGTGCGCGCAGGAGGACATTCTTACTGCATTTTGGCGGCCAAACTCTGGAATGCCAGCCTGCTGCACATCGTAGTATGCACAACTACTTGGCCTTCCGTAAGGCCATTAAAACTCACCTTTTCCCTCTGAGCTAGCATCTGCCTCTTCTGCAGCCTCCCATCTTTTTCTTTTGCCGGTCAGAGCTGGAACGCCCCTTTGCTGGGGCAACTATGCGATTTATGCAGATATGCCCTCATCTGTGGTATTGTGAACCCTTTCTTAAGGCTGTGAGGCATGTTAGAGAGGAGACTTACCTATACCTTCAGGCAGTGCTGGCTGGCATGACACCCAAACAGACTGCTATGTCGACTTTTTCGTTTTGTCCCCTCACAGAGGCATTCAAGCTGCAAGTGCAGTGGCATGGTCCCAGTGAGGGGGTCCCAGGTGATCCTCTTCAGCTCCCAGACCCTAGGCACCCAGGGTACCACTTACTAGGGACTTACAGGGCGCAGAATTACCAATTGTGGATACATTTATAGGGAAGAAGCACTGGCACAGGGGACCTGGTTAGCAGAGATCCTATGCACTACAATTAAAACAGCATCAAAACCAGACAAAATAAATTAAGCACTTTCTCACAGTACTTCTTTATTCCTCCGCATACAATGACACTCAGCGCTCTTAACACCTCCCAACAAGTTACTTATTTCCTTTATTGAATCCGCGAGGGTCCTGGCACAGTCTCAAGAAACTACATCTCCTCCTTTGTTAAATAAAAAGTACAAAACAACAATAACATTTTTCTTTGAGTCGTTGAGACGCTCGCACAAGTCTGCTAGATCTAGTGGCATGAAAAGGTTAAGATGCACTCTGTTCAGGTACCTGTGGTACAGGTTCTGATCTTGAGCTGGACTGTCGGGTGAGACCGCCTCATCTGTAAGTGTAGGAGCTGACAAGTGTACGGGTAAGTGCTTAAAATGTAACTTGCCTTCTTTGATGGACTGCCCGGGACAATGTGCAGTCCCCATGTGTCCTTTGCACATCACAGCCCTCAAGGGATCGACAGCAAACAAAGTGTCTGTTTTCTGCTTTCGCTTTTGCCTGACCAGGACTAGGTCTACTTCACTGAAAACTGTTTGTCCGGCATACAACTTAATCTTGCACTTTTCGAGATGTTGGTTTCATGAACCTCATCAGCAGTTGCATGTCACTCTACAGTCCATACAGTAGTTTTATTCCGATGGCTCTCCCAAATAGTAAGGTGGCGGGATTCTCACCCGTTGTGGAGTGAGGAGTTGATCGGTGAGCGCAAAGGTCTTGATACAGCTTGCTTTAATTCAACCCCCTCCACGAAGGCTCGCTGAATCGCCCTTTTAAGTGCACCCATAAATCATTCCACAACACCATTTGCTTGGGGCCACAGAGGGGTGCTCTTTTGATGCTTGACATTGATTCTCACTAGGAATTCTCTGAACTCCTTGCTGTTGAACGGCAGGCTCTTGTCAGATTTGAGAATGGTCGGGATACCCCAGGCTGAAAATATGATGTCCTGTCGCTCAATAACCACAATGAGATGATGTCTATTTCCTAGGGACCCAAAGAATCTACTGCAATACTTTCCCAAGCCTTTGTAGGAAGGCCAGACATGGTCAATGAATGTTGAGTCATTTTGGGAGAAAGGCAGTTGCACAGATGACACTGTTAGTTCCCTCTCAACTCAAGCGCAGGAACCACGCTTGATCTCGCAGGGCTCTTTTAGTAGCTACAATGGCAAGATATCCTTCATGGGATAATTTGATAACTTGCTTTCTTAGGCTCCCAGCTACGACAATTTGTGAGCAGCAAGAGGCTAAACACTCCTTTTCCAGGATTGAATCAGAATTATGTCCTTGATCATATGCATGTTCTGGTCTGCAGAAGTGGCCTCAATAATCTGTTTGATTGACGGGGCCGCTGGCGTACTGGACTTCACAATGAAGTTGATGTACTTCTCAGCCGTCTTGGATGTCGAACTGTGACGATGTAATGATACTCTTGAAAAATATTTAGCAGGGTTCTGGTGTTTACCCTACTTGTGTACATTTGCATATTCGTACTCTTGCAGTCTCAGACCCCACCTCTCAGTGCCAGGGGGCATCTTGGCTTTTGGATTTCTGAAGATGGTGAGCAGCACTTGATGATCTGTTATGACACTTTTTCTGTACAGAAACACAGAAAATTTTTGCAGGCCGACACTACAGCCAGACTCTCCTTCTCTGGCTGCAAATACGCATGTTCTGTGTCAGGCTCCAACTGACATAGGCCACAATGTGTATCTGAGCATTCAGAGACCATTGTGTTGCGCAAGGATTGCTCCCTGCCCTGCTGTGTTCGCATCCAATGTGATCTCAGTTTGTAGTTCGGGTCAAAGTATGCCATCTCTGTTTTATTCTCTTGAAACTTTGATAACATTCAACGGACCATTGAAATGGGACATTTAGTTTTGTCCGGTCTCTCAATGGGACACTTACACTAGCATAATCTCAAATGTATCTTGAGCAATAACTGGCCATGCCTAAAAAGGATCACAGTATGGTGACATCTTGCGGGAGGCAAGTAGCTGAAAGTGCTTTTACTTTATCAGGGTCAGGAGTCATTCAACCCCCCATTAGAAAAGATGCGTCAAAAGAATTTGAGTTTGGTCTTATGAAACTCACATTTTGCAGCGTTCAAAGTGAGTCCTGCATCAGCAAATAATTGGCACACTTGTTCAAGAGCCTTGTCATGTTCCTTTTATGTTGCTCTGGATATCCGTATGTCATCACTGTTATTAAAAGCATTTGTGACAGGTTGAATTGTTCAATGTATAATATCCTGGACTGTTTCTGCAGCTGACGACACCCCAAACCTCCAACTTTTATATCTGAACAAACCATCATCAGTCAAACAAGTAGTAGTGTACCTACAGTTCTCTTCCAAATCAATCTGATGATATTCCTTGTTCAGGTTAAGACGAGAGAAAACTTCTGCTGTACCACTGAGCAACAAGGCAAGTGCCCTCATTGATGTGAAGTCACACTTTCATTGTCTTGAGTCTGCACAGGCTGTGAAATAACTTCGGGAAGTGACTCAACTTCAGACTGAGTGTGGAGGTTGTTATTGAAAGATATCAGTCCCATGTCAGCAGCGGTGACCAAGCTGAGCTGGCAAGCACTGGGCAAAGCTCAGTGAAGAACATGAATTGGCGCTTGCACTGATACTGCTTTATGTTTCAATTACGCTGTGAATGACCGTAGACTATGCAACAGTTTAGAAGCGGCCCACATCTATACTTTCATGTTTGACATGTTGAGACATGGCACAGGAGAGGGACTGTTACATTTTTTCGCTAGCATGATATTAATCGACGCATCACTGTCTATAATAAAAGTTATGGGGCAACCGTTGACCTTTATCGTAATCTTGGGACAGCGTCCAAATGAGTTATGTTGTTTTGTTTGATGGTTTGCTTGTCTCATAGAGTCCTCTGTGCAAGCAGCCAGACCTACATGTGCATGTCATTCATTGGTCAATGCCATCAACACACATCCATCTTCCTCACTGGCACTCGATAAAGACTTTTTCTGTTTTCTGCTTGTCGTAAGTGGTGCCGCCTTTTTGTTTTGTAGGCAAGGCGAGAAGGCTTCTGGAACTTTCTAGTGTCCATTTTCTCTTCTCGCTGTGACGTAGTTACTCTTTCGCTTTGCAAACCATTATGAAGAGTTTCTCCTTACCGCAACCATTGCACATTTGTCCTTTGGCTGGACATCTGTCTTCTTGTGGATATGAAAATCCACATCGGAAGCACAACCTTTTCTTCTTTGTAGATGACTACTTACATGTGTTCACTCTGTGTTTGTTCTTGCTCTTCATTGCCAACGCTGATACACTTTTCGCCAATCCAGCTTTCATGTCAGTGGCTTGTTGATCCGCTCTTTCTTTGGCCTTGGTGGCCATTAATACTTTCTCTAAGCTGAGCGTCTTTCTCAATATGCATTTTCCAAAAGACCACCATCAATACCTCAGACGTATGCCTCCTTCTTCATTAAGGGCCAGATTTTGAGAATCTGGCCCTTTGCGAGTGCAATTTTTGCATTTGGGATTCATCATCCCAAATCCAAAATTCGCTATTTAGAAAATCGCATTTTTGCGAGGAATAGCATTTAAGGAATCTCTATTAGAGATTCCTTAAATGCTATTCTTGAAGCATTTTAAAATTGCGAATTCGCAATTTTCGGCCGCTATTTACCGCGAGGTCAAACCTCATGGTAAATAGCGAAAACTTAGAAAAATGCTTTTAAAAGCATTTTTCTAAGTTGCATGTTACACACACACATGTCCTTTGGACATATGTGTGCGCAACACCTGTTGAAATGTGAATTTAAGGGGTGCTACAGGGTGTCCTTTGGACACCCCTGGCACCCTTCAAATCGCTATCTTATTTGCGATTAGCAAATTGCTAATCGCAAATAAGGAATACTCCTCATTCATTCCTATGGGCCTTTTGGCCCATAGGAATGAATGGGGAATTATTCCTTATTTGCGATTAGCAATTTGCTAATCGCAAATAAGGAATCTGTAGGAATCTCATTTAATTTTGCGATTCCTACATGAATCCCGTTTTGCGAGTCTGTAATAGCGATTCCTTATGAATCGCTATTTCAGACTTGCAAAACGGGTCTTTCATGAATCTGGCCGTAAGATCACTAAACTTTTATGTGTTTGATAAGCCCCTCAAGTCTTTCAACAAACTCAGTCTGAATGTTAAGGGTCTGAGTCTTGGCATTTCCATGATCATATGCCTGTTGCATTAGAGTGTCAAGGTTCAATGAAACAAGTAAAAAGTATTTTTTATGTGACCCAAAGAATGATAGAAAGAGGGCCTGGGTCTCCTGCCAGGACAACCTTTCAGATGTGGCTGATTCACTCACTAAGATTTTAGAACTCAGAACAAAACAAGACGTCTAGGCATTTAGTAGATTGTCTTTTCTAACTGGGGGAAGTAACCTCATCTTTCCAACCCTGACGAAAGCCCAGGACTTATTTAGGCCAGGTAAGAAGGGCTGAAACATGTTGGTGCTGATTTTAGCGTCATAGGACCATCACATCCTAATAACCATTTGTATATATTTTAACCTTCCCTCCCACTCCATTATTAAAGAATTCTTTAGAAGTGAGTGAGGAATTTTATCTTTAATGATACACTCCCATAAGTGCTCCCTGAAATATGGTTGAGCCCAACCCGACCTTTGGAGTTGGGGTGAGCCCCACGATGAAGCATGTCACTATCAGAGTGAGTGAGGGCTAAAAAAAGGGTCTTTTTCAATTCCCACCCGTAACAACGGGTTGGCTATACATATAATCCTCTCAGGAATGTTGCTTTTGAGAGAATTACCATCACCCACTTAGGAACCCCTACTCACCGTTAATTGTCTTTTTGTTTTCCTCCGCCTCTGAAGGTTATAAAAATTAAGCTGCGGAAAGGACATTCTTTTAGTTAATAATAGATCCTTTCCCCATCAATGAGAGATCAAGGTGTCAACAAATTTGCACGTTTGAGGTTCTGCTAGAACACTTGTTAGGAGACTCATTCTGGCTAGAATGGAATGAGGGGTGTCAGTATGCCTTCCACCTCCCTCACCTATTATGACCCTAGTTCTGAAGATCAAGGACTACCGTGCCCAAGTGATCCTAGTGACTTTCGATTGGACTGAAAGTGTCCTACTCAAAATGAGGGTATCCAGGCACTGGCAGGGTCCAGCTGATTAGCTGAATAGCCAGGTCTTCAGGGACTTTCGGAACTCTGGAAGAGAAGGTGAGGCCTGTAGATGAAAGGGTAGCTTGTTCCATGTCTTCGCTGGTAGGTAGAAGGAGCGACCACTGCATCTGCCATGTCTGATGCAGAGTGAGGGTTATAGAAAGGGACGAAGAGGTGTCTGTTGGAAGTTCAAGCATTGGTTCGAGTAGGCAGGTCCAGAGTTGGTTAGGATCTTCTATGCATTGGTGAGGAGCTTGAACTGGCTTCTTTTCTGTACGGGGAACTAGTGGAGTTCGCCAAGGTAGGGAGATGTTCGCCTAGGGAGATCCAGGATAAGTCTGGATGCGGCGTTCTGTATGGTCCGTAGTCATTGGAGGTGAGCTGCGATCCCTGCTTAGAGAGCACTGCCCTAGTCCAGTCCACTGGAGAGGAGGGACTGGATGATGGTCCGTCTTGAACTTTGGGGTAGCCTTTTGAATATCTTAAAAAGCATGCAGAGGATAAATATGCAGTAGGAGGAGTCCGGGTTCACCTGAGTTGTCATGCTTTGCTTGTTGTAGGAAAGTGGGTTTCTGTTGCAGTAACACCCCAACTTTCTGCCAGACTACTGATGCCTTTTGACTTGATGTGCCCTGGGCCCCTGCCAATAAGGTTCCCAGGGCCTGTGTTCTTTCCCCAAAACTAACCAAATTGGCATCTCTGGCTACAGGTCAGCCCCTGGTAAATGGTACCACCGGTACCCAGGGCACTGTGACCAGAGAAGGCCTCTAAGGGCTGAGGCACTTATTGTGCCACCCTTAGAGGTCTTGTGCCATCACACCGCCTTTGCAGGCTGCGTGTTTTGGTGCAGAACAAAGAGAACAGTCGACATGGCACACATCCCTGTGTGCCATGCCTACAACTCACTGCCCTGGCATAGGTCAGTCACTCCTCTAGCTGGGTGCACTATACCAGTGGTGAGGGTACAGGTGCATATGGCCTGTACCCCTACCGTTTTTAAGTCCATTCTTAGACATTGTAAGTGCAGTGCTGCCATTAAGAGTATATGGTACTTTGTGTTTGTCATTACGAACTCCACAGCACCATAATGGCTACACTGAACACTGATAAGTTTGGTATCAAACTTCTCAGCACAATAAACCCACACTGATGCTACTGTGGAATTTAATGAAAATTGCACACAGAGGGCACCCGCTGTCCACGGCCCGAGCGAGCAAACACCACAAGGAGGTCACCCCGGCGATCCTGACCCGAAATCTAGCAACCCCTGCCCTGCCTCAATCCTCCAGCCGACGCCTGCAGTCTAAATCCAGAAGGCCCCCCTAACCGTGACCAGGAGCTGGTAAGAAGATCCAACTCCAAAAGGCACCCCTGCACCTGACGCCCCCACGGCCTTGTGTGCCCAAACCAACGGTGCCGAACCAACCCCTAACTTCCCAACTTACCTCTCGAAGTGGTGGTCACACCCAGAGGTCCTTCGTCTCCCTGCCTGCAGTGCTTTTGCACTTTTCCATTGGAAACAACAGGGCATCCAATATCGAAACAGCACCCTGCCTCCCTAGTGCAGCTGAGGGTGCTTCATTGGTGCTAATTTGTTTCCCCATTTGCACTGAGCTAAAGTTCAGGAGCTTTGCTCCCACAACTCAGTCGCCTGTTTGTCAGAAGCCACCAACCAGAGGCCCCCTATCCCCCTTTGGATAACATTGAGCCTCAGCACTCTACACCCGGCCACCCTAGTACAGCTGAAAGTGTAACAAGAGTGCATCCTTGACCCTGGGGGAACCCTTGTTCTAACCCCAGAACTTCTACTCCAAAGACTGATTACTTACCTAAAAAGCAATAACCATATTTTCCTCCGTAGGATAACATTGACTGTTTTTCCTGAAAAAGTTTCAGAGTGGAGTTTTGAATCCTTTCTTTAAAATTGCACGATTTAACACAAACGCTTTTACTTACCTGTTTACAGGAAATGTCACAGTGCTGCATCCAGGCATACAGCACTGAGTAAGAAAAGTAATCCAAAAGTAACTTACCTGCTATTTTACTGAAAATCCCATTGAAGTCTATGTACTGTATTTGCAAATGATTGCATTTCTCTGAAACAATACGGTAAGTCAAACCAAAGTACATTTACAGTTGCAATACAACTGTATAACATTCAGCATTTATTACTGTAAAGTATGTATTGCTTACCTGTGCCAGGCTTGCTTGGATCGGGAAATAAAATACCTAATAGAATATTTTTATACAAAAACAATTGGTCTCAAGTTCAGTCTTTGAGTGTGTGAATTAATTTGCTGACTGTGTACAACAAATGCTTAACACTGTCCTCTGATAATGCCATACTGCTCGACCACACTACCACAAATAGAGAGTAAGGTTCTATCTAACTTTACCTCTGCCTACCTTTGGGGTTCCACTGGACTCTGTGCACACCATACCTCACTTTGGTATAGTATATACAGACCCAGCCCCCTACATTGGTGGATCAGCGGTGGGATACAAAACTTGTCATTTGTTTGACTTCTTGGTTATCACCTGATTACACGACAGAACTCCTAAATTGTCTTTAGAATTCTGATTTTTCAAATTGGCATTTTTTGCAAAATTACTAAAAGTTTTGTTAGGGCCTTGGTTAAGTCCCTTTAGAATTTTAGATAATAAAAAGTCACTGTAGCTAGGGTTAGAGGGGTTAGACGTGTTTTTTCTTATCAATGTCTCAAAATAAGAACCCAGCTATTAGTGAAAATAACCACAATGACAAAGAGGACAGGGTTGAGGAGCTTGACCTCGCCCCTTACCTTCACTTGTCTTTCAAGGAGGTAAGGTCCCTATGGAAACTTAAAAACATAACCATGGTTCCCCATCCCACAAAACAAAAGCTCCTGGAGCTGTTGGCTGGGTATGCTAAGGACCACCCATCTGAAAATGGTGAAGCCCAATCAGATGAGGAAGTAGAGGACGGGAAAGGCCTGGTACATCAACACCCTCCACTTCCTAGGGAGAAAAGGGTTCAAGTACCCTTGACACCAAGAATCAACCTCTCAGTGTCTAGATCCCACACAGGTGGGTTAGGTATCAATGAGGACAGCCTCAATGAGTACTGCCTTTTAGTAAGGCTGACCAAAAGACTGGATCTAGAGATCAGGTTGCTGGCTCTAGAAAGAGGAAGAACAGAGATGGGCATAGTGCCCATCAATGGTAGCAGCAATTTACTTAATAAGCATAAAGAGTAATCTTATGATACTAAAATCCCCAAAGGGATTGTCCCTAAATATGAAGAGAGTGATGATATCACAAAATGGTTCACAGCGTTTGAGAGGGCTTGAGAAATGAGAAAAGGGAAGAAGTCACACTGGGGGGCACTCCTTTTGGAACTGTTCTCTGGAAACTGCAGAGACAGACTCTTGATGCTTTCTGGGGCAGAAGCTGGGTCTTATGACCTCATGATGAGAACTCTGAGGGATTTGCACTCACAACTGAGGAGTATAGAATTAGATTCAGGGTGGCTCCTAAAACCCAGAGTCAGCCCTGGTTGGAATTTGAAGACTACTCAGTTAAGACACTAGATGGCTGTTTGACTAGAAGCAAAGTGCAAAATGATGATGGTAGTAATTGCATTGATGAAAGTTGCATCAGATCTGGTAGACCTAGGTCCAATTTCTCCCCAAGAATTGGCGTACCATTGGGTCAAGACAAGGGTAACTAGGACGTCCACTGGGGGTGACCAAAAGAAAGGGGTTACAAAACCTCCAGAGGAAAGACAGTGAGCCTCTAAAAGATAAAAGTAAGGAGCCCCCCAAAACCCTGACCAGGAGGGAGGGCCCAAAGACACCTCCCAAACTAAAACTGGGTACCAAGATAAGAATTGATATCCTAACAGGGTATGGTGTCACAACTGTCAAAAGGCAGGACACCCCACCAAGGACCCTAACTGTCCTAAACTCAAAGCCTCTAGTGTAGCTCAAGGAGTTGCCGGTGTAGCTGTGGATGGTAGTTCCTCAGATGAGGCAATCCTCCTAGCCTTCAATTGGAAAATGGGCCCAAAAGTTGAGCTGGAAATTCCAGAGGGGAGTAGACCCTTCCACCACCTACTGGTGAATGGAATCCCAGCTATTGCCCTAAGAGATACCTGTGCCAGTCATATTGTAGTGCATGACAGGTTGGTTCTCTCAAACCATTATGTCCCAGGGGAAACAAAAAGAGTAAGAACTGTCCCAGGTGATGTCACTGTTAGGCCTGTGGCTGTGGTGCTCCTAGAAATAGTTGGGTCCCTTAGATGGTACAAGGTGGTAGTCAGTAAAGACCTCCCCCTTGATTGTCTCCTTAGGAATGACCACCCAGTGGTTGGTCTCAGCCAAAGAGCGGTACTGGTCCAATGCCAGACCTCGCCCAAGAAACCTGTGGGGGGCTCAACCTGCAGTTAGTGTAGTGTTAACAGTGTAGGAAAGGTGGGCAACTGTTAGCCAGAGTTCCAGTGGGCCAGGGAGATTCTATCCCAGTAAGGTAGAGCTCCAAAATTGGCACTGGTGAAGTCTCCTCTAGCTAACAAAAAGCCCCAACTAATCAGGCAACTGTCCAGCCTGTGTTGGTGGCTCCTCAGCTGGCAGAACAGAGGGTGGAAGAAGGGTGTTCACCCAGTGTAGTGAACCCCGCCATAAAACAGCAGACAGGCAACCAGAACCCAAAGAAGCCTATAAGGTAGTTCCTTCCCTTACCAGTGAGGAGCTAAAGGTGTGGTTCTGGGCACTGACAGCTGTCAGTAGCCTCTGCCGGGTGTTAGCCTTCATGTCAGCACTGTCCTTGGCATGGTGGCCTAGCCCCTTGCCAAACAGCAAATTAGGCCCCATGACCTTATTGGTCATGGTGGGGTTGCTCAAGCTGTGGGTATGCTGGGCTTTGCCCTAGCTAAGTTAGAATTTGCAGAGGTAGACGCCTCTGAATCCAACCTAAAAAGATGGTCTAAAGAGCTAGGAAAAGAGCGTTGGGAATTAGTTCCTGAAACTGTTGAGGTAGGCCAGCTTCCCAAAGGGACTGACCTGGACAGAAGGATGTAAGGCAGACTAGGTCCTGCAACTTTCAAACCACTTCCTCTACTCTTCCTTCCCTGAAAGACTAGGAAGACTCTCCCAGCTTTGGTGGAGTGGTGGAGTCTCCTGGCCTTTGGGCTGGGTGGGGGGTGGGGGGGGGCGTTGTGTAGGAAAGTGGGTTTCTGTTGCAGTGACCCTCCCCCCACTTTTTGCCAGACTACTGATGCCTTTTGACTTGATGTGCCCTGGGCCCTTGCCAATCAGGTTCATAGGGCCTGTGTTCTTTCCCCAAAACTAACCCAATTGGCATCTATTGCCACAAGTCAGCCCCTGGTAAATGGTACCATAGGTACAAAGGGCACTGTGACCAGAGAAGTCCTCTAAGGGCTGCAGCGCTTATTGTGCCACCCTTAGAGGTCCTGTACCATCACACTCACACACTGCGTTTGCAGGCTGCGTGTTGTGGTGCAGAACAAAGTGAATAGTCAACATGGCACACATTCCATGTCTACAACCCACTGTCCTGGCATAGGTCAGTCACCCCTCTAGCTGGGTGCACTATACCAGTGGTGAGGGTACAGGTGTGTGAGCTCTGTACCCCTACAGTGTTTAAGTCCATTCTAAGACAAGTGCGGTGCTGCCATTAAGAGTATATGGTGCTGAGAGTTTTTCATTACAAGCTCCACATCACCGTAATGGCTACCCTGAAAACTGAGAAGTTAGGTATCAAACTTCTTGGCACAATAAACTCACACTGATGCCAGTGTGGAATCTAATGAAAATTGCACACAGAGGGCTTCTCAGAGATGCCCCCTAAAAACTAATCTAGCATTAGTGTCCAGGCTGAGTGGCTGCTTTCAGCTGCCACCACCAGAAATGTATCTGGACCCCTGGGTCGAGAGCCTGCTGCTCTCTGGGGCCTCAAACAATGCACATCCTGTAATCGGGTGCCAAGCCTCCACCCCCAGAATGGGCAAAGTACACGAAGGGGAAGCTTCAAAGGCTTGCCGCCTTTGCGAGCTTCCCTGGCCACTTGCTGCTTTTAGCAACTGGTCCCCACTAGTTCTGACCCCCTCTTTGGGTGGGAGAACCAGCGGGAAAAACAAGTGAGAAAGAGAGGTGTGCCCACCTCTGCCAACACCACCCCTTAGGTGGGGGAGGCGAGGTGAAGCACAACTCTCAGTCCATGCCATCCTGAAGATGGGGGGACTCAGCCAACCAGGGACAGGCACATGCCCCCTCCCACTGGAGGGTGGCATAATAGGAGGTGTACCCACCCCAGGGAAGGGACCCATTGGTCCGAGCCTTAACCTACCGGTAACACCCCTAAATCTAGTATTTAGGGGCACCCCTGAACCTTGCTTCCTCAGATCCATCCAAGAAACAAGAAGAGATGGACTGAACAGCCGTGCAGCAGCTAACGAGGAAGACGCCCACTAATTTGGCCCCAGCCCTACCAGCCTGTCTCCCCCTCGAACCTGCTCCTGCGAAATCCCGGTGTGTCCTGCAGGGAGCAACCTCAAAACCTCCAGAGGACCTGCCTGCCTTCACTTCCAAAGACTGCTTTTTATGTGAACACCGGATTTGTTCAACTGCAACCTCTGGCGGCAGCCGGAAACCGCCCCACTCAGCACCCGCCGTCCACGGCTTGAGCTTGAGTGGGCAAACACCACGAGGAGGTCACCCCGGCGATCCTGATCCGAGATCCGGTGACCCCTGACCTGCCTCACGCCTCCAGCTGACGCCTGCCGTCTAAATCCAGAAGGCCCCTCTAACCGCTACCAGGAGCTGGTAAGAAGATCCGACCCCAAAAAGCAACCCGACGCCCTACGGCCTTGTGTGCCCATACCAACGGTGCCTAACCAACTCCTAACTTCCCAACTTACCTCTCAAAGAGGTGGTTGCACCGAGAAGTCGTTCGTCTCCCTGCCTGCAGGGCTTTTGCAAACCGGAGGTTTTCCATTGGAAACAACATGGCATCCAACGTCGAAACAACACCCTGCACCCGGCTGCCCTAGTGCTACAGAGGGTGCTCCATTAGTGCTAATTTGTTTCCCCATTTGCCCTGAGCTAAAGTCCAGGAGCTTTGCTCCCACAACCCAGTGGCCTGCTTGCCAGCAGCCACCAACTGGAAGCCCCCTATCCCTGTAGGATAACATTGGGCCTGAGCACTCTTCACCCGGCCGCCCTAGTGCCGCTGAGGGTGTAACGAGAGTGCATCCTTTACGAACCCTTGTTCTAACCTCAGAACATCAACGCCAAAGACGATTACTTACTTAAAAACCTATAACCGTATTTTCCTCCATAGGATAACATTGACTGTTTTTCCTGAAAATGTTTTTAAGTGAGTGTGGAGTTTTGAAACCTAAAGAAATGCTTTAAAATTGTATGATTTAACAAAAATGCTTTTACTCACCTGTTTACAGGAAATGTCCCAGTGATGCATCCAGGCATACAGCACTGAGTAAGAAAAGTAATCCAAAAATAACTTACCTGCTAATTTACTGAAAATCCTATTGAAGTCCATGTACTGTATTTAAAAGTGATGGCATTTCTCTGAAACAATACTGTAAATCAAACCAAAGTACATTTACAAATGTAATACAACTGTATAACATTCAGCAGTTATCACTGTAAATTATGTATTGCTTACCTGTGCAAGGCTTGCTTGGTTCTAGAAATAAAATACCTAAAAGAATATTTTTATACAAAAACAATTGGTCTCAAGTTCAGTCTTTGAGTGTGTGAATTCATTTGCTGGCTGAGTGTGTACAACAAATGCTTAACACTGTCCTCTGATACTGCCATACTGCTCGACCACACTACCACAAATAGAGAGTAAGGTTCTATCTAACTTTACCTCTGCCTACCTAATAATAATAATAATAATAATAAATCATTTATAGAGCGCCTGGCTACACAAAAAACAGTGTGTCCCCGCGCTAACTACTGATAGGTTTCGAGAGGCAGCTATGGAAAAGCTCTAAGGGGTTTACATGATGGGGAACAAAAGCGTTTTAAGTTTTCCCCGGAATCTTAATTCAGATGGTTCCATCCGCAAATGAAGCGGGAGTGCATTCCAATGTTTGGAGGCTAGGTACCTAAAGGAGCGGCCGCCCATTCTGGCCCTGAGAATACGAGGAAGTTTAAACAACATCTTACCGGATGATCTTAAATTCCGAGTGGGGTGATGTATAGTGAGTAGGTTCTTTAAATAATCAGGGCCTTTGCCCTGGGCGATGCGATGCGCATAGCAGAGGGTTTTAAATTTAATCCTCTCCCTGACCGGGAGCCAGTGGAGTTTGGCCAAGGCGGTCTTTCCAGAGGCTCTGCGTGAAAGTCCAAGCTCGAGGCGTGCCTTTGAGGTTCCACTGGACTCTGTGCACACTATACCTCACTTTGGTATAGTATATATGGAGCCAGCTTCCTACACTTGTCCAGAATACCTTGGTTCCTAGCATGGTCAGTGGGGGTAGGAGTAGGGCTGAGTTCTGAGGGTCACCAGGATGCATCCCATAGGGAGCTTTTGTTTCCGAAAATCAGTACCTCTGTCTAGTCCTTTTTTGAGCTTCAGGCAGTTGTCCTTCATCTGGTGGGTGATGTCTGTCATACAGTTTTGAAAGTTGGTGGTGATAGCGTTTTAGGAGAGGAAGAGGATGAGTTGTGTGTCATCAGCATAGGATATGGTGTTGAATCCATGGGTTTTGGAGATGCGGGCCAGAGGTGCCATATAAGTATTGAAGAGGGTAGGGCTGAGCGAGGATCCTTGGGGTACTCCACAGATTATTTCCTTGAGTTCGGAGGTGAAGCGGGGCTGGAGGGGAGGCTGACATTTTGCGTCCTTCCGGTGAGAAAATTGGTGATCCATCTGAGAGCAGCTCCTTGGATGCCTAGGTTGTGCAGGCTTCTGATAAGTGGTTGGTGGGAGACCGTTTCAAAGGCTGCTGACCGGTCTAGGAGGGTTAGAGCTGCACTCTCTCTTTAGTTGAGTAGGGCTTGCATGTTGTCAGTAGCAGAGTTAAGGGCTGTCTCTGTGCTGTGGTTGCTGCGGAATCTGGATTGGAAGGAGGCGAGTAGGATGTTCCAGTCAAGCTGTGAGGAGAGTTGTTGGTTGATGGGTTTTCTAATACTTTGCGGGGAATGGGAGAAGGGAAATCGGTTGGTAGTTGTGGAGTACGCTGGGGTAAGCTGATGGTTTCTTTAATAGGGCGTTTACTTCTGCATGATTCTAGTCCTCGGGGAAGGTGGCCGTGGCAATTGAGGTGTTGAAGAAGGTGGTGAGTGCATGGCTAATTCTGGCTTCACCTAGGTTGAAAGTGAGGTGAGGGCATGGGTCAGTTGGGGCCCTTGGTGAATCAAGTTCATAATGGAGGCAGTGTACTGTGGGATGAGCTGGCTCCATTCTGTTAGTCGTATGTCTGTGTTGTTAGTGGGGTTGTTGTGTTGCTTGAAGAAGTCTATGGCCTTGGGCTAGGGTTTGAAGTTTCTGTAGATGTTGGTGATCTTGTCTTACAAGAAATTTGCGAGATTTTTGCAGAGTTCCTGTGAGGGGTAATGTTTGTTGCAGCTGAGGGGTTGGAGAATTCTTTCACGATGTTGAAGAGTTGGTTCTTCTTGGAGCTGGATTGCATGAAGCTATGGCATTTTTCTTTGATTCTCTCAATTGTCTGTGGTAGAGGGTGAGGGCTGTCTTGAAGGTGGTCTTGTCGATTGTGTCCTTGCAGGGGCTTCATCTCCATGTTCTATGGTCTTCAGTGCACCAGCTGGCCTGCTTGGTGGACCTTCTGTGGATGTTGTTGCTGATGGGGAGCAACGCTGTCAGCGCAGTTGGTGATCCTATCGTTGAGAGTTCTGACGTTCTGGTCTAGGTTGTTGGAGGAGATGGGGTGGGTGGTGTTGGAGGAGTTGATCCATGTGTCCTTTGGGACTGTGCTTCAGCTGCAGTTGGGTGTGTTGGGCATACTGGGGTGGTAGTCCGTGAGCTGGTGATGTTGAAGTGGAAGATGGAGTGGTTGGTCCCGTGAGTTCTGTTGTGTGGCTGTACCTAATGCAGTCACTGGAGGTGCAGATGGGGTCTACCTTGTGGGCTATGGTGTGAGTGGAAAAGTGGATGAGTTGGGTGCGTGTGATGTTGAAGCTGATGAGGACGCTCATAGTGTTGATTTTGTGGTTGAGATGGAAGGTGAGGTTACCGAAGAAAATGTAGTTTTTGGAGTCTATGGCAAAGGGGGCAATGAAGTTGCAGAAAGCTGGACGTGGTCCTGCAGGATTGTAGGCGAGGGTGCCCCTGATGGTGGTTTTTCTCTCTGTTTGGAGTTGGAAGTTGAGATATTCCATAACTGGGGTGAAGTCATTTGTGGTGGTGCATTGGATAGATTCCTTGTGTATGATGGTGATCCCTCCACCAGGCTTCTTGAGGCGGTCACCGTGGATGATCTTGTATTCCTTCGTGTATTGTGGTGGCAATGTCGGGTGCAGAAGTGGGCTTGAGACAGGTTTAAGTAAGGAGGAGGATGTTGGGTGTGAGGGTGGAGATGAGATACCAATTCAAGGTGGTTTGCACAGTGAGCATGTGTTGAGAAGAGCATGTGAGAGTTGGTGTTTTTGTTCAGTGGGTGTCTGGTGTGTTTGGGGTGGGGCTGGTCAGTGGGCTGGTGTGTGCAGAGTGACAGGTGAAGTGGCAGTGGGTACAAGTGAAAGGTCCTATTGTGGAGCTCGGGTCTGCTTGGTGGCACTGTTTGTTGTACCGTCGAGGGTGTAGAGCTTAGTGATGGGGTATCTGCAGGAGGCCCGATAGCCTCTGGTCATGGCGCTGCTCAGGCATGGATAGGCTTGCCTTTGGCACATCTGCTGGGTGGTTGCGCTGGCGCCTGCATTAAGTAGGTCCTAGGGTGGGAGGAGGTTCTGTTGGCGGGAAGATCGGTGAGCAGGAAACCAGGGCAGCGGCGGGGTGACTGGAACAAGCAGGAACCATAGGTCACAGGTAAGTAGCAGTCTAGGTGTCCAGGCTTTCACTTGACGAGGATCCCAGGTTTAAGCAACAAAGCAAGGTCCTCCACCTGAATCTACACCACCTAGACTGTCATCCTCGGAGCTTGAGCAGCTGCAATTGACTGTGGTTTTTTTGCCACATGAAATGGTGGATATCATGGTTGCCACCAGTCATCTTCCACAAAATCCATTTATGTTTAGCACTCGCACAAATTTGAAAACTGGTGTAATGTTCTCAATGCCGACCCCTTTCAGGTTAAGCTGTTGAATGTCCATTTGTTTTATTTGTCTTTAGCCCAGCAAGAACTTTAAGTGGGAACTATAAAGGTCGTCAGCCCTTCCCAAGTTTGCCAGACCAACCGTCCTTGTTCAAATCACCTGCTGTGATTAGATTTATTAAAGGTTTAACACGCGTTTCCTCCCATGCTGTTTGTAATGCCATAGTGGGACCCTAACTTGGTCTTGACATTTCTTATATGTACGCTCTATGAGCTGATGTGAAGCTGCTTGTTGTGTCACTTGAGCTTGATGACAATCTTCCTCATTCCCTTTCGACTAGTTCATCAATTGATTGTACTACAGCCACTTTCAGTGTGACCACCATACACCACTTTTTCCCTGACAAATTAGTTCTAAGGACTCAGGCAGCCTTCTTTACAAATGTTGTTACTCACTTCCACGTTGGGTAATCCATCACTCTCCAAGGCCTCTTAACTACCCCACAACTCTCAGAAGAGGAGAGGATCCATCGGGTTGTCCCCAAAAGGACTGTATGCTTTTACACTGATCATACCAAGGACCATCAAGTGAACGATCAGCTTTTTGTGGGGTTCTCTGTGGCCAGGTAAAGGGAAGACAGTGCAAATAGTGGAGTTGTCACAACTCGCTCCCTGCATTCTCAGTGTCCACCACCAGGGGGCTGAATTGTAGGGCTCTCAAGTGTTATAATAAGCTTCCATACCATCCCCTTCATGCATATACTGACTTCCAGTCATTTGGATTCTACTTGCAAATTGACATCCATCTCCAATCCATGCCAGGTTTTGTGAAAGCCAGCCTGCTCATGTTTGACACTCCATTACCACATTCAAAGTAAACAATCCATTTATCGAAAGAGAGAAAAGACCTTTTAGAACACAGGCGGCTAATAGACAGTTTGAAGAGTGTAGCTCAGTTGCTTGTTGTGAAGTTGCCAAGTCTACCACTGCCCTCGTAGAGAAAGATCTTCAGTCTTCACAGGATATAATTACATCTAAGGTTCTTGAATTACAAGAGAATAAAATGTTTCAGACTCTGTCAAAAAACTATAACCCAGAGTTCAAGTGGGAATGTAAAACCCCTGCACAAGACAACTTTTCCACCTTTATGTTAGTCTCCATAGAAATGGAGAATGAAACCAAGCACTCTCTTTTGCGTTCCCCTCCGAGCTGGTTCAGCGATTGTCTGAATAACACTGTGGCTGATCACTCAGATTCCACTCAGAAAAGCCATAGTATCTTGTCTCACAGTGCAGTTAATGAAAGTATTTGTTTAAAGTCTAAATTTTTTAACTCCTCTTTTTTTAGGTCGAGCCTAGAGCAGCGCATGCGCTGCGAAATTTTGTATGGGGTTTTTCAAAGTGCTACGAGAGGCTTTTGCTGGCCTCAAGCTTGCGGCCACGAGCTCGTGCACGCGCGCTGCCGCCATTTGGGTTTCTGTCCAGGCTCATTAAGTCTTGCGTGCCTCTCTCCGCCTTGTGAAAACTGTGACTTGAAGAAACAGTTCACAACCTCTCTTTCATTTTTTCATTTAGTTGCTTCCCTGTGAAATGGATCCAAAAAAGAAAAACATTCTTGCGGGAAATGCCCTTTTTCTGACTTTTTTCTGTTCCAACACCACCATTGAAGACAAAGATATGAAAGGTACTGTGACAGCAATGGGGCTCGCCCTCCCTTCTTTCCTAAATTTTGCTTCTAAATTGCTACTGAGCCTTGATATCAAGCCAGGGCTTGTTATTGTTGTGCTACCCTTCTGCCAGCATGCCTCCGGTTCAAGAAACGTCTGTGTAACGTGCTTCAGCTTTGTGGTTTCTGCCTTTAAGTATGAAGAAAATACACATCTCCTTTGAAATTTTGTGAGTTTGGTACTAATCTTATCACTCTCAGTGGCTTTATCACTTTCTAGTTGGTAACAGTTCAATTTGTAAACGCATGAATGACACAAGTGTCACCATATAAAAGTAAATACACTTAAACTCCCCGAAGCCCCAGCACCAAAGCCTAAAATCAGATCTCTGTGTAAACACACCAGAGGTAGAGAACTTCTTTAACATCAAATGCGTCCCCAGCAAAGGAGAATTCAGCGCGTGCACAGTAGAGAGGCTCGGATGAGCTTCCCTATCCCTACATACAAGCGAGCACAAGGGCTTAATGCAGTGCACGCACACACCTCAGAGGAATGGGAGGTTCTTTCCAACACCCCCCGCACCAGAACCTAATGCAGTGAGTTCACACCTCGGAGGCTAAGAGCTTCCGTATCACTAACCAATCATCTCACCATAGCCTGTTGCAGCACATGCAGACCTCAGCGGAAGTTGGCCTCTGTAAATTAACACTTAATCTTAGTACCAGCTTAATGGAATGCTTGCCTACATCAATGGCAAATAGTTTCTCTTCCAGTAGCTAACACACGACCCCATGAACAAGAGCTTAATGCATTGTCTCAACGCCTCAAAGACAGGGGCCTACTGATCAGTAACAATCAACAGCACAAGAGCCTAATGCGATTTCTGCACATCAAAAGGCATTGCGCTTATTCATCACTGCCAAAGCATCCCCAGCGTATGATCCTAATGGTGTGTTTGCAGACCAGAGAAGCAGGGAGTTGATCTATGATTAATAACGAACAACTTATCCCATGACTTGGGCCTGCTACTCTTCATGCCCACCACAAAGGCGGTGGGGGGGATTTATCTATCACTAACTGATCATTTCAAGTGCATGAGCCTAATGTTGCCCCAGCCCACCTCAGAGGCAGGGAGCGTACCTGTCAATAACAGGCCATCTCCAGAGCGGTAGGAAACATACTTGTCACTAACTGGCCATGTAAAGCAGTGTTTGCACAACCCAGGGCAGCCGCCGCCATGTGTATTTCTGTCAAGGCTCATTAAGCCTTGCGTGCCTCTCTCCAATGCTTGTTTGTCTTAGCTGCCAGTGCAGGCAGCTGCTCACTGCCACAACTGCACTTCCTCGACATGTTCTTGTAATTTTGGGTGTGTTTTTTTATGGTTTGGTTGCATTAGCGTGCAATGTAACATTTTATTTTTGTTTATTTTTTTCGCAGTGCTGCATGTAGCTCTTGATATTTAACAATGGCACCTGTGCATCTTATCTTTTGTTGAGCGCTGGTCTGCCCACTCAACGTATTTTTTTTTGCACTGCATGCTGCGATTCATCTTTAACAAAGGCACCAGCAAAGGAAACGCATTAAGGCAACTGCCCCTCTTGCATCTCCTGGCAATTGCGATTGTGCATTAGCCCCCTAGCGCAGGTGCACTGTTAAGATTCAAATGAGCAGTCAAGCATAGTTATATTGGAGCATGCTTTATCCGAATGGCGGCACGGTCACCATTCCCCTCAGAACTTCTCGGTCACAGCTGCACTGTTACCTTGGTAATTGTATCATAACGTTGATTAATTATTTTGTGAAAGTTTGGGTATACAACATTTGATTTCAAACTCACTGTACTCTTGGCGTGTTTTATAATTGAATCCTCAGACAGTTACTAAAACTCCCACGGAGCACTCCGCTAATTCCGCTCCGATTAGATTTGGGCCTCATGGCAATCGCAGAAGTATTAAATCTGAAACCTTTATTGTACTGGGGTCGCCTGTGGGTTACCCCTGAACTTTCTCCATACAGGGAGGAACTATCAGAAATAATGAATGTGCAAGGGGGCTGCCAAACTGCCGTGGCTTGCCTTTATCAAACATTGGCTAGTTAGTATGGGGCTGGGTGAACTTTGGGTTGATCCTGAGTCCACCTGTTCCTCTCTAGTTAGGAAATTACTCAAGTCCCACTATAAGGAGTATAAATTGGCACAGCTTTATAGCTGCCCTCGAATTGGCAGACTAACTACAGCCTTTTTAGAAATCAAAGACAGGTTTAGCTTCGAGCTGGCCTTAGATGAAATTAAACCGGCAGTTGCTAAAAAGCTTTACCTCCAGTGCAGATATGGGGTTCTGCCCCTTCGATGTTTCACACACAAGTGGGGGGATATGCAAGATTTAAACTGTCCGGCATGTGATTGCCCTGAAGAGTCAGCACTTCACGTGTTTTTTAGCTGTTCCGGCTATCTCAAGGCAAGAACACGATGGTTGGTGCAGATTTGTAGGAACCTTGGAACTAGACGTTGCTCTGAGACATTCTGGATACTGAAGTATGATTCTAGTATCCCGATTGTTTACTCAGTTGCAGGTTTCCTATTTTCCATGTGGTGATGAAAAGAACTAAAAGGTTTCCCCGGTGGAAATGTAAAAACTTCACTTATTAAATAATATCCGGGAATATATCTACTGTGGCTATCCCAGCTAGTTCTAAACTCAGGCCTTGTTTTTATTAGGAGAAAAAAAATAAGCTTGTTTGTTGGCCCCTAAAAAATGTTAATACTTTCCGTAGAAGCAGCCTGTAGCACAGGGAGGCTTCAGTCTAGGTATTACCGTTGCAGAATGGTAGAATATAGGTCATCCTTTTTAAAAATCCTTTTAGGTAAATGTTTTTTATGTAAGTTATTTATTCAAATGTATTTATTTGCACTATGCACTTTCCGAGTATGGAGTATTATAGCCTGCCATGAATTACCCCCTGCGAGTTCTGTTCCTTTTTCTACGGTAACATTAACCTGATGTGTAGGTTTTTTTAAATGTCGTGTAGAGCCCATTCACCATCATATGTGTGCTAATTGCG
The DNA here is from genome assembly GCF_964263255.1 of Lissotriton vulgaris. NCBI lineage: Eukaryota > Metazoa > Chordata > Amphibia > Caudata > Salamandridae > Lissotriton > Lissotriton vulgaris. Next base: position 1,167,805,883 of record NC_141693.1, read on the forward strand.
TCCATTATTGTTTTATTTTTATTTTATTTTTTTAAATGTAACTGACTTTTGTTGCAATTTTAAAAGTATTTGTTTGCATTGTGAATATACTTTTGAGGTCATGTTGACCGGAATAAAGTTGTTTTGAAATGAAATAATTGAATATAAGTTGACATCTTTGGAATGTCCTGTCAAAAACGTGCAACGTGCCTTGTGTGCACTCATAAATGAATGAATGGAAAGCATGCGTTATCAAAGCCTCATGGGCTGTGCGCTCATTCATAATTCTCGTACCAACTACTTCCTCCCCATTCCCATTTGTCTGAAACTATAATAACACCTTCAAAGATTAGATAACTATCATAACTGACAAATTACCCCATGGCAGGCGAGTCCTTTTGACATTATTTTTTGTATTATAGTGCTTGAACTCGACCCAAAGGTATTTGAGCCGTTTCTGGATCTCCGAACTGCAGCCATATTTCGGCCTGTGACTGCTTTACTAAGCAGGATGCGGTTTTGGAAAGGGTCTCTTTCACTGCAGATGTTATGCCACTGGCTCTGCATGTAAGGCGTACCTTCCTTGCTGTGTTAGGTGGCAATAAAAACACAACAGCTTGAAAACACGTTACCACATCTAAAGGATGGGCAATGCCTACAAAAGTAATCATTCACCTGAACACCAGATTTGGAAAATATTGCCCTCACTTGTTTCCTCGTTTATCTCCCTCCTTCTGTTTTATGTTCCCTCCTTCATGCATACTTCCATTATGTTTCCTATTCCCTCCCATCTGCCATGCCCATACTGATCCTCTTCGCTCCTACCCTCTTTCCTGATCTCTCCTCCTTCTCCCCGGTTCCCCAGCTGCCTCATCTGTTCCATTAATCCAATTCCTGTTCCCTTCTACCCTCCCACCATCTTTCCCACTCCAGTTAATTCCTTCCCTGTCATCATTCCCTGACTATCCTATTTCCTCCTCCTTTATTTCCTCTACTGGTCATTCCTTTTGTTCTCTCTTTTCTCTGTTCCGCCACTCTTCTTTCTTTCCATTCTGTTCCCTCCTTGCCTGTCCATTGCTCTATCTTCTGTTCCTCCCTAGTCTCTCTTGATCCCTCATGCCTTCTGACCTCCCTCCTTGGCTCTAACATTCCCTCATTTCCACTCTCTTGTGCCTCCCATTCCCTTTATGCATGTCCTGGTCTCTCTTTTTGTCTCACATTCTCCCATTTTCACTCTCACGTACCCCTTTCCCCATCAACAGTTTCTTCCTTCTCTTTCTTCTAGCTCTTCTTTCTCCTGGTCCCTGTCATGTTCCCTCCTTCAACACATGCTGCCTCTTGGTGCTTTGAAGTGTCATTTTGTCAGTATAAGCACTATTCTTCCCATGAGGGGAGAGGATGTGGTGCAACGGCCAGAGCTGCCGACTTTTTAGGTGGAGAAGCAGGTTCGAGTCTCGGCACCCGCTCAACATACTGTGATTCTGGGCAAATTACTTCATGTCCCGTGCCTATCAATAATGAATATGCCCTTGTGTAATATAATTGGTGCTAATGTAAAGTGCTTCAATACATTAGGGTTGAGTTCGCGCTATCTAAAACTACAGAAAACAAGCATTGGCATAGCCAATAGGTCTCACCTTTAGGACCTTATAAGTGTTTAGCCATGGAATAGTTAATGTTGCTGCACCAAGGATATTGTGCTGCATAACTAAATATTTATAAGGTCCCAAAGTTGAGACCTATTGGCTATGCCAATGCTTGTTTGTCTTATAGTGCTAAATTACATCTAGGCACTACATCTGAGATGTGTCCCTCCTGTTTTCAGGAACCCCGAATACTATTCAAAACATCTTTGCTTTCTTTTCCTGGTAGTGTGAGGTCAGGTCTATCTCAGAGATAACCCATAGACAGGCCATTGACATACTGACAAAACTTGAACCCGTGACCCACATAATCCCTGATGTGGCCATCTCCTGTCATTCAGACCACACTTGATTTAACGGCTGCGACTTAAGCCAACCTCCTCATCGAGAAGGAACAAAATCCTGACCCCTTGTTTGCTCTCTCGCCTTCAAGTACACAACATATTGAGAAGTCAGGAAATATTACTCTATGCTCTGATGCATTTGTAACACCTTGTAATATAGAGGAAATTGAAATAAATTCCAAAGACCAAGTAATCTCTGACCTTTTTTCCTCTGATTAAGACATGTGAACTGCAAAATGGTAAAGGGAGTCTGGTCATCAGAGATTCTAAGATAAGCAGTATTCTTAGCCAACCCGAAGAAAGCACTTCAGTGTGTTTTAATGAGCCAAGGAACTGTGAAGATTTCACTATCGACAACAGGGACTCAACTGTTCACGGGCTATCGCCATACCCAGAATTTAAAGTCTGTCATCCTTGTGCCTCTCTGCCATTAGCTTGTCTTCTTTCAGAGTCTCCGGAGTCCTCAGCCAGCTCGCTGCCTTCTGAACTTCAGCCTGCCATCGGAGCTCGAGCCTGCCTGCCATCAAAGCACGAGCCTGCCTGCCATCGGAGCACGAGCCTGCAGCCTGCCATCTGAGCCAGAGCCTGCAGTCCGCCTACCATCGCAGCCTGCCTGCCATCTGAGCCCAAGCCTGCAGCCTGCCTGCCATCTGAGCCCAAGCCTGCAGCCTGCCTGCCATCTGAGCCCAAGCCTGCATCCCATCTGCCATCTGAGACCGAGCCTGCAGCCCATCTGCCATCTGAGTTCAAGCCTGCAGCCAGCCTGCCTGCCATCTGAGCCAGAGCCTGCAGCCTGCATGCCTTCTGAGCCCGAGCCTGCGTGCAATCTGAGCCCGAGCCTGAAGCCTGCCTGCAATTAGTTCTGGAGCCTCCAGACTGCCTGCATTCAGAGCCTAAGCCTTCAGCTCACCTGCCTCCAGCCTGTCTGACTTCATAGCCATAGCTTCCAGCCTGTCTGACTGCAGAGCCAGAGCTTCCAGGCTGTCTGCCTTTTGACCCTATACTTCGTTTGCCAGCCTTCAGAGGTCTCAGGACATATATGTTCAGTCCCTGAATCTCCAGCACCAGAGACAAAACTCTCAACATGTAAGCCTCCAGGGCCTGGGTCTCCTGTATACCTGCTTCCAAAGTCTCCTGCATGTGAGTCTTCTGTATGTTTTCCTCCAGGGCTAGAACTTCAGATCTCTTTCCTGTCACCGCCTTCATCTTCAGCCAGTTTGCCTTTGACCTCTGTGCCTCCTGCCAATCCGTTATCTGCGTTTGACCCTGAAGTCAATCTGCCTTTGTTTTCAGAGTGCTACTCTGGTCTGCCATAATCAGGAATTTAAACACCTTGATTTCAGGCTTCTAATGCCCTGTTACTGGATTTGGACTCTTCAGGTTCTACCTTCAATACTGCTATTAATTTACAGCCTATTATCCTTCCCTCCAAAATATCACAGTGTTCCTGTAGTCCTCTGGTATCTTGCACTACATCTCTGATGGAAATGGACGTCCGTCTTAGGAGCAAAGGCTTTGAATCCAGTTCCAGATTCTGGGAGCCGGTCTATGGAGGGGGTGTACTGTCACGACTCGCTCCCTGCATTCTCATGCCCACCACCTGGGGGCTGCATTGTGGGTCTCTCCAGTGTTCTAATAAGCTTCCAGACCCTCCCCTTCAAGCATATACTGACTTCCAGTCATGTGGATTCTACTTGCAAATTGTCATCCATTCCCAATCCATGCCGGGTTTGTGAAAGCCAACCTGCTCATCTTTGATGGAGGAATTCAGCTCGGCTGACGCTGGCTGCTGCTAGGCTGCTCACTCCTGGTGCTTGAGATTACTGTGAGCTTTTTTAAGCCCCGGCTCCTTTCAATCCAGTTTTGGTCATTGTAGCTGTGTACCAGTGAGAACGACCCTTGTTTACAGTGTTTCCTGAGCTTTTGATATCCTTGTTTCTAGTGTTGCCTGAGCTTTAGTTATTCCTTGTTCTTGAGCTGAAGCAATTTCCCTTGTTGCTGAATTAGCACTGTCTGCAGTGCTACCTCGACTCCTGAGCCTTAGCATTCCTTGTTACTGAGTTGCAGCAGTTTCCCTTGTTCCTGAACTAGCACTGCCTGCAGTGCTACCTTGACTCTTGAGCTTTTGCTCAATTCTTGTTCTTGCTCCAGCACAGCCTTCAGTGCTACTTTGTTTTCATGACTCGATTCAATACTACCCTTGTATACCCTTGTAGCCTCCCAGTCTGTATATCCTTTTCCAGTTCCTGCTTTTCTTCCAATTTCCTTGGTTCCAGTTAATAGTTTACTGACTTTCTATTCCTGCTGTCTTGCTTCTATTACCTTGTATGTTACTTGCTTTCTTCCATGTGTGCCCTGTGATTTCCTTCCTTTCCTGTTAAGCACTCCTCCTTGCTAGCTCCTTGTCTATTGTGCTTGTTTTTAGTTTTACCCCCTGTGCTGTTACTGCCTTGCATGTTCCTGTTTGATCACCAAGATCATTGGGCACAGCTGACTACCTGGGTGGTGTTTCTTGTTCACTGTCAGTATTGTCTTTGAGTTACATTTATAACATCGCCATTGGTATCAGCTGCACAGACCCTGCCTTTGCATGCATATCTTATATGTGGGAATTTGCAGTCAGTTTCTATAACAGCAATTGTGAGTGAGGAATTTACTAAGCTTCAGTCTTACCTTGAGGAGCTCCCGAGTGCTTTACCCCACATTCCCTTTATTGTTAATGTTGTTTTATATTGAAGTGTATTGCACATCTGTCCTGGGTCTAGAAATTCTAAATGCTGAACCGCCTCATGAGTGCCTGTCCTTGCTGAGTCTTTCAATTATGGATAATGGCCGTGCACTGCACTTAATATAAAGAGGTTTAGGGCGTAAGTCGTGCTCCTTTGGATTATTCCCCGCTCGGGAATATAGATAATGAGGAAGGATTGCGCTGGCACTGGTTGTGCAAGTGTCTCCTAGGGCACTGACGAAGTATGCGCTGGACTGACCAGCAAAACTATAGTCAATAAAGTTTTCAACGAAGTCTTTTTGTTTTTAACTTTTCATAAGTATTTTATTCATACTCATAGAGATTATGTTGGAGATTTGTTCAACCATAATCAAGTATATCCAACTTGGTTATCAACAAACATTTTTTCCATCCGACTTATTTTTCAAATATATTCCAAATACATTCCAATGCATTTCGGCCATGAGGCCTTCATCAGGGAAATCTGTGAAACAAAGGTTGCATCTATCACTATCTTGCATGTTCAAATATTATTCAATAAACAGTGTGTTAAGAACAATAAAGTTATGTTAGTGAAAAAAATATCATACATGTTTCTAAATTAAACATAAACGGGAACAAAAGTGTGAATAACAGCAAAACAGTCACTGAAGTATTAACTAACTTCCCCTCGATCTCCTATCATGACACGTTGTTGTAATCTATTGTGAAATGTGGCCCAGAGCTTGTACATATCACGCTCTGAAATGTTGCATTCGACTATCCCTACGGGTTGTTCATCTAGTTCAGCAGACTGATAGCCTTCTGTTACGTGGAGCCGGCTACCTGGTTGCCGGAATCGGCATGTTTACGATGTCAGCGTTTACTTATAAAAACGCCCAGGTTGAATGTTTATTACGCTCGCGCTTTAAGTAACATAACGGTAAAGGTTTTAACTCTCAGGGGAGATGCTTACCGGAGTTAAAATGTTCTTGAAGTTCAATCGCGCTGCCTGAATAGTACTCTCACCGCGACGATGTCGGCGTGTGACGCGTTTGGGGTGTGTTTACACAAGACTTACGCGCGCCTATATTAAAGGGCCAGGCTGCTAAGATTTAAAGGGGCTATACAAGATACTATGTTAAACCGTTGTAGGGGGGCGTTTCTGGATGACACATTATTAAACGTAATGTGAGGATGACACATTATTAAACATAAAGTGAGGGTACCTAGAACGGATTTCAAATAATCATGAACTTTGTAAACATATATGCAATATCGGTATGACGCACAGCACAAAACATGAATTGATGTATAGTAAGAAAATAGATCATAAGTAACAACTAAATTCTGTCCGTTCATTAATCCCGTGAGGGCTTAAAGTCTGTAAGTGGTATATCCAATGGTTCTCACGTTTTAACAGTGCTTTTCTGTTGTCTGTTTCTTCATTTTTTTCCACTACTTCCAATATGCAAGCTTTAATTTGATTGATTTGATGATTGTGCTCAACGAAGTGGGTAGCTACTACTGATTTTAACGCTTTGGTTCTTATGTTACTTTTATGTTCGGTTAATCTTGTTTTGAATTTGCGTTCTGTCTGTACAACATAGGCTTTACCGCACGGGCAATTTATCATGTAAACAATGTTTTTGGTGTCACAGGTACCATTGACTTGTAACTTGATTTTATTCCCTCTCATAGGGTGGGTGATGGTGTTACCTTCCATGATATTATTGCAATTGCTACAGTTTTTACATGGGATTGTACCGCTGAACTTCATGTTGAGTTTCGCTACTGTAGCTTTCTTGATGATTTCTCCCACATTTTTTGCTCTGGAGAATGCAAATAATGGTTCATCAATGAAAATGTTGTTAAAATCTGGTTCAGTCTGTAGTATTCGCCAATGTTTTGATTTTCATGAACTGTGGCCTAACTGTGGAAAATTTGCTTACACATGTTATTTTATTTACCTTTTTGGTTTTTGGCATCGATAGTAGTGTTTTTCTGTCTTTTGATTGAGCTCTTTCTAGAGCTGCGTTTAACAACTCATTAGGATATCCTCTTTTTTTTAATTTGTTTAACATGATTTGAGATTGCGCCTTTGATTCTTCAGGGTCTGAGACAATTCTTTTCACACGGAGGAGTTCTGAATATGGTAAGTGTTGTTTGAGAGGAGTGGGGTGGAAGCTCTGATAAGTTAGTAGATTATTACGATCTGTAGTTTTAGTGTAAAGTGTGGTTTCAATCTTGTCTCCTGTTTTTTTGATAGTTACATCTAGGTAATTAATTTGACTCTCATTGATTTCATAGGTAAACTGTATCCGTTGATCTATGAGGTTTAGTTGTTGAATATTGGAGATTAAGCTTTCTCTCGTATCTTTCCACAATATGAAAATATTGTCGATATATCGTAGATATAGACGTAACCCTTGTTGCCAATGTACTTTTTGTAAGATGTGGTTGTTCTCATATTGGTGCATGAAAATGTTAGCGTACGAAGGGGCTGCCGAATTTCCCATAGCAGTTCCCGACTTCTGTAAGCACCATTTATCTTCCCATCTGAAGTAACTGTGCATCAAGGTGAAGTTGAGTAATTCTAACAAGAATACTTTCATGTTTTCTTCATATTCCATGTGAAGCAATGCTTCTTCTGCTGCTTCTAACCCCATCATGTGGGGTATATAGGTGTATAGAGCTTGGACGTCGATAGTACACATGATTATATCTTCGTCAGGTTCAAGATTTATTTCTGTGTACGTTTTCTACCCAGTTCCAAATTCTTGCCCAAAGTCCCTGACTGTGTTCCCGACATAGCCCCGGACAGTCCCTGACAAGTTATTGCAGTAAGATCTTCTACGCACTGGCAAAAAAACAGCCTCTAGAAGGTTTGAGGATCCATTTCCCTTGGACTAAGGCTGCCACCACAGCATTGGCAGGCGAAGTGCCTCTTCTTGACATCTGGCAGTCTATGACCCATGTTTTGGTGCATTAATTCAGAAAGCACTATTGCCTTCAACACCAATTCAGATGTGAAGAACATTTTACCTGCAACAGTCCTGCAAACATTTTGGTCTGAGCACACTCCACAGACCCTCCACTTGGGAAAGTTCTTCTTGGTATCTATTCTAAAAAGGGAAATCTGCAGTTAGAACTATCCATCAGAAGAATAACATTGTTCCTGGAGGATGCTCTATCTAACCCATATTCCTTACCACTCTCCCGCCTCTCTGGAGTAGTATTCAGTTTTTTTGATCATCTAAAAAGGTCCCAGTTAGTATTCAGTACACTGTTACCAACACTTATGGCTCTGCGCCCGGAAGCGATGAAAACATGTAGATAAGAAAATGAGGTCAGCCGACATGGTCAGCACTTACATGCGGCTCTCCACAGTCACTTCTGGGGCAGTGTGCAGCCAATGCGTAGTCACGCAAAAACACCTGGCAGCGCTTGGGTGTGCTCCTATGATAAATTCAGATTTAGTCAAACGCCTGGGATATATTTTAAAGTGAATAATCTGCAGTAGATAGAGTATCCACCAGAAAGGCCATTACCGAAGGTAAGTAACTTGTTCTTCTGTGGTAAAGAAAAAGGTCAATAAGGAGTGGGAGCTAACTGAGTAAGAAATTGATTTTTAGGGATCACAATCATCTGCCATATGAGCGGTCACTTGGCAAAACCTGTTGTTGGATTTACTAGATACCAAACATAAAGAATTTGCGCCATTTAAAGGGCATTTTGCTCCTAGAGCATATAGGAGACTTTATTATGCAACGAGTTGAAATGCCTCCCATTACAATTTGGGGTCCTGGGAGAGGCGCTAGAGGGCGCATCGCGTAATGGCCGTTCGTTAGTGCTGCTCTGCTGGCTGAGCTCAGGATCCGGCAATTATCCTCTGAAATCCTGGCTGCTATCTGCTTTAAATTGCTGTACTAGCCGCCCAGACAACAGCAGACTGCATTAGCTGTGCTTGAAGAAGAACCGCAGTGTCTTCCCTGGGCTACAGGCGTGTGAGGCAACGGACTTGGCGCGGACAGCATAGCGGCTCTGAGCGGGTTCGGTCTGGGCGCTTAAGGTAGGCCGCGGCTGGCGCTGGGGGGGGCCGTTGGGTGCCGGGGCTAAGTGCAGATACCTGGCCTGACTCACGGTGTGCTGTGTGGCAGCTTCGGAGGGGCCGGGGGCGCTCAGCTGCCTGAATATTGTGCACTGGGGTCCCGTGCTGCCTCGGTGGCCTTGCCTGTGAGGCCTGCTGGTGGCAGGACTAGATTTTGTTTGTGCTGGGACTCTCGGCCTGCCGACTTGGGGTTGCAGGCCTGCTGCGAGCTTTTGGTGAGCCGAGCTGCGCTCTGGTCTGCTGATGCTTAGTGAGCGAGCTCACCCTGCACACTGCCCTGTAATTTGCTGCTGAGCCTCCCTGCTGCCATTGGCCCTTAACAATTTGCACCTGAGGAGAAAATTGGGCTGTTTGGTGTGGGCGGCCACTCTGCATCGGCTCCGGTTGCGGCGCGCCCAGGGTGATCACTATAGTGCTACGTGATCCTTGATGTCTACCTGTGGATGGTAATCTACTGCTTCTCCCCCAGCGGCTTTGTACATACAGCGCTAGATCAGTGGGAATCCGCCCCTCTGTATCTGGGCCCACTTTCCCTGCCAACAGTTCAGCTCAGAGACTCAAACTGGCGTCTATTGACCCCTAGTGCTTTGTCATTTCACCGGTCATAAAGTAAACCTGTGGGATTGGCTGTTTGCTCTATACTACTGTCATCACTGGTACGTATTTTTTTTATGCCTGGGTCCTGCTGCGGTGTGGCTGATTTACTGGGTGAGCCTTTTAGACTGTTTGTGGCTTTTGGGGCTTTGCATTGGTGAGGACCAGGCAATTCATCCATGCTACTCTCCACAGACTATCCAGAGTTTCTTGCAGTGCTTTTGGCAGTGCGATTACTCTCAAATGGCTGTGTACTGAGATATCTATCCGTCTTTTTGGACACTGTAACAGCCATCGCGGAGGAGTCTGCCAGCTACGGAGTGTGCCGCGCCGGGTGTGCTACATGGAAAAAAGCCAACCGCGCCTCACATTTGAGCCCCACAAGGCCGAGAGCAACACAACACGTCCTCTGATTCAGAAACAGACGCTCCCATGGATCATTTGACAAGCATAGACAAGACCCTCATTGCGGTACAGGCCAGCTTACAATCCATCGATGGCAAGATTGACCACCTTAACCTTCGAATGGATCACATGTCGTCCAAGCTGGACAAACATGCGCAGCGTCTGGGGGAGGCTGAAACACACATCTCAGATGCAGAAAATGGGCTGCAACAGGTCACTCAGTAGACGACTTCTATGGAGAAGGTCCTTGCGGTCATCCAAGCCCATAATAAGAATTTGGAAGCCTGATCGCGCCTCAAAATTGTGCTCATTATGGGCCTGCCAGAATCCACAAATACAGGGCAGCTAGAGACCTACATGGATATGCTCATCAGTGATATTTTTGGACGAGAACATCTATCGCAGGGCTTCATTGTGGAGCGTGCCCACCGCTCACTAGCTGCAAGAGCCCCACCAGGTGCTCCGCCTCGCCCCATTATTGCCCGCCTATTGAACTATAGAGATCGGGATCTGATTCTTCGCCTTTCCAGGGAGAGAGGTACCATCACACATGATGGAAACACCCTGGCTTTTTACCCTGATTTTACAGTGGCAGTACAGGAGGCACCTCGAGAGTACCAGCCTGCAAAAAATTACTCCTAGCTGCACAGATTCTATATGCTATGCTTTACCCTGCCAGATTACGTGTGGAGGACGGCGGGAAATATAAGATCTTCACCGGCCCGAAATCAGCTCTAGACTTTGCAAAGACTGACCCGTCGAAATCGGTCCCCAAGGGCCATTGGTGATGCAGACACTGGGGATCCCGAAGATGAGGCTGCAACACGAGGAGGACACTGACATGACTGATTTGCAAGAGTGCATTGTCTCTGTTCTTTTATCTATGATGTTCCATTATGTGCGGGGTTGCTGGGCGGATGGAGGGGGGTGGTGAATCCGGGATTGGTGGCAGCGAATCCTTTTTTTGATGTCCAATGGCCAGTTAGTTTTATGGGATTCAGATGGTTCTTCTACAGGTGCCGGGTGGTTATATACTTGATGCACCTAAGGCCGGCTACATGCGATAGCTTGGCCACCTCCTGTTTCGGGAGGGAGTTTGCGCTCGGCGCCCCTCTATATGGGTGTACCCGCCACTGGTTGCCTGCTTGGCACTTTGCTGAGGATCTGTTTGTGGGTGTTCGGGATGGCTGGGGAGGTGGGTTGTCTGGGGGGAGGGGAGGGGAGGGGTTAGGGGTTGTTCATAAGACCGGAAGACTGTTCGTTACATTGATGGTTGCATGTGTTTTTCTATATGCATCCAGGGCACATGGTAGATTCTGTCACTATATGCTTCATTTTTACTATGCATGGTAGCAATGTGACTGTTCGCTGTTTAACATGGAATGTGAGGGGGTTAAACTCACAGAAGAAGATCCGTCAAGTGCTGGCTCATCTAGACCGGCATGATATTAGCATTGCCCTCCTATAAGAAACTCATTTGCGAGACACACAGATCAGCAAATTGTGGCCCCTCGGGCTGGCTTCCGTCTAGCCTCCTCTTACTCCTCTTACAGTCGAGGGGTCCTTACATTGATACGGAAGGGTCTCTCTTTTACAGTCCACCGCACACACACACTGACTCCGAGGGGTGGTATGCTATTATACATGCTACATTGGCAGGTAAACTGATCACCATAATCAACTGCTATGGTCCGAATATTGACGACCCAGGGCTATATGAGACTCTTTTAGCACTACTCTGAAGCTGGCCTGATGCGGCAATTGTATGGGGGGACTTCAACATGCACTTAGACCCCAGGAAGGATACGTCTTGTGGTAGGGATCGGCACTCGCCACAAGCAGCACTGGTGTTAAATGCTGGACTAGAAGAGTTCAGCCTATTAGACATTTGGAGGCATAGACATGTGGATACTCTTGCTGGCACACATATCTCTTCTGTAAATGGCAGCTGGTCGCATCTCGACTACTGACTGGTGGGAGACGGGGTGGCGGGCTGGGTGCTGGAGGTAGAGAATCTGCCGCGCACGCTCTCTGATCACTCTTCTGTCCAACTCACTTTATGCATCCCTACGATGGCGTTTCCTCTCCGAGTACCTGCTCGATCCTCTCTATTTCGAAACCATTCGTGAGGCCATCATGCACTACTGTGCTGAGAACACAGGGACGGTAGATAGTGCTGAAATATTATTGGAGAGTTTTAAAGCCACTATTTGGGGCACGTGCATCAGTACGACCGCTAAACATGATTATGAATGTGATCCCACCGCATCGACTCTGGCATCTCTTAAAGAAGCCACACTTGAACACGCGAAGTTGCCAGATGAAGAAATGTGATATATATCCAAACGCTATGTAGCTCGAGCTTACGGGGAGGGGGGATGTCCTGGCCACCACTTAGCCCAAAAGATCAAACACAGCCTCAGCCACGACAGCATCACTAAGATAACAGATGCATCGGGGCAAGATCATTATAGCATTCCGGACACTGTGGAGCAGGTTCGGCAGACCTAACAGACACTGTATACATCTCACGGCAAGACCGACCGGGTGGAATTAGATGCATATTTGCCACAGGTGGCTATTGCTTGGCTGTCGGAAGGGCAAAGGGAGTTTTTGGGTCTCCCTATCGCAGTGGAGAATATCCGTATGGCCATTGCTTCTCTTCCCAACACGAAGGCCCCGGGCGGCTTTACCTCTGAATTTTACAAAGCCTACGCTGAAGAGCTCGCCACATTTTTATTGAAGATGTGTGCGTAGGCTTATGAGTCGGGTATCCTCTATCCGTCTCTTCGCAAGGCCTTAATTATCACACTCTTGAAAAAAGACAAATCTACTGAGCACTGCAACTCTTATAGGCCGCTCTCACTAATCAATACTGATGTAAAAATTCTAGCAAAAGTTCTGGCAGCACGCCTTCAATTGCTGATGCAGAATCTGGTCCTCCCTGACCAATCAGGATTTATACCCATGCGTTCTGCATCTTACAACCTCCGTACTTTATTTGTGCTGTTTCACACTCTCTCTCCTGACTTGCCGGCTGTGGCTCTTATGCTAAACGCCGCCAAGGCGTTTGATTCAATTGAATGGGGCTATTTATTTTTTATCATGCAACGCATGGGCTTCTCCCCTTTCTTTATCAATTGGGTTAAGCTGCTCTATACGCGTCCGACTGCGCGGGTTTAGGGTGGTTTTAGGCCACACCTCAAGGTTGATTACCATCACTAGGGGCCCTCAGCAGGGGTGCCTGCTGTCGCCGCTACTGTTTGCTCTGACATTAGAGCCTCTGGCCTGTCTTATTTGACAATGCCACAAACATGCGGCTATAAACCTCCATCATCGGCCTCTCATCATTTCGCTTTATGCGGACGACATGCTTCTTTTCAACCGCGAGCCGCAAAATCATCTGGTACCGGTTCTGCGCGAATATATTTGATTTGCACGTTTGTCCGGGCTATCTATAAACTGGGCAAAATCGGTGATACTACCTTTGACTGCACGGAGCCGCATGAATTGGACTTCCCTCTAGTATGGGGGTCGGAGTTGGTCAAATATCTGGGTACACCATGATCCAGATATAGTCTTTCACTTTCTCTCGCGGACCGCCTCACGCTTATAAAAATGGTGATGTATCCAAATTTTTATATTTATTTAATAATGTGCCTGTCCCCCTTACTCAACATTTTTTTTAAAACATTATGATCGTTGTTACTTTGCTTGGTATGGGGTGGGAAGCAGGCGCGAGTGAGCTGGTAGACTCTTCTTCTTGATTATAAGCATGGGGGCTTTATTGCACCTGATTTCTATTTGTACTATTTATGTGCTCAAGCACACTATGCACATTTTTGGTTCATGCAGCATGACTTCATTCCTCATGTGATGGTGGAACACTGGGATGCGCATCACATTCTGCTACCCTCTATCCTTACTCATAGCCGTCGCCTCACCCCCGGGACAAAATAAATACTGTTAACTCGACTATCGCGGCATGGCAAGCACTAGGTCGTCTGGCCGATAAATTGCCCTTATATTCCCTATTGCTCCCTTCGCTAATCATGCGGACCTCTCGGTGACGCATGAGGAAGGTCTCATGCGTACTTTGGCACAAGAGGGTATTGACAAGATGCAAGATCTTTTCCCCAATGGCACATTCCTGACTTCTGCGGATACGGAATATGTCCAACATCAAACCATGTTGTTTACTTTTATATTACATAGATTGAGAGGAGCATCACGGGTCCATTTTCCTACCTTTCCTACAGAGCCTCCCTCATTACTGGACTTGCATATCTTGCTAATTAGCCCCACTAGGCGCAAGCTTGTCACTAAGCCAGGGCGGATAGGGTACTTCCTGAAGATAAGAGTTTGAATAAATGGAATGAGAACATGAATCTGCCACTCTCTAGCGAAGATTGGGAACACTGCTGTGCTTTAACTGGAACCCTCATATCTAACAGAAATCTTCGCATTATACATTTTTAGTTTCTTCACCAAATGTATCACACACCACATTGGCTTTTTAGATTCGGTCTCCGAGAATCAGATAGATGTACCCAATGCTGCACTTTCGGGCGGATTTCTGGCATCTGGCTTGGTCCTGTGACAAGATACGGATGTAATGGATCGTAGTGACCACAACATTGTCAAAAATCATTGGTTGTACCTTGTGTTGTTCACCTCAGGTGTGCCTGTTAGGTCTCCTTCCCTTTTTAAAAGGCGCTGTGAGTAAACCAGCCAGAGTCGCACTGCTGATTGCGAAGAGACAAGTGGCGATGGTATGGGACAGTAAACGCACACCCACAGTGGCGCAATGGCTTAAGGACCTGGCATACTGCAGGGAGAATCTGGTGTCAAATGCAGAGGAGCTCTCTGTAACCTCCCGTCCAAATGACATCTGGGAACCCTGTTGATTTATTTCCGCTCCAGTGTTACACACGATGCCTCAGATACGGAATCTGTATAACTACTGTAATTGTCTATGGCTAGGATGTACTGTCATGGTGGCTATGTTGCACCTAACGGAATCTACACTGCTATGCGTATTTAATACGGCATCCTGCTTTTTTTGTTGTGAATGTATTGATGATATTATTCCTTTTTGTTAGCCCTTTTTTGTCCGCACAGTCCTTATATTGCAATATTGTCTATGTATTGTGATACATTGTGAAAATCATAAATAAAACAATTAAAAAAACATTTGGGGTCCTGTTCCTCCACTCATCATGTTTAGGTCAGTCACTTTGCAAGATATGTAATACTTACATATAGGTACTTTCAGCTAGCCCCTCTTAACCATTGAGCTTCTTTAGTGTCACTCACATTTTACTTATCCCCTTCCCCACGTCCACCATAACATGGAGAATACCAGATACGAATATGACTCATTATTTTGCATACCATTACTTCGCAGCTTATTACTGCAATGTTTTTACTTAGCAAATACCGTTCTACACACGTTTTTAGTTTGCATACCTTTACATTGCAATGTATGCAAACTAAAAACTTGCCTAGTAATAAAAACAAAAACACTACACTAAATACTAATACACTACCCTACACATCACAAACTCTAAAACACTACCCAAACCCTCTAACACTTCACTACCCAAACACCACGACACTACCCTAAACCCCTACCACCTGGACGACACTCCTCCTTCCCCCATCCATCCACCTACTCTCAAACACCACCCTGCACGCACCCCGACACTACCCTAAACCACTACCCTAAACCCTAGATCACTACCCCAGCACGACTCTGCCCCTACCCCATTCCTGTCCCTACTCCGAAACACCCTGCATGCACCCCCCACACAACACTACCCTAAACCACTACCTTACACAAACGTTACAACACTACCCTAAACCCTAAAACACTACCCCCTGCACATACCTCCCCGACCCCTAGTCCTGGCCCTACTCTCCAACACTACCCTTCAAGATGCCCGGCACTATCCTAAACTCAAATACACTACGCTACACCTACACAACCCTAAAACCTAAAAGACTACCCCCTGCACAACCCAAAAAACTACACTTACCTCTCTCTCCTCCGTGGTTCCTCTCTTCTCCGGCTTCCTGTGACATCAAATCTGCACGACTTCCCCATGCTAGGAGGACGGAAGCAGTATGCATCTCATGATGCTCTCCTCTGGCACAGACTTTGATCAGGATGTGACATCAACACACATGTAGAAGATTGAAAGCAGGTGAAATCCTTCCCACAATTCTTTTCAGGATGTAGGACGTGTCTTTCCAAACAACGTCATAACGATGTGGATAGCGCATACCGTTCGAACGCATGCGATGTTGCAACTTGCATACTAATGGTTCGCGTTGTAACATCGATTGCGTAGTAATGGTATGCGCACTAGCACCCGCGAAGTATAGGTTAATTACCACCAGAGAAAGGAGTAACTAGGTGAAAAGGTAGGGTCTGCTTCTTGACAAATGTCATTTTTGCCCTGATGAAGGCCCTAGACCCCTTTTGGGCTTATGTAATGGACTGAAACATGTTGTCACGACGACATTAGAAAGGATGGTTGAGACTTAATCTCTCACTGGCCATCCAAAAGATGTTTTAACCCTGTGCCATTTAAATAAAGGAAACTCTTTTGGGTAATGTAGAGGCAGTTTTAATGATAAAAACCTGGATCCCACACATATCCAGCATCATTTATTTTGAAATCCCTCATTTAGAGGTTAAGACCGCGATGATTAAACTATTTTACCATGCTGGGATGAAGAATGCCATGATAATGTGGGTGAGAATTTTCTGTCCAATATCTTTGATATTGCTCCCATAGGACACAGGCACTTTACTAATTGATTAAGTGGAGGTACTGCCATCATATATTTTGTGCGGATGATGCATCAGAGTAGCCCACTTCAGCAACTGGTTCCAGTCTCTGTGAGCACAATGTCATCCACTCACACAGAAAGTAGTTACCTTCAGTGTCATGGACTTGTGGGTCATTGCGTGCTTTAAAAAAATATATTATTATTATTTCTAACTTTGCAAACACTCTTGCAACTGCTTGCAGTGTGCACCCTGCTAGTGGCATGCATTTTTGAATGGGTTTTAATCCACCAGTCAAAACGTTTTTTCAGAAGCATTCAGAAATTTTCATGTGCACACAGCGTTTCTATGTTTTTGTAATAAAGTTTTACAAAACCAGAGAAAAGGAAGTCTTTGTAAAGATAATAGGCTGGCAGCACAAAAGCATACATATTGACTCGTTTAAATGACCTACAGCAGTGATCCTTCTCTTTTAGCTTGGTAAGTCAAGTTTTTTTTATCAACAATGGCAGATTTATTTTTCACTCATTCCACCAACTGAGAAAATTAAAGGCTGTTACAATGGTGGGAAACCTCAGCAAGAAGACAAATGGACTATGTATCAGTCACCCACTGCTACAGATGCTTGCATAGGATACTATAATTCAGCTGTTTAGGAGGGGAGATTGGTCTAAATGCTCTGTAAGTGACCTGGCATACCTCAACTGCCGCCTCAATTTCTACCACCCATCCGCCAGCTCAGCTCCGCAGACCTTGCCCTCGTCCCCCGCATCCGAAGAGCAACCACCAGCGGTATATCCTTCTCCCACCTCCCTGCCAAGGCATGGAACACCCTCCCCCTCCATCTACGGCAGACACAGGACATACTGACCTTCAGGAGACTCCTCAAGACCTGCTATTCGAACAGTAGCAGCTCTCTCCCCTCCCCTCCCCTCTGCGCCTTGAAACCCTCACGGGTAAGTAGCGCGCTTTACAAATAATATGATTGATTGATTGATTGACTGACTTGGATGGGCTGGTGCATCAGTTACCACACCCCCAAAAAGACATCTGTGAGGAAATGGGTTGTATTATATGGTGTGGTTGCGTGATCTCACACTTACTAACCCGTTTATGTCCAATAAGTTTCGACTGTAAAATAGTTTGACATAAATTTTTATATATCTTTAATATACCTATACTTCTAACCAAAGCATTTTTTAAATCCCTGTGCTCTATTGTAATCACTTTAATGTGGGCTGGAAAGCAAACCCACGTAAGCTGGTGTCATATGGTTACTACGTTTCTATATATTGTGTTAAGTTAGCATGTGCTTATTAAATGTTTAAACGCCATATTTTCTTTCTGCTTCGGTTTGCACACAACACCTAATTGTTATTGTAGCTTTCAACCTAGACGAAAGATGTGATTTATTTGAGAATAATGTTATTGCCCTGGTATCAGTCGTGCTTGGTACACTTGGTACAACTGTCTGCACACTGAGAACTGCACACTCTCAGAATAACCTAACACAAGGTTGCTGAAGGCCTGATCCTCGCACAACGTTAGTCATAACACAAATAATGTTTCTGCCAACATTTGGCTCTACGTGGGTTTAAGATACAGTTACAGGGAATGAATCAACACACTTGATGCTGAGCATGCTGAGAGCTGGTAGCTGTTGATGTGATCTCCTCCTACTGAGAATTAGAGGTATGGGTCCACCCTGCTAAGAACCCCGATCAGACCTTCTTAGATATAATATAATATGCTAATTAGGGTGCGCGAAATATAGGTGATACAGAATTCTATAGATTTTGCATCAAAACATGCTATCACCTTTTGCTTACTATGGATTAGTGACTATGCTGCTGACTCTGATTTTTATAATATGTATGTTGATATTATACAAGATACTGCGTTTGAGAATGCTGCATTGAAAAATAAACATTTCAAACTTGCACGTGTATTCTTTGCCTCCCAGTTTCGGTTTGGAATGATAATATAACAAAAGAGTGTTCATGTGTTCCACGATACCTGAGGTACTCTAAGTTCATGTTCTGGATTGTCTAAGTCATTGGTAAGTTATTACTACCGATGAGACACTGTAGCTAGCTTGGTAAGGGGATTTCTGAAACAAAGGTGAGTTGTGGGTCACCCTAACTCACCCAGGTTCTAGATCTCTGTGCACAGTTCTGTGGGAGAACGGAAACCCTGCTACATGGCGCCCATACGTTGATTGGCCTTATATCATGACACTCGAGTAGTATATCATTCAAACCTTAACGCCTACATTCCCGTTTCCGGAAAACGGCGGTGTCGGAAAAACCTACCTATTTTTGAAATAGGTCTTTTTCAAGCTTGAATCTATCTAAAACAGTTTCTTTGAATTACTGCCCAGTTGTGCTACAAAGTATTCTTTGTATTTTCACTTTCCTGTGCTGTCATGGCTCAAGCCGTGGACATCCCGCAGCATAGTCGCATTGCGGTGCGTGACCATTTGCGGATATATGATGTTCCTCTGGAAGGCTTGGCTGTGGTTCTGGTGGTGAGTGCGGAACATGCTTACCCGTACAAACTGTTTTATTCGTGGGTGACATTTCCGGCAGTGGACGCTAATTCTGGTGTGTTCCACTCATACACTGCTTCGGATGTACCGGTTGCGTACGCTCCGTACAGGGCACTGGAAGTTCCTATTGATGCTTGGCAGCATGGAGTTTGGTTTGGTGGCGCCCTACCGCACGCTTTAACCGCTCCGAGGTTAGGTCCATTGTCCATTCCGGGCACTCCTTGGCCCGCTTTGGCTGGATTTACTCCTCACCCCCGACGTGCCACTTGTAACGTGGCTGATCTGAGGCGGCTTCATGAAGTCGCGGTGGAAGTGATTAGAGCGCTTGTTCATTACACTAGCCGTAATGTTCAGGACGCGGCCCCAAGGGGCGCACAGCTTCGTGCAGAACATGCTGGTCTGAAAATCAATCCGGTCATGGTTAATTCCGTGATGGGTAAAAAGCCCCAGGACAAGGATGATTTTCCGTTCTGGCTTGCTGAGAAATTCGGCCAGCTGGAAGCTGTGTTTCCCAACACGAGTCCGGGTGATAAGCACCGGATTCTTACACTAAGTTTGCCGAAAGATTTAGCTCCTGAACTTGTTGACTGTGAGACCTGGGGCAAGACTTTTGCAGTGGTCTATGCGAGGTGCTATGGCTCCCCGTCTGTGACCAATCTAGGTGGGGTCCTTAAACGTGTTCAAGACGAACACGGACCGGAGTCGGCTGTTGAATTGGGTATGCGCCTGTGTGGCTCCTTTGATGTGGTTTGCGATCTGATCCTTGCGAATGTCAAGGGGGATGCAGTGAACTTTCAAGTTGCTAACGCATTAGCGTTGGTTCCCGAGGCCGAACGACCCCGACGGTTAGCAAGGATAATTGTAGCTGCGTACAAAATGGTTGGCCGCAATGCAATGGGGGTTAAAGCTTTTCCTGATAAGGAGAAGAAGCAACCCCAGGGTCAGACATCGGAAACTAGTGGTCAACAAAAGTCCAAGAAACAAAATTGGCCTAAAAAGCAGAATCCGGGTAAGCAACAACAACAACAAACACAGGTTTCTGCTCCTGCGTCTCCGTTGCCTGCGCAGTCGGATCGTGTTTATGATTTGCGCGACCGCGCGATGATTAAATCGCCTGAGAGGTTTCAGGCTTCTGACCAACGCTCTCCTCGTTCCTTTCAGGACTCATCGGCTCCGTCAACCGGTGGTGGAGGGGGCGGCAGGGGCCGGGGTGGCCAGCAAGGACGTGGTCAGCCCCGCCCGCGTGCCGGTGGAGATCAGCAGGAAGGCTCTACGCCCAAGAGACCACAGTTTGCCACGAAGAAAGTCGCTGCCCTGACCGCGCATCGTTATGCCCCAGATAGTGAGAACGCGGCTTCGGAATCTGACGTGGGCTCTGACCTTGCTGGACAGCGCAGCAGAGATTACCATAGTGAGAGAGGCCCTCCGTCCACTGTTGAAGGTGACAGCGACTGATTCTTATGTTGTGATTGAAACTGCTGATACGCATGTTGCTCCCCCTGAACGTCTTTTTGAAATTGTCCTGCTAATTGAAGGTGACATGCAGCGAACTGTAAAAGGGGTATTTTGGGAAAATCTCTCGTCTACGTATGACATTTTGCTTTCGGAGGCTGACTGGCCCCCACCTTTTGTTCTCGCAGCTCCGCGAGTGGAGGAGGTAATCCTACCCAGCTTCGCGCACACTGTGCCGAGAGTGGAGGCGCTGCATTTTGCAGAAGAGTGGGCTCTGGCGCTTGCGCCGGCTGTGTACAGCAATCAGTGTGGCTGGGATAAATTGTCACCAAGCCACGAGATTCCTTTACGGTCTCAGCCACAGCCTCAACCTCAATATCCCATACGGCGTGAAGCCAAAGCTTCAGTCGCGGCTATCCTTGAGCAATTGGAATATCAAGGTGTAATTGAAACGTGTGTCACCGATGAATAACCCCCTTTTTACTGTGAACAAGCCGAACGGCTCATATCGTTTGGTTTTGGATTATAGGCATTTGAACTCGCATTGCCGTAACTGCGCAGTACAGAATACTCATGGCTCTGCTTTAGTGAATAGTCTTGAGCGTAATCGGTTCAAAACCACGCTTGACATTTCCAATGGTTTTTATGCCCATAGATTAGACGGTCTAAGTTCCCAATGGACCAGTTTTACATGCGGCGGTGTGCAAAAAATGTTTAGGCGACTCCCAATGGGCTACAAGAACAGTCCTGGAGTATTTTCCGCATGCATTGTCTCTCTTCTGGAGAGCTTCGACCCAGTTGCTTGTTCGTATGTGGATGACATTTATCTCACAGACGACGATCTTTGGGAGCATCTGTGTCGGGTAAATAGCATAATTTGTAACTTTGCTGACATAGGTTACAAGTTTAACTTTGCAAAATCGCACATTGCAGAGTACACAGTGTTGTTTCTAGGTTACGAACTTAACAACGAAGGGAAGGGTTTAGCACCCCACTTCCTGGAGAAATGCGCACAGTTGCGCTCTCCGACAACACTGAAAAAATTACAATCTCTACTGGGCTTTCTGAATTTCGGGAGGACATACATTCCGGAATATGCCCAGCGTATCAAGCCTTTGTATGCTTTGATACAACCATCTTTTTCCAAATCATGCTGGCTGCCTGAGCATTCGGCCATTCTGCAGTCTTTGCAGGCTGATTTGCTCGCTTCTGAATACTTACAGACTCGTGATAACCAAACCAACCTGGTGATAAGAATTATCCCTGGGGCGGTGGGTTTCACGTACCTGACTTTTAATGAAGGAGACACAGTACCTATTGCTTACAAGTCACACTTGTACACTTCGGCTGAATTGCGGTTTTCCACTGTAGAGAAAGTTTTAACGGCTGTGCAGATGGCAATTCTTAAGGAACGTGCCCTGTCACAAGGAAAGCACATGTTGGTTGTTACCCCGTGTCCTGCCTTAGAGGCGGTTACGAAAGCCAGTGTACCTAATTCCAAAGCTTTGCACCCTCGGTGGATTCAATGGGCTGCATCCTTGACGTCCCAGGATGTCACGTTTATTTTTGACGCCACTTTACGGTCGCAGGAGTATTTACAGTATGAATTTGTTCATCCTGCTCCATTAGCAATGCGGCCGTTGGAGGATTTCCATTGCATCATTTACACTGATGGTTCGGCGCAGGTTGCGCATGGCTCTAAACATGCCTACGTTTCCGCTTGCGCCATTGTGGTCGGGGCCATGGTGAACGATGAGTTCAAGTCCAGTGACGTGCATACGCAGACGCTTGGGGACTGCACCGCACAATAAGCAGAGCTTCGTGCACTGATGCTTGCATTGGAGTACGCTGATCCTAGTGTGACGACTTTGATCGTAAGTGATTCTTACTACTGTGTCCAGTCTTACAATGAGAACTTGTTCTTTTGGATTCAAAATGAATTTCGCGATTCCAAAGGTAGCACAATAAAACATAAAATGATCTGGGTCCGAGTGGCGGAAATGAAAGAGAAGCTGCCACTCGTGTTTGTGATTCATACTCTCGGTCATCAGCGCGTGGGGGTCCACGCTGTTGGCAACTCGCTTGCTGATGAAGCAGCGAAGTCAGCGGTATCAAAATACTTAGTTGTAGCGGTCACGAGGTCCAAAAGCAAAATAGATGATGACATCTTGGCAGCAGTTGCTGCAACGGAGAAGGGAAGTAAATATCCTGCGGGGTTCCCTTCTAAATACACATACCACTTAAGTCCCGATAAGGTTCCTTATGTGAAAATCCCTGAAGTTGGCGAACGTCTAGTTCCCAACTCGGATCGCAGAGCTGATTTGATTACAGCGGCGCATGAAGGTGTGGCGTCTGCGCATGCGGGCGTCTCAGCCACTGTAACTCAGCTACAACAGAGGTTCTGGTGGCGGGGACTGTATAAACAGACGCACGATTATGTCCTTCAATGTGACATTTGCCAGCAGATTAAGCCTTCAACTGCTGCGCGTCCGCCTCAGACACAGTTGTACATCTCGAATAAACCACTTGGATGCGTTTATTTGGATCACTGCGGTCCATTTTCTTCTGATACTGCGTATAAGTACATCTTAGTAGCAGTTGATTCATGCACACGCTTTGTGTGGGTATGGCCACATCGAAGCGCTGATTCACGTACTGTCATTAAGGATTTGCGAGTCTTTGTGGGAATTTTTGCCTGTGGTACCTTCCATTCGGATCAGGGTCCGGCTTTTGCCTCTAAGGCGTATAAGGATGCTATGGTTTCGATGGGGGTCCAAGTCAAATTTTCGAGTCCCTACAGACCTGAGGGTAATAGTGTAGTTGAACGAATGAACCGCGACTTAAAGCAATCTTTGACAGCTCGAGTTATAGGCACTGGCAGAAACTGGTTAGCCCACCTCATAGGCGTGCAGCATGCGCTTAATAATCTCCCTAGAAGGTCTCTGGGTGGGCGGACCCCATACGAAATGCTCTTTGGTATCAATATGTATGTACCTGACCTCGATGGGCTAGACAGCAAGGCCCAGGCCACGGCCTTTGACGTAGATGAACATTGCAATGTTTTACAGAATCTACAAAAGACCAGAGACAGTCTTGCAAAGGGACATTTGCCCTCCACATCGGATGATGCGCTGCAGATCCCGGTAGTTGGCTGGCTACCCCAAGTTGGAGAACTGGTTCGAGAGAAGATCGATAACAAGAAAGAGTTTGGTCCCTCATATCGAGCACCGGTTTGAGTTCTTGGAGTGAAGGGCACAAGAACAGTCATTTTACCACCACTTCCAGGTCGTAAGGAAAACAGATTAATTTCTATTGACAATGTCAAGACACACAGGGTGGCCGATTCTTCATAGCATGACACCGGCTGTATCCTGTCCTTCCATGGTGAGGCACTCTGTGCTGGCTATTACATCTGGTGCAGAACAGGAGGTGTCCCTCGAGATGCCTGCCATATCCAGTCCTTTATTAAATACTATTCCTGATACTAACATTGATGAGCTAAACTACACTTATCCTGCTGATTTATCGATGCCTGATTTACAGACCCGTTTGGCAGGCCAGTCCAGATTCTCTTTTGACTCTGTTTCGGAACCTTCAAAGAAACCCACAAACATTGCAAGATATGCCACGTTGTTTAAAAAACATTTTTTAATTCCGCCTTGGACATACATTTGGTTGATCCTATTTTCATTCTATCTTTTTATGTCAATTGGTTTTGTGTTTTATTTTTTCCGCCTGATTGATGGTCACTACGTTAAAGAAAGAACAGGAATTCGGTACCTTAATGGAACATTGGCCCCTCTTTCCTCTTCACATTCGGCGCACAGACTGAAACGAAACTTAAATACAGTTAACATTACTGCTTGGCCTGTCCTTGATGGGATTGTGTGGGATGCGGTTAGGTTTCAGATACATGGGCCCACTGAAGTGATTAATGTTCCAAATGTGCTTAGAGTAAACATGGGAGATGTAATTAAACAGAATATACGTTCTGATGATTGGGATATTCAGGCCATAGATGCATTATTCTCTGATTTAAAGTATTATGCTGCCTTCGATGCTGAGGATCTGTACACAGATTCTATTAATTATGGTGATTTGTTTTGTTTTCAACACTATGGTAATCATTTTTTACATAAGACAAATTCCAGGAGGGTTGCTGTAAATTATACACAATGGGAACATTGCCCTACTCCATTTGGGGGCAGTTCCAATACGTTTCTGAAAAAATACACCTATTTTACAGACTTTAATCAATCTAATCCCGAGTCATTTTATTTTAAAATGACACAAAAGTCCATATCCAAAGTTAGACTTACCGATACAAAATTGCTGTATTCGAAGTCCTTTCTAGACAGGTTGGCTGTAGATGGCTACGAGTTTTGGAAAGGAACAATTGACCTTAAATCGGTTTGGGGTACCAAAGATTGGCAGGTACAAGGCACTGAGGCTTTGCACCGTGCATGTCTCATCCCGAATCACATGTTGTTTTTAAATTCATCCATTTTCCAAACAACATGCTTTGGATTGGCTACTTCTAAAAAATTGAATACACCGACCATCCCAGATTTAGAGGAATATACAGGTTGGGGTAATTTTACTGATTTGTCCATTCAGGAGTTGCAAACTCTTTTACACAATTCGTCCTTTAACATTTCCAGTTTGGATTCCAAGGGTTGGCTGGTGTGGCATAGGAGTGCTGATTCTTGCCAACGCCGTTTTCTGGGTTTGGCTAAGGGGTTCACAAAAGTCAGACTCGATCCACGTTTTGAAGAAGACTATACTGTCACGACTTATTCTGTGGGGAAGCTGTGTCAGAATTGGTTACAACATTCCACATTAGCTGCAGTTAAACTACATCTGTCTCTATTAAATGATAATGTGGATCTGAACGATTTTATAAAAGGCCCAGCTAAAGGTAGATCTAAACGATGGCTGTATGCGATTTACAATGAAATTTGGAAAGTTACCCAGGTTGAGGCTGCTAAACGCCTGAGAGCTATTGATCAAGCAAATTTAGAGAAGGTGCTTGCAGTTGTTGATAACAGCATTAACACGCTTTCTTCCCGAATTTACACGTTAAACAATATTGTGTCTTCTGTTGTTGACATTGTACATGATGAAGTGTCCGTGTTATATCATGGTCAAAATCAATTGCGTTCTGTGATGCAGTTTGCTTGGACACTACAGACTCTTAAGTCTGGTCGAGTGCCATGGAATTTTATGAACGTCTCATCATTATTTGCCCCATTTAATCTAACTGAGAAACAGCCCATGCTACCAATGAGAGATGCAACGTTTTCTATGTTACATATTGAAAAATTAGAATCCCTGCCATTTTCTGTGGCTGAGGTGACTGCTGCGACATGGCTTATCCATGGTGTTATAACATTACCTTTTGCTTTGTATAAATTTACAAATTGTATGAAATATATAGCCATTGGGCGATATGAACCATTAGGCAGCGCTTTCCTCCATGAGACATGGCCTTTACCATACACATACAGATGCCTAAAGGAGGGAAATGAAGTGAATCTGAATGGTGAAGAATGTACACAGTCGCCTGACCGCTCACTAATATGCAGACACATCCAGTTGCATGGTTCTTGTAATCAGGACAAACCTAATTTGGCCTGTGTTTTGAAAGGGACACCAGTTCCGGCAATAGTTCCCACGTTCACTTTGTTGTCCAATGGAAGTTATTTACTTTTGAATAACGAGTTTTGTTGTGGGTTAGAGGCTGGTATCGCTTATTTGGTTACCGTGTCAGAAAGGGTGGTTTGCTGCAAGAATGTGTTGTATCCAGCCACGCATGGGAATTCAGAAGTTTTAATTTGGCCAAGAATACCAACCTTGAGAGCTGAGTTCAATGGTTTAGGCCGTATAAGAGCCCTATTGTCTCAAAAGCAGGTGGCCCTGAGCTCTGCCCGCGAAACTTATGTCCTTCACATAACAAACACACGCACAGAAGTACAAGCACTTTTAAGTACTGATTTGCCGTTTCATTTCTGCAAGCTAGTTAATCAAATCTTCAATGCCTCCTCCACAACGAGCCTGGCTAATTTTTTTAAAATGGTTAGCAGTGGTCTCGTGACTACATTTGAAAAAGTATTTGGTATTATCCCTGCATTCTTTCATTCTATATTCGCTAGCCTGTTTGGCGGATTTCCTGTTTTGCTGGCTTTGGCTGCAGGCGTTCTGGTGATATTTTATTTTATAAAACATGGATGCCCATCCTGCGCAAGGAAACGCTCAGCCCCTACTGATGCAGTTTCGCAACCGGATGCTTGATTATTATGGCGCCTTGCCGCTTGCGACCTTAAGCACGGCTTTTGGATTATCCTTCAGATTTTCCTATTTCACATGTGTCCAGCCTGTGTTTCATTGCCTGAGCTGTGATTTCGACTGGGCCATTGATTTGTGTCTCTGTTTACCGACTTCTCCTGACGTCAACTTTGATCAGCTGATGAACCCTGTAGTGGCTCACGAGTTGGTCTGTTCTGGCGAAAGGGTTATGGCTGTGGCAGCGATGCATGGACTAATGGGTCAGTGGGACATATTCGCAGCGGCGCATGACTTTCTGGCACAGAGCGTTCTCGAGAACCCACTGAGTTGTCCTCTGATGTTGCTAGAGGAATCGGTGTTGGAGGAGCGCGTATGTTCTTTCCCATTGCTTAATTGGATGGCTGAACTGTTTTCGGATGATGGCAGTGATTTCATGTTGGAAGCTGTAGCTACCTATTTTGCATATTCATTCAACGATGAGTGACTCTGAAGACTTCCATCGTTTTGGCACGTGACTTTTTAGTAATTCTGAATGGTGCCTTTTTCAATATGAACATTCGATTTTTTCATATGTTCTAGGCCTATTAACTGAAAGTAGGCCTCAAGTTCGACTTTTTATATTTTGTGTGGCCACTATAGGCATTCATACATACATTTTTGAGTTTTTAAATTTTACATACATTTAGCTTGGCTCAATATCATTGAACTCTGCTTTCATGTCTTGCCTCTCATAGAGTATTGGCTTATATTTTTCTCTTTTAACCGTCCTCGGATCATTGGGGGGGTGTCATATGGTTACTACGTTTCTATATATTGTGTTAAGTTAGCATGTGCTTATTAAATGTTTAAACGCCATATTTTCTTTCTGCTTCGGTTTGCACACGACACCTAATTGTTATTGTAGCTTTCAACCTAGACGAAAGATGTGATTTATTTGAGAATAATATGTTATTGCCCTGGTATCAGTCGTGCTTGGTACACTTGGTACAACTGTCTGCACACTGAGAACTGCACACTCTCAGAATAACCTAACACAAGGTTGCTGAAGGCCTGATCCTCGCACAACGTTAGTCATAACACAAATAATGTTTCTGCCAACATTTGGCTCTATGTGGGTTTAAGATACACTTACAGGGAATGAATCAACACACTTGATGCTGAGCATGCTGAGAGCTGGTAGCTGTTGATGTGATCTCCTCCTACTGAGAATTAGAGGTATGGGTCCGCCCTGCTAAGAACCCGGATGAGACCTTCTTAGATATAATATAATATGCTAATTAGAATTCTAAAGATTTTGCATCATAACATGCTATCACCTTTTGCTTACTATGGATTAGTGACTATGCTGCTGACTCTGATTTTTATAATATGTATGTTGATATTATACAAGATACTGCGTTTGAGAATGCTGCATTGAAAAATAAACATTTCAAACTTGCACGTGTATTCTTTGCCTCCCAGTTTCGGTTTGGAATGATAATATAACGAAAGAGTTTTCATGTGTTCCACGATAACTGAGGTACTCTAAGTTCATGTTCTGGATTGTCTAAGTCATTGGTAAGTTATTACTACCGATGAGACACTGTAGCTAGCTTGGTAAGGGGATTCCTGAAACAAAGGTGAGTTGTGGGTCACCCTAACTCACCCAGGTTCTAGATCTCTGTGCACAGTTCTGTGGGAGAACGGAAACCCTGCTACACTGGGAACTGCTAACTCGCCCACTGTCAGGTGGTGGACTGGGAGCGCCGGACTTCAAACTCCAAGCGCTCTGTGCGCAGGCCCAATTTCTCCATTTCTGGATATACCCCATCCCATTCCAGCCGCATGTGGCCATTGAAACGGATATAGCCGACCCCACCCCCTGCACGTGGCTATCTATAAGCCATATCAAAGGTCAGCAAACGAGATGATGGAGCAAGGTGAAGAATAAAATGTTGTTCAAACTTGTGAAGTTAATCTCTCAATAACAAAGTAACCAAATTAAAAGCTTGTGGTGAAATTATTAATCAACTTAGTTTAAGAATGCATTTATCATTACATGCGGGATAAACTAATGTGCTTTATGTTGCAAATGCAAAAGAAAATAATAAACAAATCTTGTCTATTGTCTTTGTCAGTATTAAACACGGCAGTAAAACTAATGGTATGTGCTTATTTTATGTGCTTATGTTATGTCTTTTGTGATAAAAGCCCATGGAGTTCCTGCTGTACGAAAAGGAGAAGTAATTATGATGCTGACTGTGTGCTTCTGTTAGGTAACATAATTAACAGGATTATTTAGTTAAGGAGGGTAACAGAATGGGTCTCAATTCTTTAATTAATTGATGTCTTGTGTTTGTTTAATAATAGTTTCCAAAGTGAGGCCTAAAAGTTGGTTCAGAAAAAATGGCTGACAGAGCTGCAGACGCAAAAGCTTGACCAGAGTGAACTTTTCACACATGCGCAGCTGAAGATTTTTGCTGCATTGTCATCGTGAATTAAAAAGCAGCCTCTTGGTTGTGTTGAATGTGCTCATGGAAAGATGTCCCAAGGATAGAAACTTGATATGCTTGCCAAGGTTAGGAAGTGAAATGTACAAAACTCGAGGAAAAGTTACTTACTTGAGGAAGCTGAATTGAAAGACAATAGGGCTTATGTAAAGCCTGGACTTGGTCAAGCGTCGGATATGACCTAATACTTTATCGTGGACTGACACAGGACAGCCAATGAGAAGCACGGATTTTCATGAAGGAATGTAAAATGTAGAAAGTTTAGTTAGAAAAAAAGGTATAGGGGAGGAGCCTAGCTCGCAACCGCGATGGCCGCCTGACTCCTCGGCTCCGCTGACCCTGTTGCCTTCCTCCCGGTTTCCGCGCTATCCTGACTTCTACCAGAGCACAGCGCTACGACAGCGGAACCGGGAGGCGAACCCGGTCACGCCGATGTGTTCCTTTTCCCGATCCCGGCAGTGGAAGCCCTGGGACGCCTCCACCCTCCCAGACGCCGATCGGCGCAGCCCGGGTCTTTGTCTCGCGGAGACGGCCGGCCCCGTACACAGAGACGGCGGCCATTACAGTTCGGACGGAGCCGGCTGTGGAGTCCCGTCGGCAGCGCCTGCATCTCTGCACATGGCTCTACTACTCCTGATCCAGGACACCACCGCTACTGGAGTTACAAGGTAGCTGCTCCCCAGTCCCGAGACGGCTCCTCCGAAACATTGTTTCTCCTGCAGTCGCTGCGAGCGCCATCTTGCTCCCTGCTCTCGGCTTCTGCAGTTGCAAGCCCAGGGCTGCTGGTGGGACGCGGGCGTCGGCCCGAACCACTCCACAACTGTGACGGGATGGATTTTGCTGCCCCTGTGCTGTTAAATCGCTTCCATCGGGCTTTGCCCCGGCAGGATGCAGGAAGACTCGCCGAGAGTGAGGATGAACGACCAGTGGGTCTACCTCTCGTCTGCCATACTCGAGTCTTGGAGGGGGTTGCGTCCCTGCCCTTTGAGGCGCCCTTGCATCTTAGCGACATTCTGAGCGCCCTAGAAGACCTCAGGTCCGCCATGCGTACTGTTGCCTGTGAATTCGGGGCCCGGGTGGATGTCATTCTGCTCGATGCCCCCCAGTCTGAATGTGTGCGGGACGCTGCGCCACACTCTACAGCTGCTATTCATGGCTCCCTCACTACCGTCGCCATCAAACCGCTACAGTCTCGAGACCTAGTCATTGCTGGACTGCTGGTGGGGACACCCCCGAAGGAACGCACACTCTCTGGTGAGACGGCCTGGCTTGGGTGGCGCTGCGAGACGCCACGCCTGCGGACTCCCTCGAGGACTACTGGCGGACCTCCGTTTCCCACCCCGAAGCGACCATTGCCGTGTGGACTAGCTGCCTCTGGTGAACTGCTGTCTTGCTATGGATCATCTGCCACGATTGTGGACCACACTACGACGTTCGAGATGACCTTAGGTGATCGTTCCCTCACTCAGCTGCGGTCCCTTTGTTTGTTCCCACCTTCTAAGAGGGCTGTCGTGCAGCTGGATTGCACCGTAGCACCGCACCGTAGGGGACAGGGTTGAAGATGCATCCTCCTGGATCAGGACTGTCTCTCTTCTGCTGCTGGGAAGCTGATGGACTGCCGGGGATTTGAATATTGGTATTGTACTGGTCTTGGGGTCGGGGTAAGGGCGGCCAGGGAATCGTATGTTAATCGGATTGGACATACTTAATTGGCCTCCCCCGGTCTTATGTGCATTGTATTTCTTTTTCTCTTTCCTTTTTCCTTTTCTTTCTTCTTCTCAATTTCTCTTTTCTTACTACATTTCGGGTTTTTTGGGGAGATGAAACACTCTGCTAGGGGGGGGGGTAGGCCGTAGCCTCTGCATGTGTGTAGGGTGGGGGGGTACATTTTAGTTGGTGTTTTTTTTCTATGGTGCCTTTTGTTATTATATAACTATTTCTTTCCTAGGCCCGTGTTAGGCAGACTGGGGAATGGGTGGTGGCGCGGTGTTAGTTGGGATGTTGCGTCCTCTCTAGGGGTGTGCATACTGTGTGGTCATCCTCTGGCTGGAACTTGCATGTTGCGAGCCGCACTGATTGATATGGGTGTCCATTGTCGAGTTCCACCTACACGGACCTAGTTTCTTTTTCTTTCTTGTATTAGTGCGGAGTAATTCGACCTGACCTTAATTGTTGCGATGAAAACCTTAAAATTAACCTTCACCGATCCTGAGACATGGTAATATGGTAATTACAGTGTAACCCATTTAATGCTTGCCTATAACGGAAGATATTACTGTGTCGCCGTAAAGTTGCTTTGATGCTCAACTGTTATCGTGGCCGGCCGGAAGGTTTTAGGCCCGTATTTGTTCTGATTTGATGCACAATAAAGGTTTTCAAAAAAAAAAAAAAAAAAAAAAAAAGGTATAAAGTCTGACACAATGAGCAAGGAAAAAACTCTTACTTTCCGATTCCTGAGTGTCGAGACATGCTGATGGACGTACAGCAGGAACTCCATGGGCTTTTATCACCAAAGACATAACATAAGCACATAAAATAAGCACATGCCATTAGTTTTACTGCAGCATTTAATACTGACCAAGACAATAGACAAGATTAGTTTATTTTCTTCTTTTGCGTTTGCAACATAAAGCACATTAGTTTATCCCGCGTGTAATGATAAATGCATTCTTAAACTAAGTTGATTAATAATTTCACCACAAGCTTTTAATTTGGTCACTTTGTTATTGAGAGATTAACTTCACAAGTTTGAACAAAATTTTATTCTTCACCTTGCTCCATCAACTCCCTAAACACTGTTGAAACCTTGGGGTGGGATTGGGAGGGTTTACGGAAACGTGTGGGAACCCCACTGCTTTACGCCCCTGCCACATCTATAGCATAGCACCCACACTTCCCCTCTCTTCATGACAAGGGAGCCATAGAACGGGCACGAAACATGGGCAGTACCACACTAGGAGACCTATACCCACACGCGCGGGAGTCTGGGGTTACACTGATATCAGTCCCATCCAGAAAGCTGAAAACGCCTTTTTAAGATTTTTGCTAGCCACCCCCAAAGGCACCTCCACCTATGCAATGCATCTAGAATTAGCTATACCTTACATAGAGGACCTAATTAAAATAGAACCGCTGATGCTGTGGCGCCGTATTTGGAAGTCAGACAAAAATGCCCTGACACAAGCCATCATTTTAGATTCAATGAACTTGGACAATTCCACAAAAATAAAATGGCTTCTTTATGTTAGAAACTTTTTTAACGATCTAGGCGTTGAGAACTACTATTTGGACCCGGTGTCAATAACAGACATCTCGAAAAAAGATCTTAAAAAGAAAGCATTAAGACACCTGGAAACTCTAAGACTTGCATCCATTTCCTCAAAAACGGCAGTTATCCATGCAAATATGATTCAAGTAGCCTTTGACATTCACCCGTATTTGGCACTTCAAATATCAACCTACGAGAGAATGCTAATCACAAGATTCAGGCTAAATACCTTCTTTAGAATGGTCACCTTTCCGTCACAAAATTGTTGGAGTGCCATACTCCCCCCCTGCCCATGTGATGGTCTCTCAACGCAGTCTAATTTGCATGTGATCCTGCTTTGCAAATACCATCAAGCCCACAGAAAGATCTGGCTTTTACCGATATTAAGAACGTGGGGGCTGAGACAATGCAGACCCGCTCTCTTAAGATTGCAAATGCTGGAAACGGAAAATGTCTGTTATTTTGTTAGTAGTTTTCTAAAATGTATCATGAAACATAGAAAGAATCTTTAAAACCCTCGTCAGTCTTAATTTGAGCGGCTCCTTGCACATCTTGATTAACTTTTTTACTGTGAAATGAATTTTATATGAAATTTTATGTAACATATGTATTTTTGCATTTGTATGATATTTTCTGCTCTTTTATGGTTTTTCCATTGTGAACAAGCCGAATAAAGAATTTTATATATATATACCCACAGGATACCTTTTTAGAGCAACCACAACAACAAGGAGCTACTCAGGTACCAATCCTGAACTTATTCCTGTACTTCCAGCTCTGTGCCACCTGCAAGAAAATTCACTCCACTTTCCGAATCCCTCCAGATATAATGAAACCACTCGAGAACTTGATAGCTACCCATCACCTTGTAGATTATTCACTATATTATACAATCTCACGCAGACAAACACTCCCTGGATTGCCCCAGTGCAGTGGAGAACCTTCCTGAAGGACTAACCCACAGATGAGCAATGGTTATTTTGCTGCTCACAGTTGAGCTACTTATCCCCGAACTATAAACTAAGACTCATCCTTTTTAAATCTTTACACAGGATGTATTGCACCCCCATGCAATTGCACAAATTAGGGCTACGCCCAGACTCGCGCTGTTGGAAATGCAAACGTGAAAAGCTGCCTTTCTACATGCGGTGTGGGGCTGCCCACTTATTGCTGAGTTCTGGGTGGGAGTCTACGACATTATCCAAGCTGTTACGGGAGTAGCACTGGAATATACCCCTATGGTGGCACTTCTGGGCTGTGTGGGGGCTCCCACTTGTGAAACACTGCCTGGTGGCCATGATGCTACTACTTGCGAAGCGCAGACAGGCTATTTGCTGGGGTGACCCCAGAGTTCCCCGGATCGCTGATTGGGTGAAGGATATTGCTTATTGTCAGGAGCAACTTGCAAGCATTCTGGGACCTTATGCCTACGGCATCTCACCCGGGGGACATCTGGGAATTTTTCAATGTTTGGCTTCGCGGGCGGGAGGGGGCCTCCCCTGGCTGCTCCAGCCAAGTGCCAGTTGTTTCTGCATCAGGGTTGCCCCAATAGTAGCTTAAACACTCGCCACCTTGGTATACTACACCCAACATATATGGGTCCACTTACTACACACATGAGAGACTGGCAGTCAGACATTCGCACACCCCCCACTTACAGAATCTAACTTGATATGTTTGCTTAGCCTACAGCAGACACTGCTATGTACAGTCTTATTAATACGGGAAATGTGTTGCTGTCAGATAATGATGTTAAATACTTTTGTTTACTCTGGTTTTTCCCTTTTCTTCACAGAATATGCGACATGATAGAACAATGTGTCTGTTATTTGTTAAGATATGGGTATCTATCACCTACCATTATGATGTAATCTGGAACAATACTGTGCAGTGCTTGACATTTATATGTGCTTAGGTAATATATATATATATATATGCCTGAACAAAATTTCAATAAAAAAAACCAAAGAGGTTTCGACTGTAAAGCCCTCAGCTCAACCCTGGGTAGCTGTGGCACTGAGCAGCAAGGCTTACACAAAGTAACAATTACTCCTGATTGTAACAAGCATTTGCAATGCAGTAGGTCTCGCATTTACGCGAGTTTAAGCTATTGGCATAGTAAATGACAATGCCTTTTATTTATGTTTTAAAAACAAAAATAAAAGGCATTGGTATTTGCAATGTCAATAGCTCAAACTCGCGTAAATGCGAGACCTATTACATTGCAAATGCTTGTTTCAAGACCTTTTTGTTTTTGCACAGTGAGCTCATTTGCTTCCTTTGTGTTGGCCAACCACTGTTAGGCTTCCTTCTTCCTCTTTGTGTTTGTCTCTTGCCTGGACCATGGACGCATAACTTGTCGTCCACTGCTTATTTTTTAGGTACTACTTTTTTCTTTGTGTTGGGAGGGAGGGGTAGAGAGAGAGAGAGAGAGGGAGGGAGGGGGAGAGAGACAGAGAGAGTTCTTCTGCTCCTTCTTCCCTTGTCCGTGATGATTGCTCACACCTGCTAGTCAATGATGCCCCACTCCTGCCCCCGAGATGCTTGCACCCACGCGCCCTCCCGTCTTCTGTTGCCTGTGATGCCCCTCCATCCGCCCTCCTTGTGTTGTCCTCGATGGACTCAAGCGCCTTCAGTTGTTTGTGGTGCCCCACACACCATCCCGTTCTCCTTTGTGTCCGTGATGGCCCCAAAGCTGCCATTCCACCCTCCTCTCGTTATCCACAATGCCCCCTCACCTGTCCTCCTTCGCTGTCTGTTATTCCCCCACAACAACAAAAAAGTGCTATGACCTGGTCATCGCTGGCCGCAAAATCCTGTTTTGTTATTGCCTCACACCGGCACACCTGCCAATGTCCACGTAGACTACTGCACCCCGCAAAAAAATAATAAGTGATCTGACTTGCCCAGCTCTGGCTGTTTTTTTCAGCCCACACAGCTGTCTATTGTCCAGTTGCCCCTTTCACAATAGCCCTTGCGGTGCAGGTGTCACCAAGCTCCAGGGCCCCCCTCGGCCACTGCATGGGTGTCGTTTTGAGAGCTCCTGACAGGGCCTGGAGCGTGAGGGTGGGGTGGGCACTATATACGTTGCGGGGAAGGGGGCTCAAGTTTCCTTATGCAACTGCTCACACTCCCTACCCATTTCCTCTCGCCGTCCCTCCCATCGCCAGTCATAAAACACACGACTTTTCAAACAGAAAACATTGTACTCATACGTTTTGTTGAAAAGGAACAATTAGAGGCTGCTTAAAAGTAGCGCTGTCCTCACGTGCAGATCCGTCAGTACCTGGAAATGTCCAAGCGTGCCCATGCGTGTTGATAAAATTAAGGTTCTTGCATGGAAATAATTATTCAAAATGGTACTACCAGAAACATTTCTCAAAATCATGACAATAAATTAAAACCACTGACGCACACTGCTGCTGTGGAACAGGCTGGTATTAATTTCCGTGATATATTTATTTTTTATAACTTTCTTAATGTGGCTGCTCCCATATTTAGATTATCTACGTTATGTACAAACGTGCCTTTTTGGCGAACGTGGTCCTGTTCCTCACTGGTTGCATGGAAGATTGAAGTAACCAGAGGGAAACAAGCCAGCGAGTGGTGTTTTCAATTATCGCGCCCGTGTCTGGGCACGATAATTGAAAACAGATGTGGCCTGTGCGGGTAACCAACACCAATAGGCCGTGGGCGGAGCAAAGGTGGGACATGCACCCGCCTTTGCCCAATTGCGTGCTGTCTTTATTTGAAAGACGCACACATAGCCCAATAACCTGTGAGGAAGAAAAAAACACATACACGAGCATGTGGAGAGCTTGGGGCGATTTCTGAAGCCCCTTACTAAAAGTCGAGCAAGCAGAGCATGCGCTGCTCTAGGCTCGACCTAAAAATGGCCTGTATTTTATAAGATTTTAGAAACTATAATGAAAGAGATCCACCAGAGGGTTCCAGAGATACAGATTTTACAAACAATAAAACAATGTAATTTCACTCAACCGTGAACAACCCTTGGCAAAGTCCACAAATTTGAAACTTACCTATGTGGTTGGTTAGAAGTACTTGGGGTGACCAACCTCCACAGGGAGCTAGTCAGGGGGGCCGGCAAGGTCCTCAAGAACAGTTACCCTCACAGAAGATGCAGCCTTTCTGCAGTTCCAGTTACTTTATCCATGTTGCAATGGATTCCTATGGATTGGTCCTGATGCAAGCAATGAAGGATGCTGAAGATGCTCCAAGGATATTGTGGAGGTGATGCGGTCGTCAGGGTCTTCCTGCAGGGATTTGTTAGTTGACTAAGCTGGTGAGGGGGGTCTTGGTTGCAGGGTCAATATCTCACAAAGCCCTCTACGGTCTGACCGAAGCCCAGTCGCTGCTAGATTAGACTACCAGTCGCCCGCTATTGCTATCATTGGCCAAGTCGATAACATTCCTTCTGAGGGTCCCAGCAACTCTCAAATAGCATTTGCGGGCTCAGAGAATTCTGGTGCAATTATCTGAGTTGGGTCTTGGTCCTCGGCACTGCACAATGGCGGTGGTAGAGGCTTGAAGGCTTTGGGCTACCAACTTGCCCTAGCAGGCTTCTTCAGCTGTTGTGTCGCGGACAGGATGACACTCAGCTTGGCTTGACTGGGCTCTGTAGATGGCTTCTCCCTAAGCAGGACACGGCAGGCACAGTTCCTCTCTTTCGTAGCCATCAGGTGCAGTCTTGCTCAATGCAGCCTCTCTTTTT
Organism: Lissotriton vulgaris; assembly: GCF_964263255.1. NCBI lineage: Eukaryota > Metazoa > Chordata > Amphibia > Caudata > Salamandridae > Lissotriton > Lissotriton vulgaris. The sequence continues at coordinate 1,167,843,236 of NC_141693.1, forward strand.
GCTGGTCTTTCGGTGCATTAGGGTAATCCTTCTTCAAGTTGGTCGAGATCTGAGGTTGGGTGCCAGGGGTGGCCTTTTATGCTCGGAGAAAGTAGCCTCAGGGCCGGATGCAGCTGGTAGCCAATGGGCTACCAGAATTCTTCCCACCTCATGACCACTACCCTTCAAAGCAAGCTTCACCTTTGAAGCCTGCCTTTTGGGGCTAACATCCAAGTGGCTTCATGCAGGAGGGAGGCAACACCTCCATGGACTGCAATCCCTTATTGATATCAATCCTGAGTCGTTAGGGTGTCTCTCGAAGAGGGCAGAAAACTGTCTTGTAAAGCAAGCACTATGTGTGCCCAGGATGGCACTGGAGCAAACAGTAGGTATGGAAGGAGAGTCCCATCTCCTCCTACGTTTTTCAGGCAAAACCACAATCATGCCTTCTATGGTATTGTTGAACGTCTCAACTAAACCATTACTTTGGTGGTGGACTTGTAAGTCACACCACATTCTTCCCACACAGCCAGGGGCGGCTCCTGCACTAAGGCAGAGGAGCGTTGATAACATCGCTATTTTCACTATTATCACTTTTTTTCGTAGCAACGGGCTGGGTGGGTTAGGGTAGAGTGGGGCTGGTGTCACAGGGAGAAGGAGTGGTTTGTGCACAATAAGTGTGCAGGACTGTTTGGCCGGCCAGTCAGGTGCACTTAGCATGTTCCCCACCAAGCTGTAATGCACAACCCGGTGGGCAACAAGCACAGGCTCCCACTCCCCTTCTGAGCACCGAACGTTGTGACCGGCTTAGGGGAGTCTGTGTGCTTCCTCCTTCTGGGTCAAAGCTATGATTGAGGAGAGACGGTGACTGTGAGGAGGTAAGTGAATTAATTTTCTATATTTTGTCACTCACCACTCCTGTTCTTTGCCAGCCGCCACTGCACATAGCCTCAGATAGGTGGACATGAAATGTTTTCCTCTATCTGAAATAAACTCCTTAGGGAACCCAACCCTGATGAAGATTCAAAGGAAGGCTCTAACCACTGCAGGAGCAGTGACTGTCCAAAGGGGAATGGCCTCAGGATATCTAGTGGCATGGTCCATTACCACTATGATGAACCTGTTCCCTGAAACTGTGGGTGAGTCTAGGGGACCAACAATATCTATCTCCCCCCTCTCACAGTGTGTCCCCACCACTGGTAGCTGTATAACGGGCGCCTTTGGCTTGCCTTGCCACTGTCTTGGCTGGTCTCACAGGAGCGACAAAACCTATTGACCGTCTCGGACATCTGGGAGCTAGTAGAAGGGGTTGACTAGTCGTTCCCAGGTCTTGGTCAGACCGAGGTGCTCAGCCGAGGGGATATGTTGTGCCAGGTTAAGGAGAAACTCCCTGTGCTCTTGAGGGACTACCAGTCCCTGGATGCCGCTGGTTTGGTGGCCCTTGGCTCACTGTACAGAAGTACCTCCTCTTAGTATAACTTATGTGTACCACTGGTAACCTCTTGTGTCCGTTTAACAGCTAACTGTTGCAGATCTTCTAGAGAGTGACTGGTCCTTTGTCCTTTGCTCAGGTCCTCCCTGGGGAGAGGAGGGGGGGCTCCTGGGCCCGCCAGGGGAGGTGAGGTTGGTTTCTGCCTGCCTCACTGGCTCCACTAAACAGGCTATAATTGTCTTCCAACTCCTCATTACCCCCGGGCCCACCTTGGGGTAATTACTTCCTCAAGCTTGGAGGTACCCTGTGAGCCTCCTCCCAGGCTCTTGAAGCCTTAATCAAAGCAGATGTCTTGGCTTTAGCTCCCATGATGATTTCCTTTCTGCACAAAATGCAATAAGATCATTCCTCTTGTAGGAGTACAGATTTGCCAGGTCGAGCTCCATGTTTCCTTTGTCGAAAGGTGTCTCCTTGGCTTTGTTCAAAAACCTGTGGAAGCTTTTTCCTCCTCTATTTGAACTTGAAGGAAACTTTACTAAACCTTTTCAAACTCATCTCCACTCCTTGGCAAAGTTTTTACAATTCTTTGGAGACCGTACTCTGAAGGTGAATAATATCCTCAGAAAAATACTTTTTGGGAGCAAGGACTTATTTTCAAGGTGTGTACCTATGCGGATTCTAAGGTTTTTAATTCAACAACTGTAAGGTACTGCTAAATAAAAAAGTTGGATCCCACTGATGCCACCAAGTGAGGAGATGGGGTGTATTACATTGTTTAATACTTACCAACCTTTTTAGGTCCTGTAGATTTAGTCTATAAAACCCTGAGTTCAACCCTGGGTAGCAGTGGCACTGAGCAGCAAGGTTTACACAGAGGAAAATGTGTTAAGAATTTAAACAGCAACAAAAAAATCGAAGAAGAAATTGACACAACACTCAAGAAATCTAACACCAATTTATAAATTGTGCCTGTATTTTATAAGATTTTCCACACTAGAACAAAACAATCCACTAGAGGGTTCTGGAAATATAGATTTTGCAAGCAATAATAAATTAATGCAATTTCACTCAACCACGAACAAGCCTTGGCAAAGTCAACAAATTGGACACTTACCTAGGGTTTCCTTAAAAAAAAGTTTCTAAATGTTAATGCGGTCAGTTAGAAGTACTTAGGGCAACCAATTCCGGCACTGAGCTAGTCATGGGGACCAGCAAGGTCCTCAAGAACCAAATAACATCACAGAAGAAGCAGTCTTTCAGTGGTTACAGGTACTTTATCCGTGTTGCAATGGATTCCTACAATATAATCCTGATGCAAGCAAGGGATAAAAGATACTGAAGATGGTCCAAGGATGCTGCGGATGAAATGCAGTTGACAGGGTCCGCCTACAGGGATTCCTCTGCCTACGAAGATGGTGAGGGGGTCCTGGTTGCAGGACCGATGTCCCACAAAGTCCTCTCTGGTATGGTTAAAGTCCAGTTGCCAATGGTCTAAAAGTTGCCCATTTTCGCGATCACAGGCCAATCCTTCCTGGGTCAAAACTTTCCATCTGAGGATCCCAGCAACTGCACGCCCAGGCTCAGCGAACTCTGGTGCAACTCTGTGCTTTGGGTCTTGGTCCTCTGTGCTGCACGGCAGCAGTGGTAGCAGCTTGACGACTTTGGGCTACAAACCTGCCCCAGCTGGCTTCTTCAGCTGTTGTATCCCTGTGCTGTGAACAGGCCAGTCAGCTGACACTGAGTTCTCTTGGCTTGATTGTGCTCTGGAGACAGCTTGTCCCTGAGCAGGACACGGCATGCACAGTCCCTCTCTTCGCTAGTCACCATGTGCAGTCCTCGTCAGTATCCTATTTTTGCTGGTCCCTCAGTGCAGCAGGGCAGTCCTTCTTGGGTCCTTCTTCCGAGTCAGTCGAGGTGACTTCTTTATGCTTGGAAAGTGCCTTTGGGCCAGGATGTGGTTGGTTGCCAATGAGCTACCAGGTTCCTTTCTTCCTGATGACCGCTTTCTGTGGAGTGTGGCATTTGGCTACCCCAGGAAGCACATTTCCGCCAACTTCCAAGATGGCAAGACCCCTATCCCATGGTTTGGCAACTAGTTTACACTCTCTGCCTCCCAGGGCAGACTGTCTATCTGAACAATTGGGCAGCCATTCCTGCAAGTACTACACATCTGCCCGCAAATGTGGCATCAACTTTGAAGCCTGCCTTTTGGGGCTAATGCCCAAGTGGCTTCCAGCAGAAGGTAGGTGACACCTCCCAGGCCTGAAATTCCTCATTGTTCTCCTTCCTGAAAATCGTTAGCATGTCTCTCCAGGAGGACATGGAGCAGGCTCCATGTCTGCCCAGGAAGGCACAGTAGTTTTAAAGGCAACAAAGGGGTAGCTTTGCTGAAGCTGCATCCTGCAACAAGTTACATTAATTACGAAATACAAGTCGGGCTTAATTTAACGAGTTGTTTGATACCTTGGAGTGCTCACTTTGGTTGCATTGTTGACGAGTTAGCACTGCTGAGGGGGTCAGCGTGTAAGCCTGTACTCGCCGACAAGGTGGCCACGTCTTTCCACAGTAAAAACTGTTGTTTTGCGTATTTTACAGACAGGACATGTAAAGTGCATGTCCTGCCAGAGTCATATGCTGCACCCTGTATTTAGGGCTTGGTAGGCCTGTCAGAGGGGAGACACAAGTCTAGGGAAAGTGGTGGTTTTGCAATTGCTTTCAATGGCAAAGTCAGGCTAGCAGTGCATGACTGCTCGATCGGTCTGCAGTAGTGGACTGGAGGACTTGTTTTACTTCGGGGACATCCAAGGTGGCACAATCAGTGCTGCAAGCCCTGGGTACTAAGGCACCATTTACTAGGGACTTACATATGGATATTGTCAATTTGACATACACTTTAGGGTCCAGGCACTGGCTCGGAGGTCTGGTTAGCAGGCCTCAGTGCACTCTAAGTCGAAAAATCAGCTGGATTAGTCTAAATACTTGGTGGTGATCTTACAAAAAGAGGCATTTCATGATAACATCCCTCCCATGATCTTCTGTTTAAGGGGCCACCTGCAATGAACTTTTAAAAGTGCATTTCCATACATGGGATTCTGTTAAGGGGACATACTCCTCGTGCCCCTGTTCAAGTGGTGGGAACTTCACACTCTGTAAAAGGGTTTTACCTCTACATTATCAGGATGATAAAGATAGTAAATGCCTTTTCAGTTTATCAACAATTGCATATCATATAATTAGAAAATTACAGTTTTAAGGAGCTTTATTTTAAGTCTGCTGGTTTCAAGACAGTTCATGGAAGTGCCCATTTCCACCAAATGAATAACACTGATAGCGTGTTAACTCAAGTAGTCCTTATTCTGGTCAACATCATCATCTCACCATAAAGTGATACCACGTTATTTGATGGCTCTGCAAATACACTGGCTAGAGACATCATGTGCCTTGATCAACATAATATCCACTAGTTAATTCCTGCCTAGCATCCAGTATTTCAGAAGGTACGCAAACTGTAATGGGGACAGTGTTCTTCAACAGTCAGTTGTCCTAGAATATTGCACTGGAGGCATCATTCTGATGTGCATTTGCCCTGCACCATCTGCAGGGGCCAACCTTGTGTGCAGCTGCAGGCCAACAAGCATCATAGTGATCCTCAGAGTCCCCGGCTATAGTATAACTCCTGCTCCTTTGTTGAGGCGACAATACTGGGCTCCAGGTTCTCTCGCCGGATCTGAAATGGAGAAGCAAGATTTACTTCAGAGCAACCACTAGCAACAGGCATTGGATCCACTGCAGAACAGTAGAGCAGGAAGAAGAGAAAAAAACACTAGTATAGTCCTTTCAATCAATAGACAATTCCACCCGCAGACACTTCAAGAACACCAGCACTGATTGAGAAGTTTACATCTGTGTGTCACACAGTGAGCACAAATAGACAAAAAAGGCTTCATTGGGCTCTACAGCCTTAGCAAAGTAGAGAATTCAGAATAAAATAAGCAGGGCCCGGCCACTGTTTAATCAGCATTGTTTTCGCTGCCAATAAGGATTACGGCTTACCTTCCCAATTTGAGGAAAGAGACTGAAGGAAACTGGTATCATCAGCCCAAATGCCACTGCCGTTGAGATGTGTCTGATGGGAGCAAAGGCCAGAGGGTTCCTCAAGATGAAGCGTGTGCTGCAGGAAAACAATCAAAAGTTACTCTTTCTAAAGCTAAATGTTTCTTGCAGACAACTTGAAATCTTGCTGCTCGGATACTATATTTAACTCAGATTAATACTCACTCCAAACTTGCTGAAAATGTCCTAGAGGCAACAGAAAGAGGGGCATTGCTGCCTGAACTACACTTGGCAACAACTGTAGTGATACTTAAACCAGGGTGCCTGCTGGAGCATTGCTCCTCTGAATACCCAATTTCCATCATAACCACAGGGGCAAAGACGACTGCTGCAGTCCAAGCTGGGAGGCTGGTGAGGGTGATCTTCTCGATTATCCATTTGGGCCAATGTACCTTTTCCCCCCATTGCAGTACTCAGCACTGTGGCCACACAGGGCCACATGCGTCAAGCTGTTTAGGAATCGCAAACGGTGCGATTCAGTAAAATCGTCCGTTTGCGATTCCTAAATACCTTTTTAGTATGCATCAAGCATTTTTGGAAAAATCGCTATTGTTAGCGATTTCCAAAAATGCGATTGCTCTTAAAGAATCGCAAATTTGCGATTCCTTAAAAGCAATGCATGATTAATTTTAAAATAGCGAATTCGCATTTAGGGGGGGCAAATTACCATGAGGGTGAACCTCGTGGTAATTTGTGAAAAAGGTTTAAAATGCTCAAATTAGCATTTTAAACACTGTCATGTTACAGACACACATGTCCTTAGGGCATGTGTGTGTGAAACATCCATTTAAAAATAAATTTCAGGGGTGCAGGGGGGGGTCCTTTGGACCCCTCCCCTGCACCCATGGAATGCATTAACATTTTGCGAATTCCAATTTGCGAATTCGCAATTCCCATTGATTCCTATTGGCCTTTTGGCCCATAGGAATCAATGGGAATTGCGAAATCGCAAATTGGAATTCGCATAATATTTGCGATTCGGTAAAAAATGTGATTTTTACCGAATCACAAATATTATGCACTTGCAATCATGCATCCCGTTTTGAGATTCCTTATTTGCGATTCGGTAAAAATCGCAAATTAGGAATCGCAAAATCGGATATTGATGCATGTGGGCCACAGTGCCCTCGCACTGGCCTGCACTCTCTAGCATTCCAGTGCCCTTAAATTCATACATTTTTAGAAGGCATGCAACAGCCTTAACTTGGTCCTTCCTTTTTAGAGTTGGCATGCATGAAATTCAGACCATGCCTTATATCCTTTGTTAATGTACTTTACGCCGAGCCCCAAGTTAGTCATTAGCATCCTATAACCTACTCTTCTGATCGGTAGAGGGACTGGACAAGGCTACCCTTCTTTCTGCTTCTCTTCGCCCTGGCGATCAAGCCTCTGGTGACTTGGGCCAGGTGTGAAACCAAGGTGTGAGGGTTCCAGGGAGTGGAAAGAGGTGGAAGATAGCATCGCACTTGATGCCAAATAAGTACTCTTATTTGAGGATCGGCATGGGTCCCCTAATGATTATTATGGTCGACCTGTAGGGGATACCTATAGATCAGTGGGAACAAGTCATCTCTAGTCCCAATCAGGGGAGGTAGAGAGACGACCAAGATGCAATCCTCCATCTGCAAACTCAGTTTTAAATACCATGGCATACATATTACCTTGCAGCCTGATCCCACCTGGAGCCTGAATGTATCCCTGTTACTTAACAAGACACAGAAAGATGTGAAAGGATGGTCGCTAAACATTCTGGGGAGGGTAGCGCTTTTCAAAATGCTGGTCCCACCAACAATTTAAATCAATCAAACATTTATGAAGCGTGGCAAATCACCCGTGAGGGTCTCGAAGTGCTAAAGAAGTATGCTGCTACATGGTGGCATGATAATTAACATATTCGACAAAACATTTTAGTGATGATCCCTCAAGCTTGGTGTACTGTGTTGCAGGCTACGGTCCATTCCTTTTTGGGCAAAAATCGGGCCCTGTGTATCACCATAGACAAATATACGCAAACCATATATGATGATGGCCTGAGTATGTCAAACCTCCCGTTCTATTACTGGGCCTCACAAATCCTGGTTTTGAATGACTGGCTCCCTGGCAGGTGCGATGACCACATATTACAGATTGAGATATACATTATTGGCAGTAACGATAACTTGGGCTTAATGTACAATTACAATATAACAATAACTCTCCCAGAAGTACCCAGAGTGACCATTCTATGTTGGCCATCTGCACTACATTGGATAATATGGGAGAAAAGAACCACTCTTGAAACTACACTGGTACAGCACTTGGCTCTTTCACAGCACATGATTCTCTGGTTTTAAGAGGATGGAGCTTATTGGAATTTCACACATTTCTAAACAGGGAGACATCTGTCAAGGCAATCAAATTAAGTCATTACAAACCCAACAATCTGAATGTGTCCTACATGAGGTTTAATTCCATAAATATTTGCTGCTCTGACATGTGCCAGCCTCTCACCAGGCCTCCTTGACTGACCTTCCAGAATAGAGTTCACTACAGGCTAAAGTAAGCTTGGCCACTGGGGAAAGGGTGACATCTCATGCATATATCAATCTCCCCTTATTAATGTGTCTGATTTGGTAATGGCTATCAAAGAACAAGCATTTGCAATGCAATAGGTCTCGCATTAGGAAAGTTTGATCTATTGGTCTTGTAAATGACAATTCTTTTATTTATGTGTTGGTTTTGAAAATAGCTAAATTAATAGCTTTGTGATTTACAATGCCAATAGTTATAACTTTCGCAAATGTGACACCTATAACCTGGGGTTGCGCTGAGTGATGCTGTGGTGCTGCTGAGTGATGCTGTGGAAATGCTTAGTAGTGCTGTGGTGGTGCTGTGGTGGTGCTGTGGTGGTGCTGAGTGATGCTGGGGTGGCACTGAGTGGTGCTGTGGTGGCGCTGAGTGGTGCTGTGGTGGCGCTGTGTGATGCTGGGGTGGCGCTGTGTGATGCTGGGGTGGCGCTGTGTGATGCTGGGGTGGCGCTGTGTGATGCTGGGGTGGCGCTGTGTGATGCTGGGGTGGCGCTGAGTGATGCTGTGGTGGTGCTGAGTGGTGCTGAGTGATGCTGGGGTGGCGCTGAGTGATGCTGAACCATCCCCTGCCCATGACTTTGAAAAGAAATAACTTTTTAAACATAATTTAGGTGGCGAATGCAGATTTAATGAATAAATCTTCAGCAACATTTCAAATGTTTAAAAATGCAAACTAGGTTTCTTGAAATAGGATTAGAACCCAAACATACAAAGTGCACAGTAATCTAAATACAAAGTGTTGATCTGCTAGTGTGCTGGGTTTATGACACGGCCCTGGTAACGTTACATGTGAAGTTTAATGGCCCACTGAAGGAGGGTGAAGTAGCAGAGGCAGCAATGAATCTCGGCAGGGAGCTCATTTATGGAAAGAAGCAACCTAACACAGTAAAGAAGCACCGCTCGGCAGGTGCTCATGTGAGAAAATAGCTGTTGTGTGTGAAAAGTGTGGCACAGCAGAAAGAATACAGAGGAGCAGGACAGCATGTCAGGCCCGTTACGTGGGGAAAGTGCATGGAGCAGAGATGCACACTGGCGAGACAGTCATAAAAGCACAGATAAGGAGGAATGAGCAGCAGTAGGGAGGCAGCTGAAACAGCCCTGCCGCTCCGCATCGGGGTTGAACTAACGCCAATTAAGTAATTTCCCCCTCATTCCAGTACAAAAATGAGAAACATTGAGCAATAAATCTTAAAGGGTATAAATAAATGAATAGTTCGCTAAACACAAAACATGTACGACAAAAAGCACCCGTAAATGTGGCCTGAAAATAAAGTGCCCGTTGTGTTTCAAAATCGGAATGTAGCTAAAAGAAAGCACTGCTTTGATAATTTGCACAAGCACAGTGGAACACAATAATGGGTGCAGACTGCAAATAAACAGCGTGCTGCGTGGTGAAATTTTGAAGAGTGCTTCACGTTTGCAATTTACCTCGAGGCAAATGCTTTCAAGGACTACGAACCGCTGCAGTGGTGTGGCCAAGGTGCCCTCAGTTAGCCTCGTTCGGGGCATACACGGGTGCACCATTAAAGACCCCGGCAATGTGGTAGCAGGGGGGCAGCGAGGATCGGCAGCATGCCGCTGGCGTGCTCCCTGGAGTTATAGTGCAGCAGCAGTAACCTGAAAAGTGTGAGGAAGAGCGGCTACTTGCGCAGGCACACAAGAGGTTTTTCGTGCAGCTGGGGCCCGGAGCAACGTCTGAGGAGCCGGCCCAAGTATGAGGAGATTGAAAAAGTGGCCCATGCACAGCATTTCGCTCGACTCCTCTAAGTAAAAACATTATCAAATAATAAAGTGCTATGAAGCCCTTCGACCGGCCGTGCCCGGAAAGTAAAAACATTGGCAAATAATAAAGTGCTGTGAAGCGCTGCGACCGGCCGGCCGTGAAGCTGGCGGAGGAGGCGAGGCTGGGCTTGGGTAATACAGGGATAAGGGACAGCAGAAGTTACAGGAGCCTGGACTGCCGCCGACCGCCACCCCTCGAATGCACGCTACCTCCCTGTCTCATCGGTATGTGCTGCCTCTCACACCAACATGCCCCTCTTTCTTTCGGCAACCAACCCCCAAGTCTCAACAGCATGTACCCTCCAATCTGCACGACCTTTCTCCCCTCATCTCCATACTTCGATTTCCACAGCTTGAAGTCATCGGGGATGGGAGGTAACGCGGGCCCCTGCAGCGCAGGGCCCCTAGACGTGGTTTAACGGCTAGAACGGCCGACCCTAAATCTCGGAGAGTAACACATCATCGAAGATTAAAGTGCTGTGAAGCCCCGCGACCAGCCGGGCTCCGAAAGTAAAAACATAATTTCTATAAAGTGCCGTGAGGCGCTACAACCGGCCGTGCTCGGACATTAAAAACATTATTAAATAATAAAGTGCTGTGAAGCCCCGCGACCGGCTGTGCTCAGAAAGTAAAAACATTAGCAAATAATAAAGTGCTGTGAAGCCCCGCGACTGGCTGTGCTCAGAAAGTAAAACATTGGCAAATAATAAAGTGCTGTGAAGCGCTGCGACCGGCCGGCCGTGAAGCTGACGGAGGAGGCGAGGCTGGGCTTGGGTAATGCAGGGATAAGGGGCAGCAGAGGTTACAGGAGCCTGGACTGCCCCCGACCGCCACCCCTCGAATGCACGCTACCTTCCTGTCTCATTGGTATGTCCTGCCGCTCACATCAACATGCCCCTCTTTCTTTCGCCAACCCCCACGTCTCATCAGCATGTACCCTCCAATCTGCACAACCTTTATCCCTTTCTCTCCAAACTCGGAAAGTAAACACATTATGAAAGAATAAAGTGCTGTGAAGACCTGGGAAACATCGCGCACAAAACACGCAGATCGCAAAGCCTGCAAAAGCAAAAAGAAAACAAGATGTCGCCGTCGTTACTGCTGCTTGCGCGCCCGGCTTTTGTCAATAAATTACACTCCTGACGAAGAGATCCAACTGTAACGAGCGACTAACAGTGTTGGCTAGAAGAAACAAGAGTCGGTAACCACGGGGAAGAATGCCCAAATACAGAAGAGGGTCTTTGAAGTACTTCTGGAGCAACAGCAGCGATTACTAAAACGATGTGGTTGATGTGGGCCAGGGGCAGAGTGTTTTAACAGCTACGGGACAAGGAAAGGACATAACCGAAAGCGAAAGTGCTCGCACACATTCACAGCAAACAGCCAGCAGTAAACGCTCGCTCACAAGGACAAATCTGACAGTGAAAAAGCGCGCGTCCGACTCGTGTCCACATATTCAAGTAAGCAAGAGGTATACTAAAGTATACAAGAGGTCTCAAATGCTCGACCTAAAAATGGGCTGGATGGTCCTTTTAGAAGACTGAGGGGAGAGACGTGAAAATGACTTCATGCAAACTAGTAATTTACCCTGGACTTCACCTCATACAGCCAAATTATCTACGTTAGTTACTTTATCCACATAAAATTATAGCATGCTGGCAAGATCCCTTCACCATCTTGCTCCCACTCAAATGCCACTGGTAGCAAATTATTCCATATGGTTTGGAGTTGTCCTATGATAGCAAAATACTCCCCCAAAGTACTCTCTCTGAAAAAAAAGATATACCTTGTGAACGTTCTTCGCATATAGGCCCTTTTAGGTTTCCTGAAAGACCTAGGTTGGGTTAGGTGTAAGTGCATCATGGTCTGAATTGGTACTACAGTTGAAAAAGAAACATTTCCCGCTACTGGATATCCCCAACACGGCCCCTAAATTAGAATGGTGGAAAGCCACGTACTCGTGCACTATGATGGAAGAACCCATTTAAGAAGCAGGAGGATGGCCACATAAATATTGTAAGGTTTGTGGATGCGTGGTATTATGACATACACAATGGATTAGGATTGTGCAAATGTACACTGTAATGGTCATATCCTTTTCAATATAGTGGTTGCATTGTATGCCTATATGATAAAATAATAAAACCGGATAATTGAAAAAAAGAAAAAAGGGGGAAAACTTTTTTCAACTATTCTTAGTGGGGCAATGCTTAGTTTCAGTGGTAGCATCAAATGCACTGATGCCCTCTGATGATCATTTATCTACAGCAGTTCCTAAGCACTGATGTGCGTTTTAATAGTTTCGCTGACTGCATTAATTGCAAAATTTATTTGTAATATCTTTTGATGTCTACATCAGATTTACCTCATCCTGGGTTCATGTAAATATTTAAATTGTTTTCTTTTGAACTAAATTGGTGTAGTAATTTAATTTGATTTCTTTCTTGACTTTCATGTTGTGCTGGTATCTGTGTTCACATGAAAAAAAAGCATTTTCGAGGGGTAGTATGACTGCTTTATCCCAAGCCACCAAGGGTAAGCTCAGGATTCCTCTCAGAAATCTGCCTAAGTGGTCGATCGATAAAACGTATAGGAATTCAGCCATAGCTTACATCACCACTGAGGCCTCCCTCTCCCCTGGTTTGCAAACCAGCTTCCTTTGCAAACCATCATACAGTACACAGACATGACTAGTAACTCAGATATCCACTTACCTACCAGAATCTACTCCCGCCTAGTAAACAGAATCTTGCCCCCCTCCTCATCCACCTTTTAAGCACTCCCCTTGCCACTCTTTTCCATGGCCATCTATATTCTCATGGGTGACTCCTCTTTTTTACATTAATAACCCTTTCTGAAGATGTTCCTCATTGGCATCAATGAAACCCTCTTTCCTCTAGAACTCAACCACCTTTTCTACACTTTCAACTTGTTCCACTTACTTGCGCCCACACTTGACTTAAAAGCAATGATAATCATCCCCTAACCAAAAATATCCTTAGCTAAACTATCCTCCACTTCTAGTCTGCCCCCTTGCATCTTTTTTAAAATGCTAATCTTTAATAAGCTCACCAAGTATATCACTTCTGTAATCCCTTACAACGGGGTTTCTGCAAATGACATTTGGAAAAATTTCAGCTCAGCCAGCCACAACATCTCAACGTCTTTGCTGAGATTTAACTCAGTTCTTCAACGGTGCTCACTATGTCGACGAAAACAAACAGTAAAAGCAATCAGTAGGTAATTTTTCATAATATTTATGAAATATATTTCTTAGTGATAATCTGCATTGCATCTGTAGTAGTTTATTCTAATAGGTATAAGATTGAGAAATAGATCAGCCAACACGTGTCTCGCCCCGATTTGTCACACCAGCCTAAATTCATACGGCATTCTCCTGAAAGTTGATCTTAGGTATGGGTGCAGTCCCAATAAATTACATTGTTGTCTGAATCAATAAGAGTGTAGGATCCTATGGTCAGTCACGCAAACTATTGACTAAGATGGATGACTTGAAGCTATTTGGGACCACAGCAACTCTTTCCTCACTTTGAACAGCGATCACCATGAAGGGCAACTTACGACACACCAATATACTACTCTCCCACTATAACATTCCCTGAGGTGACCGATTGTGGGATCGCCTATACTCTTATTGAGGCCTGTACACCAGATCTATTTCTCACTCTTATATCCTATTACAACATACTACTATGGATGCAACACAATGTATAAGAAATGTATTTATTTAATATTGTATACAAAATTACCTACTGATTATCGTATTTCCTCCTACTGATTTTGCATTAGTGGGTTTGGGGGTATTGCCCACCGACCAGGGCAACAGTTAGTACAAAATATTAAGCAAATTAAGGTTAGCTTAATCCCAGGTCTTGTACCTCTTCAGCGCGACAAAAACAATGCTGGGAGTTAACGCCCAACAAAACGTATTCACTGCAGCTTCACCAGCATCCGGTCAGCCAAACCGCCAACCAAGGAACCCAACCACCTCGAATGCATCCTCCTCAACACCCGCTCCGCCCGCGAACACGCCGTCAAACTCTGGGACTTCCTCGACTCAGCCTCCCAGACGTCGCCTTCCTGACAGAGACCTGGATGAACACCGCCTCAGCACCCGACATCGCCATAGCCATCCCGGAAGGCTACAAGATCACCCGCAGAGACCACACCAACGGAGTAGGAGGAGGAGCCGCCATCGTCCACAAGAACACCCTTAGAGTCTCGACCAACTCCGACGACACCCTCAGCACTGTGGAAACACCTGCACTTCCAGATCCACACCGACCCCAACACCACCCTCAGAGGAACCCTCGTCTACAGACCACCCAGACCACGACCACAGTTCAGCGACTCCATCGTCGACTTCGTCAGCACACACGCCCTCGCCTCCATGGACTACATCCTCCTCGGGGACCTTAACTTCCACCGCGAGAACAACAACGACACCAACTTCAACACCCTGATCGACAACCTCGCCAACCTCTGACTCAGACAGCTCGTGACAACCCCCACCCACGCTGCCGGCCACACGCTGGACCCCATCTTTTCTGCAAGCCCCCACATCCACTTCAACCACACCATCGAACCCCACTGGACCGACCACCGCTGCATCCATTTCACCTTCAGGAAGCCCACCACGCACCACCGCACCCAACAGATGCCTCGTCGCTGCTGGGGCAAAATCACCAAAGACCAGCTAACCAGCACCTTCGCCCAGCCCACCCGCCGACCCCATTGACCCCTCCGCCCACAACCTCAGACAGTGGATCGACGACTGCGCCAACACCCTGGCGCCGCTCAAGACACCCTCCAAAACCCACACAAGCAAGAAAGCCACCTGGTTCACCGAGGACCTCCAGGCCTCCAAACGAACATGCCAGAAACTGGAGAAGAACTGGCTCCGTGAACGATCACCGGACAGCTACAAAGCCCACAATAATGCCACCCGCAGACATCATCAACTCATCAGAACCGCCAAGAGAGCCTCATTCAAAGACCGCCTAAATAACATCGCACACAACAGCAAAGAGCTCTTCAACATTGTGAAGGAACTCTCCAACCAACGGCCCCAACACCAACGACAACCCGCCTTCACAAGATCTGTGCGACTCAATAGCCACCTTCTTCCACCGCAAGATCGCTGACATCCCCGACAGCTTCAACTCTACAACCGCCCGACATCCACCCGCCCTGCGACCACCACCTGCACCAACCGCCTGCTCTCCTGGACCAACACCAACGACGAGGACACCAGCGAGATCATGAACACTATCCCCTCTGGATCACCATTAGACCCATGCCCTCACCACATCTACATCAAAGCCAGCACAGCCATCACACCCCATCTCCAGAAAGTAATTAACATCTCCTTCGAGACAGCTACCTTCCCGGAAAGCTGAAAGCACGCAGAGATCAACGCCTTACTCAAGAAACGCAAGGCGGACCTCAAGAACAACATCCTGGACTCTTCCCAGTCCGGATTTCGCAGCAACTGCAGCACCGAAACCCCCCTCATTGCCGCCACCGACGACATCAGGTCCCTACTAGACAACGGAGAAACAACCTATCAGCCGCCTTCGAC
The DNA here is from genome assembly GCF_964263255.1 of Lissotriton vulgaris. NCBI lineage: Eukaryota > Metazoa > Chordata > Amphibia > Caudata > Salamandridae > Lissotriton > Lissotriton vulgaris. The sequence continues at coordinate 1,167,858,711 of NC_141693.1, forward strand.
GCGGTCTGCCACCATACTCTAGGAACACGCCTACACGACGCCGGTATCCAAGAGAAGTCTCTGGATTTGACCACATCCTTCCTCTCTGGCAGAACTCAGAGTGTACGTCTCCCACCCTTCCGCTCCAATGCCACCGAGATAACCTGCGGTGTACCCCAGGGCTCATCCCTCAGCCCATCACTGTTCAACATCTACATGACACCCCTCGCACACGTCGCCCGACAGCACGACCTTAACATCATCTCCTACGCTGATGACACCCAGCTGATCCTCTCCCTCACCAAGGACCCCCACATTGCAAAAACCAACCTCCATGAAGGAATGAAGGCCGTCGCCGAATGGATGAGGAACAGCCGGCTGAAACTGAACTCAGACAAGACGAAGGTCCTCATCCTCGGCTCCACCCACTCAGCCTGGGACGACTCCTGGTGGCCGACTACACTGGGAACAGCCCCGACACCCACTGACCACGCATGCAACCTAGGGGTCATCCTCGACTACAACCTCTCCATGACTAAACAGGTCAACGCCGTCTCATCCTCCTGTTTCAACATCCTCCGAATGCTCCGCAAGATCTTCAAGTGGATCCCTAACGAAACAAGAAGAATGGTCACACAGGCCCTCGTCACCAGCAGGCTGGACTACGGAAACGCCCTCTACGCAGGAACTCCGGCCAAGCTCCTGGGTCAGCTGCAACGCCTCCAGGGCGCCTCTGCACATCTGATCCTTGACATCCCCCGCCGAAGCCACATCACGCCTCACCTGAGAGACCTGCACTGGCTCCCCGTCAACAAGAGGATAACCTTCAAGCTCCTCATCCACGCACAAAAATCTCTCCACAACACCGGTCCAGCATACCTCAACAGACGACTCTGCTTCTACACCCCCACCCGCCAGCTCCGATCCGCCGACCTCACCCTCACCACAATCCCCCGCATCAGAAGAAGATCAGCCGGCGGCAGATCCTTCTCCCACCTCGCTGCCAAGAACTGGAACACACCCTCCCCATCAACCTACGGCAGACCCAAGACCTACTGGCCTTCAGAAGACTCCTCAAGACCTGGCTCGTCGATCAGTAGCAGCATTAATCACCCCCCCCACCTCGAGACCCTAACGGATGTGTAGCGTGTTTTATAAGTGACCTGATTGATTGATTGATTGGACCCCTCTTCAGCTCTGTGTAAACCATCTACCTCAATATCATAATCTGATCTTTCAATTCTTAATGCCACATGCTTTCCAGTGACAGTAAAGTCATCTTCTTCCAATCCTTCAAGCAATGAGTTAAGGAGCAAAACAGGGATTGCCTCACATATTATTCACAAACGAATGCCACTGTGATGCCACATGTTAACCTCATCAAGTACATATATCATGTAATACCGAAACAGTTACCACTGTGTAGTTATAGTTAGGACAGAGGTTTCCGTAGGAAATTATTTTTTTGGGTTTGCTAATAACTTTGCCGTTGTTTGACAAATCTTAACAAAACTTTCCACAAAAAAGGTTAAGCCTACTCCGCTCCTTACTCGAAAGTTTGAAAAAGATCTATCAAGAGGGGGCCAAGAAAAAGTGGGAGGTCCAAAAAGTATTTCCCCCATGCAATATCCTAAAGGAGGACTGAACAGCCTTACAGCCAAATCAGTTGAAAGGAATTACACCAACATTTGCAGAAAGCTAGATCTTTTATACAGGAAGCCCGCTTTTTGTGATTTGCTGTAAATCCATTAAGTAGTTTTGAAGAAATTAAGGTTAAAAATGTATGTATATAAATATTCACTGAAAAAAACAACGCTTAAAATAACGTTATATTTAGGTGAAATGTTCGGTAACAACGTAATGTTTTAAACTCTAAACACCACTGTAATTCACCAGTTATGGTTATCTCAAGTAACTGTAACTTGCGCCCCTGCCATGCAGTTTTCTCATCTAAAATTTCACTGCAGATGTTGCCGTGATATTATTAATGGTGTCAGAAGATGTCATGAGTAATATAATTAGTGGTGTAATTATTGCACGGCAAGATAGAAAGTTATAGTTAGTTGAGATAACTACAACAGGTGAATTTCAGTGTTTTATGGAGTTTAAAATGTTACGTTGTTACTGAACATTTCCCATAACTATAGCGTTACTTTAATCTTTGTTTTGTTAAGTGAATTTCTCGTTTTTTTTTTTTTTAATGTAAAGGAATATTTAATTACCATTACCATCAGAAATCCAGCCCCCTCCACAACACACGGATTTGGCTGCAGGGTCTGTCCTGTGGCAAGCCCTCACATGCAGCCAACCTTACACTGCACATGGCCTTTGGATGTGCAAAGTGGGTGGTTGGCCACAAGGCCTGGCTTGTGGCCAACCCCACGCTTGCAGATAGCCTTTGGCCGTGCGCAGCAGGGAGTTGGTCTAGGGCCTGGTCCTGGGGACCCCATCCCTGAGGGTATTTTTTTAGTATTAAATCTGTGTATTGATAACATTTGCGCACAATATACAGAACAGAAAACGCCTACAACGCAGTGGGCCGGCTCAGCAAAGTAATTCTGTACGTTCACTTCAAAGCCCATGGAGGTACAACAAGTATTAAACAAAGCATGCCGCCTACAACCCAGAGGGGCCGGCCGCGTCTTAATGCAGAGGACAACAACAACAAAAAAAGGGGGGGGGGGGAGAAGGGGGAGGAGGAAGGGGGAAAGTGTGCACCCAGAGCATCGTGGTGTCACCACGTGAAGCGTCAGGAAGCTAATGGGTACTAACCGCAATCCCACCCCTCTGAGTCTGTCGCCCCCAACCTCCAGCCCGCCGAGCTGCGTGTTGGAGAATAGGACATGCACGTTCCGCGTGACCCATTTTCTCAAGGCCCTTCTGCATGCCCCCAACAATAGCCCCCCAACCTTAAGCCGTCCAGTTGAACCTCTAATACCGCTGTGACAGAATAAGCAATGTGGCCGTATGGCCTTGTCCTAAGAGACTAAAGGCGGAAAAAAAAGGGGAAAGAAAAAGAAAGCAGAAAAAGGAAGAAAAGACCCCAAGCCCCAACTCCAACACCCTTCCCTACCTCCCCCCGCCCACCCCAGGTCCAGGTACGATCCTACCCCCGCATAGGATTACCCTCAACTAACTCAGTAACTCTCAGTTTAAGACAGACGCAAGATACGTAAGTATCTAGGGCATGTGACTTCTCTAAATTCTGTGGCTAAAAAGGATAGGAATGGTTGCCACAGATCCACGTATTTTGCACCCTTCCCCGCTTTGGTCAGGGACAGTTTTTCCATTCCCAGCACTGCCCATAAGCGATACAGCCACCCTTGAAAAGAGGGAATGTGCGCGGTGCGCCAGAGGGATAAGATATTCTGCAGTGCAGACTCGATAGCTATGGTGATAAGTCTGCCCCTGCGCGACCGTAACGGGTATGTAACGGGATTTGGGAGGCCTAGTAGGACTTAGGAGGGGAATCTCGGGATCTCAGTGTCGAAGAGGGCATCGACCTCATCTAAGACTGACTTCCAATCACCCCGGAGATGTACACAGTCCCAAAGAAGATGTACTAAGGACCCCGTTTCCCCACAGCCGCGCCAGCATGTTGCCTCCTTACTGTGATCCATCTCATGTAACCTTTCTGGGGTGTAGTACCAATATGTCACAATCTCTGTGAGTGTATCAGTCAGGCCCATGTGGTAGGTGGAGTGCCGCGCCCGATAGTATATACCTTCCCATTCCTTAGAGCTAAGTGTGCGTCCTAGTTCCCTCTCCCATCGAGCCCTACCTGAATTATATACATGGGAATAGCGGTCTAACAACATGCGATAGAGGTCAGAGATGAGTCGTTTATCCGTCGTCCTCGTGATCAACCAATATTCATAAGGCCGCAGTCGCCTGGCTGCTGTCTCCCGTACCTGACCGTTAAGAGTCCAATACCGCGCTTGTAAATATCGGAGGCGTTCCGACTCCGGCAGGCCGTAGTCCTGCTTGAATGTTTCGAAGGGAATGATGCCATCCCCCTGGTACATGTGGAATAGGATCCTGCATCCCGCCGGGCGCCACTTCTCGTAAGCCGCAACGTCCTGTCTGGGGGTGAAATCGGGGTACTCCAGCAGAGGTGTAAAGGGGGACGGAAGGTGGTTAGTTCATGTTTCAGATTGGTGCTATCCCACATCTCCAGAGGTACCCTTGTGATGTAGGAAGCATAAAGATTAGGATGTCTGTGCTGCTTGCGGAGAAAGGGCACTTCTTGAAGCGGACGGCCTGCTATATCCTGATCTTGAAAAAGCAAGTGTTTCTCCGACTCCCATCTGCTTCATTCAACTAAAGTTCGCAGTTGGGTAGCTTGATAATACAACAGGAGGTCTGGCAGGCCCAAACCTCCTTTCTCGGGTGGCAGTGTCGCCAATTTAAGTTTCCTTCTAGGCTTCCTGCCGTTCCATATGAATTGTGCCAACTCAGCTTGCGTTTGGCGGAGCCAACTGTCCGGTGGGCGGAGGGGGATGGCTCGGAATAAATAAAGAATCTGCGGCAAGACCGTCATTTTGACGGCTGCCATTTTACCCAGCCAGGACAGTGGCAAATATTTCCACCGGCTCAGTTCCTTGCGAATCAGAAGGCTCAAACGCATGTAGTTGGCCCTAACCGTGTCCTGCAGCGTGGGGGCGAGGTGGATCCCCAGGTAAGGGACGGTCGTTTGTGTCCAATGAAATGGGAAATCACTCTATAGGTGAGAGTGAGTGTGTGCCTCTAGAGAAAGATCCAAGGCTTCCGACTTAGCCATATTAACCTTAAATCCCGACACCCTAGAGAAGGCGTCAAGACTTTCCACACAGGCAGGTAGGGAAGCGATCGGGGAGGAAAGAGATAAAAGGACGTCATCGGCATAGAGGCTGATGGTGTGTGTGTAGGCTCCGATCTTAATGCCATGTACCTCCGGATTAAGGCGTATCATTTGTGCCAGTGGCTCCATGTACAAGGCAAAGAGCAGGGCCGACAACGGGCACCCCTGTCTTGTGCCACGTTCGATACGAAAGCGAGGCGAGGAGTGTCCATTGACTTTGAACGTCGCCGTGGGGTAAGAATAGCAGTTCAGGGCCCACATACGGAATTTCGCCCAGTCCCACTTTCACCAGCACCTGCTCTAAATAAGGCCAGTGAACCCGATCGAACGCCTTCTCGGTGTCGATCACTAGAAACATGTACTCTCCAGCCGTCCTTGTGGCCTTCTCCATGAGATGCAGCGCCCTCTTCGTGTTGTCCACTGTTTGGCGCTCAGGGATAAATCCCGCCTGGTCTGGGTCAATCAGGCTGGGCATGAGTGGCGCAAGCCGAGTCGCCAGAATACTAGTATAAAGCTTGAGGTCTACGTTGAGTAGAGAAATAGGCCGGTAGGCCTCGCATCGTGACCGGTCCTTCCCTGGCTTGGGAATGACGGAAATAGTGGCGTCTAGAAGATCTCTCGGAATTGTACCAGGATCAGCGAAGGAATTAAAAAGAGCGGTCAGCAGCAGCACAACCTGCGCACAGAACGTCTTATAAAAAATGGCGGAAAAAACGTCTGGGCCAGGAGCTTTGGCCAGTTTGAGGCGCGAAATGGCCGCAATGACCTCTTCCGGTCGAATAGGCCGGTCTAGCGACTCCGCCTGCTCCGGGGAGAGGGACGGTAGGGGAATAGACTCCAAGAACCGCTCGCCTTCCGCCGGGTCCAAGGAAGACCCTGCGTAGAGGGATGTATAAAAGGCGCTGAATGCCGCAGCAATGGCTGCGTCTTCGGTGACCACCCCCCGTCCTGCGTGATGATCTCCTGAACCGAATGCCGCTGCTGCACCTCCCGCAGTGCACGCCCCAACAACCGTCCACACCGGTCACCCCCCGTGTAATATAGGTGTCACACCCTCAACTCTGCATACTCCGCTCAATCTTGGTCGAACGCCGCCAATTGCTGACGAGCCGGCCGTAACTGTCTCCATATTCTTGGCGCCCCGTGCGTTGGTGTATATGCTCGAGTTCGCGCGTTTTCTGTGATAATTCTTCTCGCTTGCGTGCACGCTCTGCGTTCTCCGCCGCTGAAACCGCGATCAATTCACCGCGGAGGACTGCATTAAGCGCCGTCCAACGAAAGGCCAAAGAGGTGTCCGTGGTGTCGTTGTGCGCTAGGTAATCTCTGATAGTCCCCTTAAGCTTTTCCACCACCTCAGCCCGATGCAATAGTGTGTTGCGCAATTTCCAGGAGCCTGGTGCTTGAACCATCGGGGGAAGGACAAACACCGCCACCACTGGGGAGTGGTCTGACAGGGACGCAGCAGCAATTTCAACCTCCGTAGTAAGCGCATGCATAGGGGAAGAGACCAAGAAATGGTCAAGGCGCGCATGGGTTTTGTGAGCGTGAGAGTAGTATGTGTATCCCTTCTCGCCCGGGTGAAAGCTACGCCACAGATCTACTATACCCATGTCCCCCAGTCTGGCCAGTCCTTCTACAGAGAGGGCCCCAGCCCGCGAGCAGCGTTTCCCTGACCTGTCCTGCAAAGTGTCCATTACCAAATTCAGATCCCCACCCACCAGGATGTGGCGGTCAGGAGAAGTGGCAACCTCAGTGAGGGCTGTATGTAAGAACTTCTCTTGGCCTTCATTTGGAGCATAGATAGAGCGCACTGAAAATGTGGACCCCCCCCCAGGGAAAATCTGTACGCTAGCAGCCGCCCCTTCATTTCCACCCCTTTCTGCAGCACCTTCCCCTTGAACCGTTGGGCCACTAGTATCGCTACCCCTGCCGTCTTGGTAGGGGATGAGGAGTAGAAGTGGTGCGGGAAACAGCGAGACCGCATCCTGGCGCAGTCTTTCTGCAAAAGGTGGGTTTCCTGCAGAAGACAGATGTCCGCTTTGGAGGCTTCCAGAAGGGAGAGTATCGCCTTCTGCTTCACCAGGTTGTTAAGTCCTCGCACATTCAGCGTGAGGACCTTCAACTCAGTCGGGGGCATGGGTCACCCTACGGGGAACTGAAGCCCACCAAAGTGCTATATCACTCGCTAGCCAAAGCCTCCTTACGCGAAGCTGTCCACTCAGCAGGAAGGATTGCAACCCACGTTCCCTGCCTGTAGGAATGGGGTCCCCCAATGCAACACCAAAAGTATCCCTGAACCTGGAACCTGCCACCCCGCCCCCCCACTCCCTCCCCCCCACCCCAACAGAGCCCCAGAAAAGAAAAAAGAAAACCCCAAGAAATCCAACTATTCGAAACATACTTATTGTCCATCATCCGAAGATGATGATCCCCGACGACCTGCAGGATCTTCTTCTGGAACCAACAGACGGGTCCCTCCGACACCGGCCAACAGCCCACAGGATGTGTGCTCAAGACAGTGTCTTTACGCGTCCGTTGTTGCCTCTGTCACCCTGGCTACAGACGCCACCGCTGCCCCTCTTTCACGCAAGGTAGCTGGGAGATCTGGTCTCGTCGCTGCTGCCGGTTTGCCGACCTTCTGCCATTCTTGGGAGCGGCGCCGTTGCCGGGAAGGGGAGACCTCAGTGTCAGACGGGCTGTTAGCTGGATCCAGTCCCAAGAGTTCGCAGGCCGCTTCCAACGACCGAATTTGGATAAGTTTGGACTTCCATTTAAAGATAAGTCTGAACGGGTGCCCCCATGAGAAGGGTATCCCTTGCTCCCGCAGGAAAGTAGTGACTGGCCGGAAGCCCCTACGCTTAGCCGGGGTGGTGGCCGCCAGATCTTGGTACAGCACAGGCCGATGATCACGAAATTCTAGTGGAGAGTGATCACGCGCCATCCTCAAAATTCTTTCCTTGAGCTGAAAGTCATGGACACAAATAAAATGTCAGGAGGCGAAGCCTTGGGACCCCTCGGTAGGCCAACTCTGTGTGCTCTGTCCATCTTGATCTCCTGTACCTCCACATCGTTCTGGATGTGCCGGATTAGTGCCTCCACGTATTCACGCAGGTCCGTCCCCTCGCCTTTCCACGGCACTGCCCGTATCCGTATGTTATTTCGACAGGACCTGTTCTCCAAATCCTCTGCGTGCACTTGGAGATCAAGGTTTTTCCCCGTGAGGCGTAAGACATCTTGCTGTAGCCGGGGCACATCCTCCGCGGTATTCAGGTCATGCTCCTCTAGCGCCGTGACCTGTTCTCCCACCGAGTCCACATCTCGTCGCACCTCTCTCAGGTCTGACGCACGGACCGGCGACATCCACTACTGTGTGCCTTTCTGGGTGCTGTCCTTCGGCAGCTTGTCCTTTTTTTTTTTTTTTTACATTTTTAAAACCTTTATTATAAAAGAGCACACAGCTATTCAGCCTAACATCCCGGAGGCAAGGCAGCATGACATCAGGAGAGAAAAGTGCAAGGTTATTTACAGCCGTACTTTGAAGGTTGTTTTTTATTTTTTAAGTAAGAGAGCTAAACCAAGAAAGGAAACGCCTAAAAGGCGCGAGAAAGAGGCAATGGAGCAATAGAGTCATCAAGGAGTCGGCAAAGGGTGGAGGAGGTCGGATAAAGAATCAATAAGAGAATGAATGGAAGGATGGGGAAGGGGGGGGAAGAAAAGACAGGAGAATTGCAAACAGTAGAATACAGTTGGTGTCACAGGCTACGGTGATGAGTGCTCGTCTAGGGTGACAGGTTCCGGCGGCAGGCACACATCTCCCCTGTACTCATTCCATGCCCCCCACACTTTATTCCATGACTGGGGCCTCCCTCTGGCAACATAGACCGTCTTCTCTCGGAACATGCACCAATCCATGTTGGCTTTCCATTGTACCACCAGGGGGGCTGTAGCAGAACCCCACTTTTGAGCAATATCACGTTTGGCAACCATAATGCCCAATGTCACCCAGCGAGTCTGCGCAGTGTTGTGATCAGTCGGTTCCCAAACGTTAAGGAGACACCTCCGCGCCTCCGCAGCCAACACTACACCAGTCACCTCACCCATAATACGGTGCACTCTCTCCCAGTAGGGGGCAAGAACGGGGCATTCCCAAAGAATATGTAAAAAGGTAGCGAGAGCACCACAGCCTCGACGACAAAGGCCATCCGGCGAGAAGCCCATATGCAAAAGCCGAGGGCCGGTAACATACACCCGGTGAAGGATTTTAAATTGCACCAGGCGGAGACGCGAGGAAATAGCGACCTCCTTAGGGGAGGACACTGCACTCTGCCAGTCCTCATCATCAAGCTCCAGGCCATCTGCCGTCCATTGGTCCCGCAAGCGAAGGAGGAGATCGGTTCGAACATTAATCAGTTTCTTATACGACAGGGAAATAGCGCTGTCAGGCATATGGCCATCCAGTATCCTGTCCTCCAAGGGGGAGCTTTCGGGGATCTCTCCCTCCGTCGGCTTGGCAGAGAGCAACGCGTGTCTCAACTGGGCGTAGCGGAAAAACTCTGCAGCGCCCAAACGGTATTCAGCCTGCAGTTGAGGAAAAGTCTTGACCCCGCCCTTAATAACCATGTCGTTCACTCTGGAGATGCCGATGAGATCCCACTTGTCGAAGCCCTTGGTGTGCCATAGTCTGCCCAGGATATCCGAATCGTACAGCGGGGTGAATCTAGTCAGCCTGCCCTGCCAACCTTGCGCTTTGGTGATCGACCGCCAAATATGAACCGCCGTCTTGGTCGGGCCGGACAGGCGCCGATCAAAGGACCTAGAATACAGGGCGCGGTAGTAATTGCCACCGCGTAAGAGCCACCTGTCCATTGCGTAGCCCAGGCTATCAACAGGGCCATACAATCCGTGGTTAATAGCAGTGAGTTGAGAGGACCAATAGTACCGGCGCACATCCGGTAGGGCTATGCCACCGTCATACCACGGTAACGTGAGCTTCTGGATGGCGACACGGGGCCGACCGTCCCAGAGCAAGGCCCGTTGTAAACCCTCAATCTCACGGAAATAGCGAGCCGGAACCGGGTCCTGAGTGTTTTGCAATGCATACAGGAACCTGGGCAAGGACATCATTTTGAACAATGCTGCCCGGCCCAGAAGAGAGAGCGGGAGCTTGCGCCAGCTATCTACGTCTCTCCGCAGCCGCTGGAGAGGGGGGAGCAGGTTATGGTCATATCTTGCCTTGGAGCTACCGGAAATGTATATTCCCAGGTATTTGAAGCCCTGCCCGGCCATCTGGATATTGCAGCCCCTGGGGAGGCGCGGTGTGTCCCCCTTAAGAATGTAAAGGGAAGACTTGGCCCAATTGATGACAAGGCCAGAATGACGTCCAGAGAGCCTGAGCACGTCGCATGCCACAATAAGCGACTTGAAGGGAGAAGTAAGGTATAGCAGAATGTCATCCGCGTATAATGAAACCCTATCTTCAAACCCTGGGGCCCAAGTTATGCCATGTAGGTCGGGGTGTGTACGTAGCATGGCCGCGAGCGGTTCGAGAGCCAGGGCAAACAGGAGAGGCGACAGGGGGCAACCCTGCCTAGTACCACGGTGAAGGGCAAAGGGCGCCGAAACCCGGCCGTTGACTGTGACATTGGCCAGCGGGGAGGCGTAAAGGAGTTGCACCCAACTCACGAAGACTGGTCCAAATCCAAGCTTTGCCAGCACCGCCCAGAGATAGCTCCACTCAAGCGAGTCAAAAGCCATCGTGGCATCAAGGGAAGCGAGCACTGCCGGTTCCTCAAGGGTATGAGCTCTGGCCATAACACCATGGAGCCGACGCAGGTTAAGGGCAGTGTTACGGTGGGGAATGAAACCCGACTGGTCCGGGTGCACCAAATCACCGATGATTCCCACCAAACGGTTAGCAAGCAGTTTGGCTAGGACCTTAGGCTCCACATTCAGGAGAGAGATAGGGCGATAGGAGCGGCATACATCTCTCGGTTTCCCCTCTTTGTGAATAACCACAATGGTGGCCAGCCTCTGATCCAAGGGGAGGAGGCCCTCATCAAGTGCCTTCAGAAACATAGTCCGCAAATGCGTGGAGACCACATCCGGTCGAATCTTATACAACTCGACCGGAATACCGTTGGGGCCAGTCGCTTTACCCGATCTCAATGCACGGATCGCCAGGGCGATCTCATCAGCGGATATGTCCCGATCCAGGTCAGCACGGTCCTCTTCGGATAGACAGGGAAGGTCAATCGTTGAGAGGAACGCAGCCGAGTCAGCCTCGGAGCGATCTGAGGTGGAAGTGTAGACTCCCCGGAAATAATCAGCAAAAGACTCGGCAATAGCACTTGGGTCCGTGACGGCAACCCCATCGTCGCCTAAAATCTCAGGCACCACGCGGCTAGCCATCTCGCGCCTGTCCAACCAAGCCAGCAGCTTCCCAGCCTTATCCCCGACGTCGTAAATACGACCTTGTTGTTCCTTAGCCAGGGCAAGGGCTGCGTTCGTGGCGAGATCATGGTATTCCGTCTGTTTAAGGGAGAGGGCATGCAAAAGAGAAGGGTCGGGCTCAGGTCCCAGTCGGGACTCGAGGCGTGAAACCTCGCTCTCAATGCAGGCGAGGTCGGCATCCCTGACTCGCCTGGCCTCCGCAATGAGAGCAAGAGCCTCCCCCCGTAGCACAGTCTTAAATGCCTCCCACAACGTAATAGACGAGCCAACCGAACCCACATTCTCCGAGAAGTAGAGATCGATGGCCTTGGCAAGGAGCGAACGCGTCTTGAAGTTACGGAAATACCATGGGTTAACCGCCACCGGTCGATCAGACAGGACGATATTGAAATCAAACGAGACCCACAACGGGGAATGGTCAGAAATACCCCGCGCCAAAAAACGGGCCTCGGAAACGGCAGATGCGTGCGCAGCCAGAGTAAAAACGTAGTCTATACGGGAGAGACTACCATGGGCACCCGAAAGAAAGGAGAATTGGCTGAGCGTAGGATGTAATAGTCGCCAGCTGTCCACCAAACCCATGGAATCAATAAAGGAAGGCAACCACAGTTGGGAACTGCGGAGATCCCTCGGCGGTTGGCGGTCAAGGGAGCCAGAGCAGACTGAATTGAAGTCACCCCCCACTATCAAAAGACCATTCGGCAAAGACAAAATGGCGCCACCAAGGTCCTGAAAAGTACTGGATTGTAGGCCGGGGGGAACATAAACCGAAAGCAGCGTGAGGGAACGCCCTTCCCACCTCCCCGTCACTGCAGCGTAGCGCCCCCTCTCATCAATCACAGTGGCGTCAATCGCAAGAGGAAGAGACGCACGCCCCGGGAACCCGAGGAGAACCCAGAGTGGGCCACCATCTTGTAGCCTTTACGGTTAAGAGCCTTGCAAGAGTTTCCAATCAAATGCGTCTCTTGTAGGAGTACAATATCGGGCATATGTCTTTTAAGCAGTTGTATCACCACCCCTCTCTTAACACGATCACCCAACCCGTTAACATTCCAACTGATCACTTTTAGTTTCCTACCCCCCATTGTCCCACAATCCGACCCATCCAACCCCAGCCAACCCAGCCAACAAGCAAAAAACATCAGTAATCATGACCCATTGCCTAGAGGAGAGAAGAGAGAAAGAACAAACAAACAAATAAACCTGTACAAACGAACCCCCCACCCTGCACCCCTGCATAAGACTAAAAAGCCCCCCCAACCAGCAGTGTGCCTGTCGCCCCATAAACTACTCTACAAGAAGACCCAGAGGAGAAAGGAATCTCCGCGAACACCTCCCGCCACCCTCCATGAAATAACAGGAAAGTCAACAGGGTTCCTGAATAACAGTACCGACAGTCTCATGAAGCGGGGTCACCAACCGCCTGTAGTACACATTATAGCCAAGTCTCATGGATCCAAGCCACCAGCTGCACCTCCTTCGTGTTCATCTCGAGCATCTCGGCGCGGCGACAGAGTGTCCAACCATTCATTCACATTCTCAGCGAAGTCAAAGAACAGGGCACGGCCCTCATGTTCCGCCGGAGTCTGGCAGGGAACATCATAGAGTATTTGTACCCCATGTCTCGCAGGCGCCGCTTTACGCCCGCGTAGCTCTGGCGTTGCCGTTGAACAGCCCTGGTAAAGTCCGGGTAAAAGTGTAGTTCAGCGTTCTGGTACTGAAGCGGTCCATGCCGTCTGGATGCCTGCAGGATCGCGTCTCGGTCCCGAAAGTTGAGAAGCCGTGCTACGATGGGTCTAGGCGCCATGCCCGTTTTCGGCGGGCCGCCCGGCACCCGATGGGCACGTTCCACTGAGAAAAAGTCACTGAGACCAGACGGTGCCAAATGGTTCTTGATCAAGTCCTCCACAAAGAGGTCCGTAGTCGCTTCCTCCGATCCCTCCGGAACACCGACTATACGGACGTTCTGTCGCCTGGCACGTCCCTCAAAGTCCTCCAGTCTCTTCGAAAATTGGTCCGCAGTCATCCGCAGGTTCCGGACCTCGGTTTGCAGCTCCGAGACGTCGGCCGTTAGGCTGGAGATCTTAATGTCCAATGACTTCACTCGATCATTAGTCTTGCCCAAGTCGGCCCTAATGAGAGTAAGATCAACAGCCATAGTTTCCACCTTGTGAGTTAAGGTCTCATGTTGTTGCTGCATGTCAGCTCTGAAACTAGTGATGGCACCCATGATGTCGCTCAGGGTAGGCTCGGAGCCATCAGGTGAGCCTGAAGTTGGAAGGCTCTTGGCAGAAGACCCCGTGGCAGGCGGCGTCCTCGGCTGGACATACCGCTCAATTTTACTTTGTTGCGATTGATTTCTTCCGCGGACGCCTTTGTTCGACGTCTTGTCGGGGTCCCCTCTGCCCGCCATGTTGGTTCCGATGAGAACAGAGGCTACACCAACCAAGTCCGAGCCCAGCGAGCCAAGTAGAGAATCCGAGCTAGGCAGTTAGATCAGTTCGCTGGTAGAACCCTGTACAGGCATCAGTACTCCGCCAGTAGGGACAGCAGACAGCCACTACGCAGTCAAATCGTGCGGAGTGGCGGAGACCGGAGAGACAATGGCACAGCCCTGGCACGGAATTCCATTCGACGTAGCTCCGCGTAAGAACCACCGATTCGAAGGCGGAAAGCAGCACCCGTCTCAGTAGACCATCAGCAATAATAATCCACCCACGTGGATCAGGATTTCAGACAGGATATATGAGGAGGATCGGAAGGTCCGCGGAGCTCCGAGCTTACGCGGCCATCTTGGTTGCCCGCGAAGCTCCTCCCCCCCCCCAGCTTGTCCTTTTTGGGCCTGGTCGCCGCCATGTCGCGGCCTCCCGTCAGCAGCTGACGTGTGGAGACCCAAGGTCCGTCCCCGAGGACTCGCAGCGTATCTCGCCACTGCACTGCAAGCGGCACCACCAGCTACAGGCCGTCGCAACCCGCTGCTGTGTCTTCAGCGTACTTCGGGCCCAAACCGCTCAGTTCCGTTGAAGGCCAATGGAGGGGGGGAGGGGGGTTTTGATGCAGGCTGACGCACGACCAGCACAGGGTCAGGCCTCAGCGCTAAGCCTCGTCACAGCCCTGGCCAGTGTCACGCTCCGTGGGCCTCCAGTCCCAGGCACCGAGCGACCGCCCCAGACCCCGTAGGCCTCACCATGCTCCGGCGCTGTCCGACGATGCTTCACAAAAGACCCTGTGCAGGCCCTGTGGACGGGCCTGAAACTCTCCAGGCGTCCTGCGAATCACCGGTGTCCCCGTCAGAAGGTCCCTGGGCCCAAACCCCTTGAGGCCCCAGCGCCGTTGGCCGAGTCGCGGACCGGTAAATGAGAGGGGGGGGGGGTCGCTCCGCCGTCTGCTCTCGCTCCGCCGGGTCGTGGCTTCGTCGCTGCAGGATCGTAGAGGAGGGTCGCAGGTCACCTCCGAGCGCCCTGCCGCTTGTCCGCAGCGCCGGGCTGCCCTCGCTCTTTCCCGCGATCGCCTGCCAGGAGCGGAGGTGTCGGGTCTATTTTCCCCCTCACCGAGGTATCGGGTGCCCCGCAAGGAGCACCACAGGTTCCGCACTGCACCCACGCGACCCCGGGGAGTCACAGGCCGCAACACCCGGAAAAGCCCTCGGGCCAGAAAAAAGCGCCGCTCGGATCTCCGAGGTGCTGCTGGGTTCTCGGGACTTCACTTGGATCGCAGATGGGCACCCTGCGGGGAGATATTCAATGCTGTGCTGAAAACGGCGTCGAGGGACCGAAAAGCGTGTCCTACCCCGCCGCCAACTTGGCCACGCCCCAGGGTATTTTTTTTAACGTTGAGCCAAAGCAGCGCATGCAGTTTTCACTTTGTGGACTTTCAGCCCGCCCATTGCATTTTTATTTGTTTCTTCAATTCTCCTTTGCAAAGTTTGCTTGCTAGTGGATAATTCTTTTTAATCGCCTTTTCGTCAGTTGTTCACACCCAGGGAGCAGAGCCTAACTACTTGCATCTTTCCACTTGTATGCTTAAGTGCTTGGTTTCGGGAACTATTTCTTTACTTCTGCCTTGGCTCGTTTTCCGAACACACTAAGCCGACGGCTGTAACAGACAAACATGCCTCTGGACAGTAATTAATTTTACATCCAGCCCGCGTTCCCTTTTATTTTGCATGTCGCTAAAGCTCTTATTAATTTCAAGTTCCGTGAAGCGATCGCCGTGTTGATGAAAGAAAGCCGCGTGGCTGCTTCACATCATTTTTCAGCATGGCATCCGTGCCTTCCTTTTATCAGCACAGTGCCCACTTGTTGTTTTAGGCAGTTAAGAGGTAAAAATAAAGGGTGTTCTGGGTCTCTTTATACAAGTGGTTAATCTCACTGGAAGATTTCCAGGCAAGTTTTTTATTAATTCACAATTAACTTTGGTGGGAATTTGCGCGCACGTTGTTTTACAAGGTGCCTTATTTCCCATATTAGCCCTCCCACCCCAATTAGTATTTGGAAGCAAAATCTGTGCTGCTGAACCCTGTCTTTATGGCTTGCTTGGCAAACACACACAGCGTCTCCTGGCTTTCTCTATGTTGGCTAATGGCACAAACTGTGTGAGCACTTCTTTATTTTCCCCTCATCGTTTTTCATTATGACTGCTGCTTTTCTTGTGACAGACCCAGTCACTGCCAGTCAGTTTAGATTTAAACAGCAAGCGTGTTGGTACTGGCAGTGCCAAAAACGCACATATTGGCGATGGTCTACCTCTCTTAGAAAGGCACAGCAGGCTTGGTGATCGTCGTGAATATAGTGCAGTCCTGCTCTGCTTACGGTAACAGTGCATCATCTGCAGGCGTTTGTTTTCTACAGTTTCTGCCTTATTATCTATAAATATCTAATTTTAAAACCGAGTCTGGTCCCTTAACAAACCCCCCTCTAAAAAAACGTATTGTTGCAATTGAACTGTCCGTGTTTGATTAAAACATGTGCAATTTTTATTGTTCACAAGGCAGACAAATCGACCCCTCTCCTTTGGGCTCTCCATACTTGTGATCATTACGCACTGCTGACAGTGAAACAAGACCCTTGATAAAACCCATTCTCTGTCTCTTTCAATTGCCATCAATAACCTTTTATGAGTGCCACACGTACGTTGATCGCCGGGCTGCATGTAGTGGTCATTACTATTTGCATCCCTCATTCTCTATAAGTGTGTCTCACAGTATGATGGCTGTCCAGCAATACCCGCCCCCGGAAATGTTTTCATTTACTAAGATGTGCTTCACCATGTTAAAAAAAGTTGTACATAGATCGCCAACATCTACGCTTTCCTACAACATTCATTGTTTGATTTCTGTTCAGGTTTATATTTTTTAATGTTAACCCCGCTGTCACGCCTTCTCCTTAGAAAACATCACGACTATGTGTGAAAAACAGGTTAAGTCGTGAAGTTTGTGCTTGAGAAAACTTAATACTTTTGTCCACCACTTCCCTCTCCGGCCGGTATCCGGCCAAATTTAATTTTGAGCATGGTCAGTTAATGTTTTGTTTTGTTTAACAGGCATAACAGTAAAGAAAGAGTAGGCTGAAACCATGCCCTTTGTGGAAGGAGTTGCGCTTCAATGATTAAGTTGTGTACAGTGAAACATGGAAACCAGAGTTGTAATCCCGGGATCCCACTCAAAGATATTGAGTGATTCTTGGCAAGTCACTTTATCCACTTTTGCTCACCAGCTCCCTCACCATCTCCCGTTCTTTGATACACCTTAATAATGAAGATTAACTTACCACAAAAGCATGCGAAAACCATTTCCTAAGAATGGGTAGAACAAGTGGTCTCAAAGGTGTTGTCTGCTGTCTTGACTTGCTTTATGTGCCCTAATACCACATACCTTGTTAATAGCTTTGGGACCATTCTTCTCTAACCACCATACCTCTTTTTAGATAGAAGCCTACCAGACAGCCTCCCTGGGAATGCATTCTGTTCTTTGCTTACCATTGGCTTTGTGTTTTGTAACTCACAGTTACTTGCTTTCTTTTTGCTGGCATTATCACAGCTCCTGCTGGCTGGGAGCAAACTTTATGCTCAGTTTTGCTGGAGTTTCCCGGTGCGTGCGGGGATAATGGTGTGTCCGGGGATTTGGCTCCCTGGGATACAGTTAGTGAGCGATTCCGGGCGATGGGGTACCCAGGGCATGTGGCGCCCCTCCTGTAAAAATACATTTTGGGCCCTGGGGGATGGGGTCCCCGGGGCCGAAAGTGGCTTGGGGAAGGGAGTTGCGTACACCCCCTCCCCTTCAAACATAATTTGGGCCACAGGGGATGGGGTCCCAGTGGCCAGAAATGGCCTGAAAGGGAGGGCCACCTCCTTAAAAATAATCAATAGCTTCGTCCCCTTCACTCCTCCCAATTTTATCACATATTTTCAGATTCTACGCAAACTTGTGGCAAAATGTGTTTTTCAAAGAAACGTTTTGGCCCCACGTGGGGTCCCTCTGGAACCCAATCACCAGGCCTAGAGGCTCAGGGTATCTGCACCTTGCCCCTTTATGTCTTTTGTTTTGTGAATTTCTGAGGACTCTGGACCGAATCCTAAGATGGCTGCCACCACTTTCTGGTTAAGGTGGTGGCAGCCAATTACATCTCACTTTGAGATCTGTCAGCTCCGCGGATTCTCCGCAGCACAAACTATACAATTTTTGTTAGCCTTCATTTCTCCAAAACTACTGAACGGCTAACACAAAAGCACTCTTTCTGGACCTCGATCTAGCTTTCTGTCAAATATGGGTGGTGTTTGAAGTTCCTATGGAAAAATGAATGGGAAAAACACATTTTGGGATCCTTTTTCTCAACCCCACTTCACAGATCACCCCAAAACTTTCCATGCGCAACTAGTCAAAAGAATAACGCTTTTTTTGAAAGATTCATGGAGATTCCTCAAACGGGTCCAAAGTTGTTAGCAACACAAAAGATGAATTTCCTATGGAAACGGGATCCTAACTAGAACTGCCCAGTGGTGATCACTACAGGGAGATATATATTCTTTTTTTTTGTAGGAAAGTGCCCCTTTTTGACATGTTCACCTCCACTTTTTGCCTGGTATTCAATTCAATTTTTAGGAGGCTTGCGACCACCCTTGCTGAGCCATTTAATGGTTCTAGGGACCCCACCCCTTAGTGTCCGATGTAATATTTATTTGGGGAGGAGGAGGGCATGGGGACTACTTCCGAAAGCCATAGAATGGCTCTGGGGACCCCATCCCCTGTGACCTGAAGGCAAACAGTGTTCTGGGGACCCCATCTCCCAGTGCACCACGTTGTTCCCTGCCCGGAAGAGCATAGGCAGGGAACAGAGAGCTAACTCCCTCTCCCAGGCAGGGAATATAGGTCTGCTGCCGCCCGGCGTGAGCAGAAACAAAAGCTGCTCCTGCCTGGTGGGAGCAGACCAATGCAGCTGGCTCAGCCTGTTAACTGGGGGGAGCCCGTGTGGGCCTTGGTCCACACTCAGCGGCCACCAACATGAGGAGTTAAGAGGGCCCTTAATGGGAATGGGTCACCCACCATGAAAAAAATTACTTGGGCTCTCCACGCTGCCATTGTTCAACAAAATTGTTTTTTTTTTTTAAATAGGCTGTAGGCGTTTCAGGTGGGACCGAGCACCCAAGTATATAAAAAAGAAAATGCAGCCTTGGCACTTCACTATGGAAGCAGCAAGGCTGTTCATACAACATTCACTGCTCCCACCCAGAAGCTCCCTGTAATGCTCTGCATGGGTTTTGTTGTTTAAATTGTGGTTTTCTTACTGCCCCAAGAAAACGTTTAAGTCTCCTCCATTGTTGAATGTATACTCCCAGGAGTGCTTACCATTATTTATAAACCACTCCAACCTGAAAAGGCATGCTCTTCAGCTAGAATGCGGGAACCCCTTGTGGTTGGTTCTATGGTTGCATTTTGTAGTCTGAAGAATGTTAAAGACTGAAACACAGATTTATAGTTGCTTTGTTTTAAATATTTTTTGTGACAATAATTAATATGCATTGCCTGGTGTGTATTTATAAGGTTTATTTTAGAATATGGTTAAATTATTGTGGTGTATTTTTTGCAAAGCCAATAGGTCTGCATTACTTAAAAGAACATTCCTTTCTATTGTTACGTTTCCTTAAAATAGAAACTTAGAAATTCACTGGGAAAAAAAACAAATGTTAAAGTGACATTATTGTTAGGTCTGGTAATATCATCTTATTTACATAAAAAACCCACTGAATTTCAATGAAAAAAAACAAAGGTTATAGTGACGTCATAGCCAGGTGAAGATGTTAGTTAAAATGCAACTTTTAAACTCATTAAACATATTGAAACTCACCAGTCATAGTTAAGTGAAATAACACTAACTCACACACCCGCCATGCACTGCTTATGACCTCACATAGTACATCGCTCCTGACATTCTAGGATATCATTGATAACATTAGTGAATACATCTGAAATAACATGATTGATAACGGTACTGTTCAGGCCTGAGGCGCAAATTATAGTTACTTCAGTGAATTTCACGTTTTTGTTGCAATATAAATGTTACATTTTAACTGACATTTTAACCTAACTATAACGTCACTTTAACTTTTGTTTTATTCTGAGAATAGGATCCTGTCCCTACTCCCTATTTCATTCAGCCTTTCTCCTATAACTCTAACATTGAGAACACTTGAGTATTGTTGACAGCTTCCTTCAAGGTCCACAGAAATCCTTCTTTCAAGATTCTAAGAACAAGGACCTAAACTGTGATATAACCTTTACAATCGACTAGTTCTCTTGTGCAAGTGAAAGCTGTTGTGGCCCTTGAAATACCAATTTATTCCCCAGCGTACTCTGACTTGGCTAAAATCTTACACTTTCTTTTAAACCTCTTCTTATTAATTACAAACTGTTATACTTGATGAGCCTCAAGTGGTCTCAAAATCTAATGCAACATTCCACTTGCATTCATTTTGTTAATCAAATAAACATGTATAACCACATACAGTGTGATCTGTGTTGGAAGGTGTCAAAAATGGGATAAGAGAAATCAGTCACGAGGCGGGAGATGTAAATGATGGGACTGAAATCTCAATCCAGGCCTTGAGGGTGGTCAACCAAGATATGGGAAGCATCAATCACAGAAGTAGAGTGGGGACTTCAAGCATGGACAAGTGATCTGGATGTTTGTATAATTTGTGACTACTCCTCTGCAACTATAGATCCAATCTCAGATATGAGAACCTGATTTTAACTGGAAGATTGTGGAGGTTGTCAGGGCTGGGGGAGGAAAGGAAGAGATGTCTGGGTTTCAGATTTAAAAGCAAATAATTGTAATAAGTGCATTGGACTAGTATGACATTTCAACCACTTCACCTCTATCTCCTTGTGGCTTGTTTCTATGAGCACACTCCTTTCCTGATAAATACCTCAATTCATGCCATGTCAGGAATGAGAATTTCAGTCTCCTTGGATACTTGCATTTCTCCTTTTCACATGTGAATCCAAGAGTGCAGGTGCCAGAATGCATAAATTAAACAGGACTCACACCTAATGTGGGATAAACTGAGAAGTTTATTCTTCTCCTACACATTTGGGTGGATCGTTACCTTTCTAGGAAGTGTAGCAGCACGATAGGCACAAGTGCTGTTGTTCCAAGCAGCAGTGATCGGGACACTGCAGTTTCTTTCACTGCCTGTAAAGAAGACAAAGTCTGATGTCAGTGTCAGCAGAGCCATGCAATCCTACAGCAGTCCCACCCGCAGAAGCCACAGGTCCTGCAGTATTGCTGTGTAGCTGGAGGTCAGTGTGTTTGCAAAAGAGCCAGGAGTCATTCAGATAGGAGGTATGTTCTTTGTTCAATCTTGAGCCATTAGGTTACAGCCACATCCAGTTAGGGCTTCATCATCTGTCCATCTGTGTCCAACTGCCATGTTTCCCCCAGCACAAAGCCCCAACATGAACACATTCTCACAGCTCCACACTCTACAGCATTAGCAGCCAGCCTATGCATCACAGAAGTAGTGAACGTGGAAATCGTTGGGAGTTTGACATGATGGATATCGGAGGCGTATATTACAAACTACAGGAGTGACCCGTGGACCACGGTTGGACTGGTGCACAGCATATTGAAACAATGCCCAACCTGCTATTATTTACATAAAGGGAAAAACATTTAGCGATGGTACTGGAATCTATCTAAAGCCGAGTGAGTCAAAGTACCATTAAAATACATTTATACAAGAAAACAAGGCATAAAACATGAGGAAACCATACTTAAATAATACATATCATAAAAAAATAAACAAAACCTGTATCGTTCCAGCATAGAGTATCACAAATTGTTCAATAGTGAAGGTAGTAATCCGGTGTTAGTGAAGAAAAAACACAGTTAGGTAGAGTGATTGAGTAAAAAAGGTGGCGGCAGATCAAGAAACAAAAAAATGCCCATTTCTTTTTCTTGGGCCAAATTATTTAAGAAGACCTTTCACCTTCCGACTGGTGCAATGCTCCTATTGGATCTGTTCACTTCCAAAGGATTACAGAAAACCCAACTTAATCCGATACCTAAATATCACACTACAACCGTAGCCCTTGGACCTTTAAAACAGGTCTGAGAGACTGATTTTGGGGTCATCATTCACCTCCCTCTAAACACCATTTCTGCATGAATTGACAACGTGGTGTCATCTTTTATTTTCAGTATCCAGTCTCTAAAGTGAGTGATTGCTCTACAGAGCATCTAAACTAGCACTATATCTAGGCACTTCGTCATTGTCAGTATAAATTGTGAGGCATGTACTTATGTATTATATCCATTGTTTATATATGATCTAAAAGTAAAACATGTCTGGAGTCTGAGTTAGGGGCACTAATGAATAAGAACCGATGCATACTGGAAGGAGACGTTTGCTGTGAGAGAGGCTGTGATCCCCTCCGAAGTTCCGCGTATTTAATTCAATTACCTACACCGCACCTACTTCACAAGCCGACACCGCAGATCGAAGGCAGGGTTCCAAACGTTTATTCTGTTAGAAGGGCTGCTACGCGTTTCGGCAGGATCTCCTGCCTTGCTCCTGTATATATCTGCAGAGTATTTACTCCTTTTTGCGAGGGGGTTTTCTCCACGTTCAAGAGGGTGCTGGGTTGGCAACTTCCCCGGAATCCCAAAATGGCACATAGTAATGTTGATCTTAATGACGTTCCTGTGGATGACATGATTGATTTCTGAAAGGGGCAGTGAGGGAATGGAAGAAAGGGCAGCCCCTCACCCCCCTCCATGGAAGGATGGAACAAGCATTTACAATGCAATGGTTTTGCCTTTGTTAAAGTTAGAGCTATTGGCATTGCTCTTGACATAATTTTTTTTTTTTTAAAACATAAATAAATGGCATTGTCATTTACAATGCCACTAGCTTTATCTCGCAAATGACACACACAAACACCCACAGAGAGCCCCCCCCAAAGACCCACAGAGAGCCCCCCCAAACACACACAGAGCCCCCCAAACACACACCCACACAGAGCCCCCCCACACACACAGCCACACAAAGCCCCCCCCCACACACAGCCACACAAAGCCCCCCAAGTATAAGGTACTTAAAATGAGTAATTTTGTCAAAATGACACGTCATGTGTAAGATGCCCTGGTGTGTAGTGTTCACTAGCATGGTGCCAGGCCATGCCATCTGTGTCATATACCTCTGAGCATAGAATCTTGAGATCCCTGAATAGCAGCCCCCGGAGCTCTTAACAAATGAGATCACAAGAAAGATGAAGAGTTTCTCAAGGACCACAGGACCAAAGAAACACTAGACAATGTTCTAGGAGGCAAACCTGGGGCAACACAACCAGCTGCAATACTACCGTTCACTGAGAAGAAACTTCTGAAAAACTCACTATGGCGAGAAGCAAAATACAGGCAACACCAGCCAAATATAAAATGAGTGACTACGGACTGACTGACACCCACCAAACAACCCAGATGGGTCACAATCTACCAGCAGTGTGGTCTGGGAGAAATCCATGCAGAGATCACTTTCTCCACCCCTACCTGCAGTAGCTCTCTGGACACTGACAGCACCACATCCCACCAGAAAAGGAAGCGTCTACTAGTGAAAGTGAAGGAGAAAAGCAGTTCATCATTCTAGTGCACAGGCCAGAAACAGGGGCGAGAGCAACAATAAGCACCCATGCATGAGACCAAAACATACCGTGTATGAAACAACCGCTGGGGAGCCAGTGGCATTGAATCAGCATTTACATTTCATGGAGTTACTTGGCCAATAATGTACCTTGAATTACTTAACCATAATAGGCAAATCCCCTCTCGCCCCCATCAGCTCCTCCGCTTATGACGAGAGAATACCTAGCCTCCTTTCACCTTAGAGGCACCAGAACAACCTTCGGGGAAGAAGAGTCACGCCCCTCCCCCCCAACCCCCCACCCCCCCACCACCCTCAGATTTTTCTCCAATGATGATCAAGCATCCTACTCCTCTGATCTTACCATTCCCACTGAGGAAAAACCCCTCCTAGATTTCAACCTGTGAGGAAGAGGGGAAACCCTTACCGCCTCAATTCTGCAACTTTGAGGTTCCTCATACCCAGTGACTGACATACAGTGGACTGCGGTCCACACATACACGATCCATGCCTAGGCGACCCCTCTCGGAGTCCATCATCCCGCCCGAGTCCCTTCAGCCTCCTTGTCACTCGTCCAACACTCACCCCAGCTCTGCGCCTCCTATTCACCCTCCTCTCTGCCTGCAGCACCCAGCCTATTACTCCCGGCTCGCAGCAATTCTCTTGCCCATCCCCGAATTACCATAATCCTTCACCCTATACATTTTCCCAAATCCCCACTTTAGCCACTAAACTTGGACATTCACTCCCTGCCTGCTCTTCAGCACACTCACTCACCCCTGTACCGTTCAGCACTCAACCCCTTTCCGCTGCCCCCATCCTTTCAAGCTTCCCCCTCCCAGCCCCCAAACGCGGCCTCTCATCACCTCCACAGATGCCATCCCATACACTCACTCCGCGGCCCCTGGTGTCGGACACTCACTCCGTGCTTGGCCTCCTCCTCCGCCTTCTTCCTCTGCAGGCCCCGGTCCGCCAGGGTCATCAGGTAGGCCCACACCTCGCTCCTCGGCCGGGGGGCACGAGCGGGCCCTGAGGGGCCTGGAGCGGCCCGGGAGAGGTCCAGGCGGAGCCGCTGTGTCCTGGCCGCCTCCATGGAGCTGTGTCCAGGCTCAGCCTCTGCCGGCCCTTGCAGGCGACAGCTGTGCCCCCTCCTCCTGGGGGTTGGAGCGGCCCGGGAGAGGTCCAGGCGGAGTCGCTGTGTCCCGGCCGCCTCCATGGAGCTGTGGCCAGGCTCAGCCTCTGCCGGCCCTTGCAGGCGACAGCTGTGCCCCCTCCTCCTGGGGGTTGGGGGGTAGTTGGGGGAGGAGCGAAAGAGCTTTGATCACGCTCGCCAGCTGACCAGGGGGAAGGAAGGGAGGGCCCTCGGTGGCAAGGAATGCCCCCTAGGAATGAGGGATCCCACTCCGGGAGCAGCCCAGGGGCCAGGGAGGCCTTCTGTCATCCCCCGCTGAACCTCGAATCCTGCGAGAACGGAGAGTAGGCAAAAAAAATGTCGCAAGAATCAATGAAGAGAGTTAAAATGACAAAACGGATTTTAGAAAGGAGGCACGCCGTTCCAGGCATGGGGTCTTCTCTTACCCACAGGTGAGCTGGAAGTCAGTCGGAGTCTAAAACCCGGGAGGGTCCATGCGGCCTCGAGAACAAACACCAACGTTTCTCTTCTGAAGGTCCCTAATCTGACCAGACTGACTTTTCATACATTAGTCCCAGTTCCAACATGGATCCAGTAAAAAGTCCACAACTAGTGATGTAGAACGCCCAACCACCTGCAAACACACCACACGCACCGCACCCAGGGATACCGAGTGTGTCACAGCCTTTCTGGACAACCTTAGAAGAGGTTTCGTCAACAAGGTTAGCGTGAAACGAGGTAAGGACGGGAAGGGCATCGGCAAAGGTCCGGGGGGCACCCACGGAAGCAGAGGGCGCCAGAGGAGCGAAGGCCTGCTGTGCGAGCCGGCGCTCAGCCCGGGAGAGAGGGGAGGGTGCTCCGGGGCCCCGGGGACTGGCCCTGGAAGACGCGACACAGCGTGGCCCGTCCTGCACCGGAGGGACCCGCAACGCCTGGTAGTGTCTGGCCCACGTCGGTAGTGCAGAGGGTCGGGGCCTTGGAGAGCGGCCCCGGAGGCACAGAACGATGGGAGACGCCTGAAGTGACGGGGCTTGACATCGAGACACACACACACAGGAGAAACGGCACTGCAGGAACAGGGCGGCCCAGGCAGCGTAGGGGGGCGGGAACGGGAGCCGAGGCAGCGGTAGGGGGCGGGAACGGGGCCGGGGAGACACGGAGAGCGGGAGAGGGGGTGGGAACCGGCAAACAAGCATTTAAAAAAGCAAGCACTCACCTGGACTTCTTCCGGGTGCCTTCAATGCCGGAGCAGATTCGGGGGCGTTCCCGAGAAGAGGCTTTCGGCTGATGTAGCCAAAAGCCAAAAATTCTCGGGAACGCCCCCGAATCTGGTCCGAGATTGACGGGCACAGCCTTCTCCCAATGGCTAGCCTCCATTTATGGAGCTAGCCAATGGGAGGAGGGGGCGGTTACCCGACTCCAAACACAGCTCATAAGATTTTTTCCTAGCGCATTCGTACTTTGTACGCATGCATCGCTAGTCAAAACCTAAAAACGGCTAGACCACTGTATGGGTCTGGAAAGCCACTGTCTAGGGGGTACCCACGGAAACATGTCTAGATTTGGGGGGACTGGGCTGCTTAAAGGGGTATTGTACTTGATCTGGAAACGAGTAGACTGTGGTTATTCGAGGCAATTCTGTGCCTTCTCAGCTACATGATGTGCCTAGAATGTCATCGGAAATGGAGGTGGGACGGACTTGTGGGCTGAAGCATGTTGACTACCTGATTATGTTTTCCCCTTAGGTGAGGGCCGAATACTGTGCCGTCTTAGTTCGGTTATTGCACAAAAAACAATAAAACTCGTTTGAAAAAATAGAGCACAAATTAATCCTTAAGGCTCATGACTTTTAACCCAAAATAAACAGACTGGTGTTATTATGGAGCAATTCAACGGAAATGTGTTTTTTTTGTCAAAGATCTTTTTATTCAGCATGACTTCAGAACAACAGATTACGCTTTGGGGAACAAACAGGGCCTCGTGACAACATTTGCGTTTACAAGAAGTTCAGTTTCTCTTTATGCGAAGTCCCCACACTCTCCCTTCTGACTTCGAGTCATGCCCGTTTTAGTAAAACAGACGTTAGAATAACAACTCAAATAATAAAGTGAACAAACCCCGCCCCTCGTGGTGGTGATTCATCTTAATAAGCCCAGTTGGGTAATCGGAATTAAGTCGAATAGTAGGGTGTTACCCCTCTTCAGCTCAGCTGAGCCTCTGCCTCAAATTGAGGAGCTACTAATGTATATGGTTGTATTCGGCCCTCTGCTTTAGACAACTTATAGTTGAAAGAGGTGCATGGGTCTTATGGAAGGTGGGCATACCGCTGAGGGGAGAACACGAGAGAGAAAGGAAACCAGTGGGCCCCACTTGTATTCAAAGTTTTTGTAATCATCTCTCAAAATATCCGCTAGTCTTTCCGTAGAGAGGATTTTCCAGAGACGGGAGTGCCACTGCGATAGGGCAGGTGCTTCCCTCTTTTTCCATGCTGCTGCTATCGCTGTTTTGGCTGCCCCTAGACACGCCCACATTATTGCCATCTGAGTTTGTATGGTACTCTAGATCAGGACTCCTGATGCCCAAAGGACCATCTATAGATGTCGGTATGGGATAGCTCAGCATAATGTGAGCTAAGATCTCCTCCCAAAAGGGCTGGATATAAGGGCAGCACCACCATATGTGACTTAAAATACCCGAGCATGCCGCAGCCACGCCAGCAGAGGTCGGAAGAATCCAGCAATATCTTTTTGAGTTTAGCGGGGTGCAGGTACCAATCAAAGAGGGCCTTGTAGTGGGCCTCCCTTAAGGTCACTGAGTGGTTGCTCTTGGTTATATACGACCACAAGTGTTTCCACTCCTCTTCTGAAATGTTTCTCCCGGCCACTAACTCCCAAAAGGTCATGAAGCGCGCCCATGGGTGTGTACTGTCGATAGTAACAGAGCATCGAGAGAGGAGATTGCCCCTTTCATGGTGCCTGCCCTCTGTACCCACCGCTCTATCTGGGGTACGTTCTCTAGTGGCAACCTCCTTCAACCGAGCCTGGGATACCCAATGTTTGAGTTGAAGATAATGAAAGTACTCACTGCTAGAAACCTGAAACTCTCTTTGGCAACACTCGAATGTAAGCATGTCAGAATTGTGCAATAGGTCTGAAACAATCAAGCAACCCTCCTCAGGCCATGCATCAAAATTACCCTCTCACAGGGCTGGGAGGAAGTGGATGGAGGTGTAAGGCGAAGGGAAGGATGTCAACCCCCTCACCCCTCATGACCTCGTCCCATACCTTAAGGGTGGTCCGTGCCGGAGTGCTGATGTATGCATTCGTCGGCCTGTCTTTTTTCGGCTTCCACAGCATGTCCCAAATTGTTATGTGGAGTTAATGGGTCTCAGATTCGCTCATGGATACCTCAACCACCACCCTTAGTTGGGCTTCCTTGAAATAGAGTGAGAGATCCGGTAGTGCCACTCCTCCCCCCCGCCCCTCTTTGGGCGCCGTAAAACATAGAACGGGAGACAAGCCCTACCACCCTGCCATATGAATTTAGTAATGAGAGAACGAAGTTTGGGCAGTAGCTCACAGTCCAAGTCGATTGGGAGTGCCTGGAACAAGTAGAGTAGCTTTGGGAGAAGTGTCATTTTGAAAGCATTTATCCATCCGAGCCACCAGATTTATTGTGGTTTCCATCTTTTGAGGTCTTGGTGGAGTTGGGACAACAGTAAGGGGTAGTTGGCCTTATACAGATCTTCCACCCTCAGGGTTAGCTGAATGCCTAGGTATTGAATGGAGTGTTTGGCCCATTGGAAGGTGGTCAGACTCTGGAGCTGCTGGGTCTCTCCTTCAGGGATAGTGAGATTTAGGATGAAGGATTTTGATAGGTTAACTTTAAAGCCTGCTACTGCTTCAAATTTACGCAGTTCTGCCTGTAGGAAGGAGCCTGGGTCTGTGAATGACATCAAGATGTCATCTGTGAAGATGGAGGCCTTGTGTTCTGTATCCCCAAAGTGTATACCTTTGACCTCCGGATTCACTCTGAACTGGGTTGCTAAGGGTTCGATGCTTAAAGCAAATAAAAGTGGGGAGAGCTGGCATCCCTGTCTTGTGCCTCTGCTCAGTGCAAATGGAAGTGACTTTGACCCATTGACCTGTACTCTTGAGTGTGGGTGTTTATAGTTAGCCCGGACCATGTCCCCAAAACCTAACCTTTGCATGGTAAGAAAGAGGAAAAGCCAATCCACCCTGTCAAAGGCCTTCTCGGCGTCTAGGCCCACCAGCATAGCCGGAATTTTTAATTTAGAGACTTTTTCAATCAGGTGTATAGTCCTGCGAATGTTATCATGTGTCTGCCTTCCTTTTATAAATCCTGATTGATCAGGGTGGATTAGTGCGGGCAATCAGTTGTCTAGTTTAGCAGCTAGCATTGCAGACAAGATTTTTGCGTCCAGGTTCAGCAGCGCAATGGGTCTGTAGGAGGCACAACTATGGGGGGTTTCCCCCGGTTTGGGAATAACAGCGACCACTGCCTCTGCCATTAAATTCGAGACCATAGAGTCCTGGCGCACAAACCGGTAGACGAGTAATAGCTGCGTCCAAAGTCCAGTAAGCTGGGATCTCAGGGGAAGTGGTATCATTCCCCCATCTCCATTGCGAGAGGCTCCCTTTACTCAGTGGACTCTCTCAGAGGGGTCTCTGAGACTCCAAGGTCTACCTACTGGATCCTTCACCAAAAAGGGGAGAGGGAGTGCTTTGGCAAGGGGCGCCATACCATACCTCAACTGTGAAAGGCTCCCTTGGCGCTGTGGACTCTCTCAGAGGGATCACTGAGACTTCAGAGTATAACTATTGTATTTTGTATAGAATTCAGTTCAATACATATGCCTCTGATGACTGCCTTGAACGCATACCAATTATTCTGGGGAGAAGTGGCCTAGGGTTGATTTAGTTCAAAGTACTCCGAAATGGACCCCCTCTTCTCATCGCGCAGAAATCTGTCCCTTGTCACTGAGATTGGGAAGTACCATCTTCGAATGCCTGACCTGTGGCTTCCCCAAGACATACTAATGGTCACTAGGCTGTGGTCTGAGATAGTGGTTGGGAGTATCTTTGATGCCTATAGTGAGCCTAGTAAGGATTGGCTTATAAAAATGTGGTCCAGCCTGGAATAGGTCAAATGCACGTGTGAGAAAAAGGTGTAGTCTTTGGTGGTGGGGTAGAGCATACGCCAAGCGTCTCGTAGACGTAGAGCCTGAATCCTCGGTTTGATTCCCTTGGGGAAATTACTTGTGGCCGACCTGTGCGGGTGTGTGCTGTCCATCTCGTGCTAGGTCAGGTTAACGCCCATGAGTACCGTAGGCCCCTCTGCAAACTTGGCTTTCATATCTAATAGGGAGGTCAGTAACACTGTTTGCCCTGTATTGAGAACGTAAGCGGAGATGAACGTGCAGTCTGCCTCTCAGTTTCCCCTTTTCCATAACTATCCTGCCCTCCCGATCTGCCTTTAGGGCCTCCGTTTGAAATGTTGCTGAGCTGTGAAACAGCAGAGCAACACCATACTGTTTGGAATTAGCGGATGATATGTAAATTAATGGATAGCTTTTATAGCAAAGTTGCAACTACTTCAAACTGGTGGTCTATTAGGTATTTCCAGATTTTGTGCCTTTTGAGAGGGGAATTTAAGCCTTTTACATTCCAAAGGGCTATTGAGACCATATTATGGACCTTTTCACCCTATACCCCTCCCACCTTGACTCGTGCTCCTCCTCTGGCCTCCCCTGATCTGGTTCCATAATCACCCAGGGTGGCAGTGACAAGGGACCTCGCACCACCCCACCTATATGAGTTACCCAACTGTCCCTTGGTCCACCCTCCCCCCAGCACCCCTCCCCCCCGTGACAAAAACATAACTCCCCAGAAACCATGCGCTGGGCAGCCAATGGGCTCTCGGAAAAGTTCAGTATTGAAGAAGAAAAACATATTACGGGCGACTCAAATAGTGCCCAAAATCCTGGTTGTCGGTCGCTTCCTGGTAGAGAAATCCAGCTAGAACTATCTTGGGCTCTGGTCCATTGTGTCAGGCCGCTCGTGCTGGAGGGACATGAATTTTCTCGCCAGAAGTTCGCCCATTATTGTATATGTCATTATTGCCTGGCCACGCCCCCGGAAACCTGTTTATATTCACTTTTTAAAAATTATTTTTGGTATATGTACTAACTTTGGAAACTGTTTACTAATATATCTCTGTGATGCACTCGTAACTACATAGTTTTTTGGTATGATAATCATCTTTACATAGATCTGGGTGGTTTGCTCACGATTATGGGATTTGTATTGTTTATATAAATCATGTGGTGTATCTGTTTTCTTCTTCTATTGTCATCTCTATTTTACTATTTGTGTCTCTGCTCTCATCTGTATGGCGTTGATTGGTGCACTAATGCTTGTTTACATTGTGTGGTACGGGATCTATCTCCCTTGTTTAACATCCTTTGAACACCAATGTACACTTATCAGGTCTTGAAGAAACAACATTAATATTAAAAATCAAGAAACATCTGTAGGCCGATGTTTGTTGTCCCAGACCAAGGAAATAGCCATTACCAACAAACAACTGAGTTTAAACGACCAGCGTCTCTAAACTGAATTTCCCTCGAAGACCGATGACTTCAAAACCTCAGTTTTTTTTAATTAATATCTCTTCTACCTATGGAATAGTACCGGAAAGCCTAGACACAGATCATGCCTCTCACTTGTGTAAAAACATGGTGTACCTCAGAGATCTGAATAGCTTTTGCCAGGTGTCTAGTCTTTGCTTCCTGACTAAAGTTCTACAGACCTGCGTAGAGATACAGGTCACACAATACACGGACGCATGTGGCCTACTAAATCAACTCCAGTCAGTCTTCAGGACGGTGAACTGAGACTGCATCATTAAAAACTGGATAAAACTCTGCATCCTAGATAGGAGCTACTCCTGTCTACTCATCCACCTGGGCATTCCAGCTGCCTTCTATACAGTTAACCACATCCCTCTCCTTTAAATCCTGAAAGACAAAACGTGGCTGAAGCTGGCAGTCCTGGGTTGGTTTGCATCATACTTGGAAAACAAAAATTGTCAATATTTTCTCTAAATCCGACAAGGTATATCCCAACAGCCTATTATCTCTCTTAACCTATGAAACTTTTACATGGAGCCACTATCCTCCACCCTCAACTGCTCTAATACCTCAAATTACTTTTAAGCAGTTGTTACCCAGCCTTATTTGCCAATCTCCAATGCTGCTAAAGAGGTTGCATCTGTGACCAAAATGCGGGAGCACAAACCACACCGAAAACTTAGCCCGTTAAAAAAAAATGGCAAAGGGGGCACAATTTCAACTTTGGCTTCTCTGTGACGTAAAGCCTTTTACACAAGACCATTATTTCAAGATAGAAGTTCAATCTCTCGTACTGTTGAAATTCAATTATAAATCTCCCTTACTTACAGGCATTCAAAAACTGCATTTGTCACCCCTCAAAGCTGTCCTCCACATAGTTGACAGGCTACCAATGGGCACAACAAAGTAAGACCACGTGTCAACTATTTTATACACACTTGAATGATCCCTATAGGAGCAAAGAGCATCTTTGAAGTAGCCTGCATCAGGTATAAATCCATAATTTTGAAAACGTCCAACTACAAGGCCAATAAATTGGACCATTTTGAAGGGCCAATGTCTCCATCAGAGCAGGGTCAACTTTCACTTTGCGCTCCACGTTTTAAGAAGGCTAATCCTTCACCTAGAACAGAGTGTGGTATTGCTTCGAACAGGACATTTGAAAAATTGCATCCGAGGAGGCTTTTAAAAAAAGAACTAAAAAGCCTATCTCAGTTCCACTTCCAACTATAACATGTTACTTTTTGCTGCAGTTTCCAGAAATATTACTGTCTGTAAATGTTTGATCCCACTGAATGTTTTCACCCTAAGGAACTATTCTATGCAAACCTAGCATATATTTTGTTACACTCTACAGTGTAAGATATGTTATATTATTTTTATGCTTCTGCTGTTCACACAAAATTGATCCTACGTAAAGAACAATATTAATAAAGAAAGAAGTTTGAAGGGTTAACATTAAGAATGGTTAATGAACCAAAAATAAATAGTTAACTGTGGTTTGGATACTGAAATCGAACAAGCAGTTCTTCAATCTTTTAACATAGACAAACTTGTCAATAAACAAAAAAATTTATATTGCTTTGCAAAAATGTGTTGCATTTTAGAATGATATTGGGATTGTGTGATTTAGTTACTAATCACAGGCCTCTGGCATGGATCTTCCAGGCAGAATATGCGTGAGTGTGTTGACGAAGCCATGAGAATTTGTTTTTCCATTTGGCAAATTACCAAGTCAAATATAAAATACTGGATGTAGATTATCGTCTATTAAAGGACGACACTACTACCAAAATGTGCTCCTGGGTCTTTCAGGTAAATATGAGTGCAAAATTAATAATTATGCTTTGGATCACTAAATTATGTCATACAAAATGGTTTACAGTATAAAGGTTAGGGGAAAGAGTTCTGCCAGAATAAACTTTTCTGGTGTTCAATAAATCAAGAGAGTCACTCACCTTGGCTCCAGCTTGCTTTGACACACCCACAACATTTCCGTTCTTGTCAACAACTTCAATGCCATTCTCAAAGTCTATCAGCCGTGTGACCGCTACATTATACGCACCCAGAAAAGCTGCAAAGCAAAGGAGAAAAGAACACACACTTTTTTTATAACAACAATTTATTCGTTTTGCAGCCACCAACACAATACATCAACATGCACATTTGCCTAACACCCACACAATGTAGTCATTCATAAACCACTCAAAACCCCAGTCCCTAATCTAACCCTCACCTCCCCAATATGTTGTAATGGTTCCGTGGACAGCCGCAGGCAGCGTAGATAGATTTTTCAAGTTGAGCACACCAGTCCGCACCATTCCACCAGGGTCGGTGAGTTGGGGGAGTTCCATCTGCAAGCAAGGACTTTCTTAGCCACCAGTATGGTGAAACCTACAAATATGCGGTCACCCCGAGAACCACCGACCTCATCAATCATTGTCATCAGGGCCATGTTAGGAGTCAGATCTAGATCCCACCCCAGGACCACCAAGAGTTTACTGCATACCTGCTGCCAAAACACAGAGATAGCCGAGCATACACAAACAACATGAAACAGCAAAAGTAAGCCAGAGGAGGAATCCTTTGAGCCTGGTGCAAGCGGATCGTGGTCAGATGAGTCATGAACAAGTAATTCAACTGAATCTACAGCCAGGGCGTTGTAATAGCCAACTTGCGTGGGCCGTCCTGGTCTGTCTCCACTCCATCTCATCCAGTTCCCTCACCCAACCTTCCCAGCGGAGTTAAAGTTTGTCAAAACCAAGCGGGGCATTAGCAATTAACGATCTGTAAACCAGGGAAATAGCGGCTCCGCTGATGCAACACATCAGCAACCTGGCCTCCAGGGGGCTAAATTCAGGTATCTCAGTGTCCGGGGGAATGGTAGCCATTAGGGCATGATGAAGTTGTAAGCATTTATGGAACTTTGTGCAGCTGAACCCGTAGCTTACCCACAGATCTCGGACGAGTAGGATATGCTTACCCTTCTAAACATCTCCAAGGGCGTGCTACGGATCATGTCCCCTTTATGAAAGTCATCCGGTCCGGCAGTGTGATGAAGCCAGCACCTCCTTCACAAGGAAGTCATCCCCATCAGTGTACCACTCCGACCCATAAAGCGCAATGTGGAGCACCAACAAAGAAAAATCATGTGTGTGACATCCAACCGGCTGTTAGGAATCAGAGCACCATATAGCATATCCAGTATGCAGTCAAAACCCAGAAAGGAAAGTTCCTCTCAGTACGTTTGATCATCCCACCCAGTACTAAGCCTGTCATTAACCACAATCAACTGGGATGCCAAATAATAACAATGGAGACCCACCATCCCGAGCCCACTGTCATATGGAGATTGCCATCTGTTAGGAAAAGCCAGTCAGAAAGGACCGCCCAACCAAAGAAAGGCACAGAGTGTAGAATATGGAAGCGATGTCCAATTCTAGAGGGGAATGTGCCCCGCTTGGCCACCACTGCATATAGTTTAAGCAGGATAGGGATCAATTAATTGCAGAACCGTAGACAAAACTCAACGGGGAGGCAGACAGGTCCGAGGACCTTGCCGGCTGGCATGTCAAGTAAAGCAGAGGGTATCTCCCCTGCAGTGATGGGCTCCTCCAAGTCCCGGGCCAGGGGTGTAGGGAATTGTAGGCAAAGACATGTCTTGCAACAATGGAAGTTCGGTTTCCTGGGGAGGTTGGGGCCTGTGAACATAAAACCCACACTTTAAGTACCCGCCAGCCAGCAGGCAAAAAAGATAGGAATAGGTCATTTCTGTCACGCTACAATTACCATACCCTTATAATTTAAAACCTAGGCTTAAGAATAAATTTATGTATTTAAGGCTGGGAAGATATTCGACAAAGGATGGTATACCAAAATGGGAAAATCAGTGGGTATCGAGCATTTGCAGGCTTTGTAATCAAAGGGAGGAAACACTAACACACATTGTAACCTTATGTCCAGCTTTGGCAGAGGCTCGGAAGTTGATCCTAAAACCAATTTTTAATGAACTAGGAATTAGAACATGCAGGCAAGCAATTATTACCTGTTTGAGTGGGGCCAGTATAAAACTTATTTATCACTTTGTTAAGTTCATTATTATTGCTGAGAAGACACTCAAAGACGAAGAACAAGTAAATAACTATTTATCGTGATCCAAAATAATTAAAGAAACTTATTTTAAGAATTGTTTAAATCAAAATGTATGCCAGTTGAAGGGTCTATTAGTATAATTTACTATAGTTATACACATTGCACTTTTCTATAGCTTGCAAATGGAAAACAGCAAAAAATGTATTTATACTAGTATTTCCTACTGCTAACACTTGTCACTTTAGTTAAATGCTGCTATAACAGTGATTGCTGCTAATATATTGTACTCTAGTTAATACCTGTACTTTAATCAGTGTGTAAACGTTTAAACATTATTATGGAATTGACTGTATTAATGCAATTTTTGATGATCATTTTAAGATGATAATAACTTTGTGCATAGTATATGTTTGTTTATGTAGGTTGCTTTTATCTATTCTTGTTTGTAATGATTTTAATTAATCAACAAATAAATACTTACTTACTTACTTACCTTGACAATGAAATGTGCTTGTCATAGAAACTGAACATAGATAGGCTAGCTAGGTCTGTCAACTCAATGCTTTGTTGCACTCTGGGGGGGTTGTATTCTCAGTCTGACTATGCTGGCGACTTAAAAGTTATATTAAGGTTTAGGGATTATTACAATGAAATTAGGGAAATCATTTTTATATTACATTCAATTCCATAGGTACAAAGTAAATTCAAGCAAATCAGACACATTAATCATATAGGTGCGAGGTAGATATCAGAGATCTGGTGAGGATAGGTTTTTTATTTCCTCAGTCTTCACATCAGAGAACAAACATACATCAGTAGAAACGCAGCCTACATGTGTTTTGCACCAATCGTGGAGCGCAAGCCTGGGGCTTTCTCAAGTCCTTATCACAATGTATTATGCAGTCTAATAGGTCCAAAGGAAACTCTTCTAGTTGTCTGTTGTAATCAGAGTCTTCGTATGAGAAAACAAAGTACTATAGCTTTCTTTAATGTTAATCTCCGTGTAGTCCTAGCGGTCAGATGAACTCTGGTCTTGCAGTCTGAGGGTAATTAAGAGATAGTGCCATCTATCATTTACTTCAGACCACACACCATTTCTCAATTAGAGGACGATTTCTCTTTGGACCTGAAGGGCTGCATAATACATTGTGCTTTGGCCTACAGAAGGCCCCAGGCTTGCGCATCATGGCGGGGGCAAAACATGTGGTCTGCTTTTCTTTCTTACAGCTGGTTGTTCTCTATTGTGAAGACTGCGGAAATAAAACTATTATCACCAGATCTTCGATTTATATCTTGTATCTCTTGTGATGAATGTGTCCGATTCGCTTGAATTTACTTTATACCTACGGAATTCATATAATATAAAAATATTCGCTTAATTTTATTGTAGATATATTTGAAATCTAGCCACTACTCCTTTCTTTTGCACACAATTTGCATATTTAAAGAGCAGTACCAAGCTTTATTAAGTCTGTTGGTACTTAAAAAATACTATTTCGAAATATGATGGATAAAAATCCTATCTGTGAAACACCTGAACTTATTGTGACTTGTAAGCCACTCTTTGGAGACCAGAATCCAAGCACTGTAGCTATTTAAATTAATGACAAATGTTGTGATTTTAATAATAATAAAAAAAACCTTAATAGACATTTAGCTACTCAGTGTTAGGAGATTAAATGTAGCTCCGGCATCAGTGGGCAAGTGGGTTTGAAATAATTGTGGTATCCTAACCTTTAGGTGAGAAGTGGAACATCGGATTTCAGACCTATTTGATCCAAACTGGGTTTTCAACCACAGCTCCTAGGGATTGCACATGCGGAATCGAGCAAACAGGTAACCTATAACCAACTCAGATGTTGCTCCATTCACACATTTTTGGGTCATGAGTTGATTCACTGATGGTGTGGTTTCGTGTGGTTGTTTTTTTAGCCCGCAGTGCATTTAAGGAGGAAAAGGCCCCAGACAAACACAGCCTCATACGTATATATTAATAAAGAACTGAATTTGGGACCGACGACACCCAAACATAGGAGGTATTACAACCAATATAAATTGATGAATTGCTTTTTAGCTTGTAGCTTGAGATTTTGAGAACTTTGTCTAACAAGTAAAATTTTAGCATTTGCATGGCAAAATAGGGCAATGTTTTCTGTTGGGCATTGTTAGGTCTCGCCTCTCAATGCGCATGCGCATTGAGCGAAGAGAGGCTGTAGGGGCTTAAACAGAGGTTTAACTAAACTGGCGATTTGATGATGTGCCCTTGCGCTTTTAGGTCAATGCGCAAGCGCATTAACCTAAAATGTGCGTGCACAGCATCAAATCGCCAGCCATCTGTTCCCCAGCAGCTCTTCCCGCTCCGCCCCACAAGCTTCCCCCAGCGTCCGCTCTGCCTCAGCCGCACTCCTCCCACACCTTTGAAGTGAAGCTTAGCTTCACTTCAACGGCCCCTGCTGCTTCACACTATTCATGGCCGCCAGGCCGTGTCTCTCCCTCATCGCCGCTCTCCCCGCTCCGCTCCCTGCTGCGGCCGTGTCGCATTTCTCATCCCCCCTCCCCACAGCAATGCCCTCCGTCTTGTTGTATTAAATGTTGTTTGTATCTTACACTTGCCTTGGTCCAACGTGTAAATACTCTACAACCCTGCATCAGGATGATATTATGTAGATCTCAATCTGTTAATAATACCTGTCGTGCGTGTCTATAAAATTTGGATTTAGACAAGATTAATCCAAAAACTTGCAGACAAAACTTGTTTTTGGGTGGCATATTTTGTGGAAGTGGTGCTTGTGGCGTGTTTTTCAAAACCGTAGAATGTGTTTTGTTTTTATAATTTTCTGGTTGCTGCTTCACTTCATGTTTAACTTTCGATACCGGTTAAAAGCGCCGCCCTGCATACCGCCGCGAGTGTGAAGCATGCCTTGGCCCGAACTTCCTAGCTGGTGCTGCAATTGGTCGCCGCTCATCTGAGCAATGTTTCCTGCCTGCCCAAGCGTTGCAGGCAGTGGGTGTTCTTGATGTGTAAGCGCGAGCGGCTCATTTGTCAGCGATCACTCGCTATGATAATGCTGCACGGGCCCTCACACAGCCGTGCACGGTAGTCTGTATTTAAGAATGTGTCGACATCTGAAATGTTTGCTAATTAATTGTTCATTGAGTTTTATGCAGTGATGAACATGTTAACACAGCAGCAGGTGTATCATTTAATTCGAATCCTAATGTAAACGAAGCAGTTCGGAAGACTTGTATGTACTATTTTAGTACCCCAAGCCAGCCGCACGGATCTATTTCTGTTGCATTGTGCTGTTGTAATCATATCAGCACCACAGTGTCAGGATATAAAGAAAAAGTCAGTGGATTCAGCCTCCCCTTTTGTCAGCCCCTGTTGTGCCGCACGACTTGTTTCTGTTTGTTTTCTTCCTGTTGTGCAGGATGTGGCCCCTCTCTGCCGTTTAGCTTCTTCTGCCTTTGCCAGTGCTTGTTGAATTGTGTCGTAAGCACAGTCCATTGCAACCGCGGAGCCCAGCCATTTGAGGTGTTATTTTTTTCATACAGGCATACAGCCAAAGGGACCTAGATGTTGCTTCACACAGTACCAAGGCCATTTCACCCCCTCACCCACTCATCCTCACACACCCTCACTCACCCTCACACCCTCAACCCCCCTCACAACCCTCTCACCCTCACTCACCCTCACACCTCCTCACCCACCCTTACCC
Source organism: Lissotriton vulgaris (assembly GCF_964263255.1). Lineage (NCBI taxonomy): Eukaryota > Metazoa > Chordata > Amphibia > Caudata > Salamandridae > Lissotriton > Lissotriton vulgaris. Next base: position 1,167,897,713 of record NC_141693.1, read on the forward strand.
TCACCCCCTCACCCTGACACACCCTGTCACCCTCACCCCCTCACCCTCACACCCCTCCCTCACCCTCACACCCCATCACACACCTTCACACCCCCTCACACACCCACTCACCCTCACACACCCTTACCCTCACCCCCTCACCCTCACACACCCTCAGTCACCCTCACACTCACACTTCCTCACCATCACACCTCACATCCTCTCACCCTCCCAAACCCTCACCCCCTCACCCACCCTCACACCCCCTCACCCTCACTCATCCTCACCCCCTCATCCTCACACACCCTCACTCACCCTCACACCATCACAACCCTCTCACCCTCACTCAGCCTCACACCCTCACCCTCACACCCCCTCACTGACCCTCACCCTCACCCTCACACACCCACTCACCCTCACACCCCTCACCCTCACACCACTCAGTGCTACAACACATATTGTGTTACAATAGGTGTCACATTGCGAAAAATAAAACTATTGGCATTGTAAATAACAACGCTATTAATTACGCTATTTTCAAAACAAGCACATAAATAACAAATGTGTCCTTTACAATACCAATAGCTCAAACTTTCCTAATGCGAGACCTATTGCATTGCTGTGCTTCTCTCCCCTGCTGCACTCTACTGCTCTCTAGAGATGTGGCCCAACGACCAGAGCTGCCATCTAAGTCACATAAATACAAAACATGTTGCATTCCTAATGCTATAGGTGGCACATTCGCGAAAGTTATAACTATTGGCATTGTAAATGACAAAGCTATCAATTTAGCTATTTTAAAAACCAACAAATAAATAAAATATTTGTCATTTACAAGACCAATATCTCCAACTTTTCTAATGCGAGACCTATTGCATTTCCAATGCTTGTTTTTACAATTGGGTGGCTGCAAGAGTGTTTACCACGCAGACCCATTTGTGGGGTTACACTTATGTAGGCCTGATCCCTTAAACATGTGTATATATGTCCTTTTAGGGTGATTGATCCTGACCCCTGTACCGAATGTTCCATTGCCAATGTACTACAATTAGACATCTGGCCATTTGACTCGGAGAGATTGCTTCCTCCTTTCACTCACACATGAAATTGGTGGGTACTGACATTAGATTCTTATTTCTTGAAAGGATTCAGAATGAATGGTTGCTTTGAGTGAAAGTGGGTTGAGCCTTCATATTTAGCAAATAGCACCACGGTTGGAACGGAGGGTGGAATGTGTAAATTCATGTTTTGTATGGACAATTTATATAAGCAATTGTATGGAGTGTTATAAAATTATAATTTTATATGTGATGCTTTTTGTAACTATGCACCTGTTTTTTTAGTGATGGGTTTATAACAATTTGTTTTTATATTATTGCTTTTAGATTAACAGTGGGGAGATTTATACAAATCATTTGTTAGCCCGAAGAAGGTGGGACACTATCATATACCACCGAAACGTGTCGCTTCTGTGCCTATGAACAATCTGAAAAACTACTTCTGGTCCTAATATACGTGAACTTACTAGAAAACTTGCAATAACATCTTGTGCAGAATACGAACATCAATGTGTACAATATATATTATGCAAAAGTACCTATATGATACTGTTTTCTAAGTGTGTATCCACGTGGGCCAGGGTATTTCTGAGTTCTAGTGATTAGTTTGTGTATATATATTTTTTTTTCTCTCTCTTTTATGCAATTTGTTGCTTTTTGACAAAAAGCCTCTGTATGTTTATTTATGTTTGTGTAATGAGATCTCTTAAGAGACATGTTTTTAACAAATAGATCAGAGTTTTTTTAATCGGTGACAAATAAAGTTTCATGACTGTTCTACATTTTATTCTTGGATTCTAACTGGTGCTATTAGAGTGTGGTAAGATTGAGAAGGGTATATGTGTGATGTGTGCATAAAAAGAGAGCCCAAAGGGACCTTTTGTTTTTAGTGTTTAGCCCTACTTCCACTTAGAATGTAAGAGTCAGTAAAATAACACTGTTGTAGTACTACTTCACATACTCACAAATGATTTTGTGAACTGGCCCTAGTATCTTTGAAATAGTTGTAATGCCAAACCATAAGGTAAATCCAAACTTCACGAATAGTACCAAAATAACTCCTTCTACAACAGGAGTAAATAAACCTACAACCTTCCATGCTAATATTCCCCCTCAATATTTAAAATCTACAACACTCACATATTTTAGGATAGCACTTTGTCAAGCACTTACTGGTAAGCTTTTGTAGATCAAGTCACTGATGTCCTGACAGTTTCTAATTTGTAAATAAATAATCATACTTATTTGGTTAATGTTTAAGAATGCAAAAACGGGAGAATGAAAATGTACTAGGATAAGAAAGTAATGCTCTGCTGCAAATAGCTATATTTTCAGTCATGCTCTAATTTTTTTAACTCACCCATAAGCGGTATTGGCACAAATTTCCTAAAGAAGACTTGCATTGCTGGCATGTCCCTGCAGTATCGCTTCATTATCAACTGAGGAGCTGCCTGTGAAGTGGTGGGTAAAAAAGACTTTGTGAACCAGCTGCAAACATACATAGCTTTGCTCTTTCACATGGAGTTGTGTGTGGTCATATTAACGGGAGACAACTAAAAGGTATTCCAGGGCAGAGCACATGGTCTCATACAGAGAAATCCAAACAACTGACGTAATACAGTAGCAAATCCGTGTACGAACAAAAAAAGATGCAAGAGGTACATTTAATTGTGGATCATTCCCATTTCCTGAAGTACCCAACCCTATTTACTGTCCTTCACAGTTGCCACAACTTCTCACTTCCACAACTATTACAATTCACTGAGCCTTTAAAAAAATCAGTAATCAGTTTAAGTGTAATTAAGTCATTTTATGCTTATTGAACCGACAATATGGTTTAATGGCGTCTTGATTCACTGTGCAACTAGATTTTTAGGTCTCGTCCTATTAATCGCGCAAGCTATAATTGGACGAGAGTATAGAGGGCAAACCAAGCTCTGAAACCACCAGGCAAATTACGTCGAGTGCATGTGCTCGTGCACGCGCTTGCCATTTGCTCCCCGAGCCGCCTGCCTCCGAGAGCTTCACTTCAAAGAGACCCGCGCCCCGCCCACGCAATGCCGAGAGCCAGCGCTTCCCTCCCGCTCGGCCTCACTTCTCCTCCCCCCTAATTACATCCCTTACATCCCTGCTTCACAGTAGAAAGGAATGCGCATTTCCCGGCCGCTTGCATTTCCCGGCCGCTTTTAATTTCATTTTGCGGCCACTTTAATTTGTCCTTCGTTGTCTCTCTTTCTCTCAATCTGTGCACCCTCATCTCAGCGTCTCCTTCGCCCTCCCCCACTCACCCTCTCTTCCCACCCTGGCCCCCACCCTCACCCTATCTCTAATTTTACTTTTAACTTCTCTCTGACCCCTCGTCTCCTCTTCCCGTGCCCCTCGTGCATGTTTGCCTCGCCGCCCCTCTCCAGGCGCTCATGTCTCCTTCGACTCCTCCTTTCTACCATCCTCCCTCTTTACCTCTGTTTCTCGTCATCTTTTCTTGCACGCATCTCTCTACCCCCCTCCCCCTCATCTTCTCAGAAGTGTCTCCCCCTCCCATGTCTCTTTCTGTTGCCCTCTGTCTCACTCAGCGCTACTCTCATCCTTCCTGTTTTGCGCGCCCTCCATTTCGTTATGCCCCTCTTTCCCTTATGCCACCTCTCATCTCCATTATGCCTGCACGTGAGGATACTGACAGCATCAACACGCGCCCTCGGCCTCTTTCCAGCTCGGATTCATGCACAGCGGGGATGGGTGCAATGCCAGCGTCTCCGCTACTGGCAAACGCAGCAGGCCGCATTCCAACACTGTGTCCCTTAATCACCCGCCCCCTTTCCATGTCTCCATCACCCCATCCCCCTGTGTCTGTCTGTCTTTGCCCCTCTTAAACCGTGTCTCTTCTTCTACCATCCACCTACTTTTTTGTCTCCTTTAGTTTGTGTCCCCTCATCGGTCTCTCTCGCGATCTTGTCTCCTCATGTAACATACTAGGTTCTACAGTGATGTGCTCTGACACCTGTGGGTAAAGTCTGCGCTATATAGAAATGCATTCAATAAAATAAAAAAAATGTCTCCCCTCCTCGCTTTCCATCTCTCAGCCCCTTTGTGGTCTGTCCGACCACTTTACTGTATCCTTCGTTGTCTCTCTGACTCTACTGATATCCCTCACCCAATCTGTGCCCCCTCATCTCAGCGTCTCCTTCGCCCTCCCCCCACTCACCCTCTCTTCCCACCCTCACCCTCTTTTCCCACCCTCACCCTATCTCTAATTTTACTTTTAACTTCTCTCTGACCCCTCGTCTCCTCTTCCCGTGCCCCTCGTGCCCCTCTCCAGGCGCTCATGTCTCCCTCGACTCCTCCTTTCTACCATCCTCCCTCTTTCCCTCTGTTTCCCGTCATCTTTTCTCGCACACATCTCTCTAACCCCCCCTCCCCCTCATCTTTCCAGATGTGTCTCCTCTTCCCATGTCTCTTTCTGTTGCCCTCTGTCTAACTCAGCCCTTCTCTCATCAGAACAGATAATCCATCCACTATCATCTATACAAAAGACGAGCTCTTATGGCTTAATAATGTGGCTAGAAGCACTGATTGCTCCTGTCTCTCGTTACATGAAAATGTGATAGACAACCCAAAATATTGCACACATTGTAAGACTATCCTTCCAAACCCCATGTTCAGTAAAGTAAAGAATAAAACAGGCAAGGAAACAGGTGTTTGGAGGACCAACTCGACTCAGACTATCAAAGGTATCCTCATAAATGGCGATCTTTGATCAAACATAGTATGGAATGCGCTGCCCTGATAGAAGATTCAGGGGCTAAAGTGACCTTTATTACTGAAGCCTGAGCGGATGATGCATCCGGTCCGGATATAGTTAAAGCATCACCTCCTGGCTTCCTATGCCATACAGTCAACAGGCAGGGTAAGAAAGGTGGGGGGTTGGCAATAATCTATCATGACTCCATTAAAACAATGTTTAAAACAATTACTAAAGGGGGTTGTGAAGCCTTTAGCTTCTCTCTCTCCCTCCCTCACAAGGAGAATTTTAGAGGAGTTCTGTTATATCGGGCACCAGGACCAAGGAAAGCCTTCATTGATTTAGTGTGCAATCTGATGGAGGAAGGTATAAGTGATAGATCCTTCTCCATTCTGGGTGACTTCAATTTCCATCTGGAAGACCCTGCAGATTTAGACACAAAGGAGTTACTCGACCTCATGATTGGACTTGATCTCCCACAAATAGTAAAAGGAGCCACCCACATAGTGGGTCACACATTGGATGGGATTTTCTCAAACTACCCACAGCTAACAGTGACAGATGTATACCTTGTAGTATGGTCAGATCATTTGGCCATCCTATTTGAGATAGCTTGTGTAGAGAATAAGAATAACAAAAAAAATAGCATAAAAAATCAGCTACTCACGCGCATGGAATAAAATTGAAGCAAAAGAACTGTCAGATCTACTGGAATCTTCCATGCCTTCTTTACTTGATGAGATAGATGTAGTTATCACCAGCTTCAATGATTGGCTTAATAAAGCCTGCGACAAGCTTGCCCCCAAAAAACTTTTTGACGGTAAAAGAACCCACCCTCCAGCCCCTTGGTATACTCATAATTTAAAAGTGCAGAAATGTCTATGTAAACATTTTGAGCGGGAATGGAGGAAGAGTTATAAGACCGAGGATAAAACTAAACATAAAGACTGTCTACGGGCATATAAGCAACTGTTGATGACATCGAAGCAAGAATACTTCGCGACCCAAATTAAGTCAGCAGAAAATTCAGCAAAGGAACTTTTTAAAAATGTTTGTAAATTAGCTAACCCCTATTCATCTAAAGTACCTGAGAGTCAGGAACTCTGTGACAAAATTGCTAAATACTTCCTAGATAAAGTTGAAGATATTTTTTCAACTTTTAATAATGCTAATAATGATCTGTCCTATGACTCGGGTACGGATTTGAATTCAACTTCGCAAATAGATACACTAACGAAATTCCCACTGCTGAGTAATACAGACACGATCACTCTTTTGCACAACTTAAAATCTGGCTCCCCGTATGACCCTTGCCCTGTCAAAATTGCCAAAATGACCCCTCAGGTAATTACATCAGTACTGACTCCCCTCTTTGACAGGATATTGGAGGAAGGTATTTCCAGCACGTTGGAAGACAGCCTCCTTGATCCCGCTGCTAAAGAAACCAAACCTGGACTCTACAGATGCACGTAACCTCAGGCCCATTTCTCGGCTTCCTTTTCTGGTCAAAATGCTAGAGAAATGGATAAATAAACATCTGAGTAGTTAGGCAGAGGTGCTTAACTGTACCCAATATGGCTTTCGGGAAGGTCATAGTACAGAGTCTGCTCTCCTTAAATCAACAGATGAGATTAGGAAAACGCTGGATCAAGGGTGTAAAGCAGCAATGATTATGCTTGATCTCTCTGCAGCATTTGACACGGTTCATCACTCGTCGTTGTTGGACCGTTTGTCAGCCTGCGGAGTAAAGAACTCTGCCTAGAAGGTGTTAAAATCTTTCCTTTCGGGGCGTAAACAGATAGAAGCCCTTGGAGATTTTTGCTCAACCGCATTCCAGGGATCATCATTAAGTCCAACCCTATTCAATGTGTATGTATCGTCCCTGGCCACATTGATAAGATCTTACGGGTTCCAGCTTACATCTTACGTGGACGATACACAGAGTGGAGAAGCGTGGCTCAGTGGTTAGAGGCGGCAGACCCGGAAGCTGAGATCGACCGTGGACCAGGGTTCGATTCCCCGTCTCGGCGGGTCTAGGGCTCAAAATTCCACGGACTCGACAATTCTCGCTCTGGTGCCTACTCAACTCACGGGGTCACACTCTGCGACTCTGGGCAATAGCTTGCTTAATCTCCACTACGGCCCCTCGCGGCGGGATGCCTGGCTTTCACCTTGTGGACACCCTGCCGGGGTTTCTCACAGGGGAATACCAGGACGGGTTCCCTAAGCAAGCGCCGGGACGCTTACGGGCAGCTGTGCGCTTTACAAGTCCAGCACATTTACATTTACATTTACATAGTGGTCTCCCTTCTTCCTGGCTCAGAAAGAGCGGTTTGCCACTCGTTACATGATTGTATGGAAGCGTTGGACTATGGATGGCCAGCAATTTTCTGAAATTAAACTCAGATAAAACTGAGGTCATCCTATTCGGCAATGACATCAGTATCGGGACCCCAAAATGCTGGCCAAACTCACTGGGTCCTCTACCTGTTCCCTCCACACAGGTGAAGAACTTGGGAGTTTACCTGGATGACAGATTGGACATAAGGAAACAAATTAACGCGGTGGTTTCTTCTACAATGTTCACTATTAGAACCACCAAGAAAATTCTCCCTTTCTTGCCTAAGGAGAGTCGGCAGACGGTGGTTAAAGCACTTGTCATGTTTAGACTTGATTACTGCAACAGCCTCTATCTAAACACCCAAGAGAGGCTGATGCAGAGGCTACAGCTGCTGCAGAATACTGCAGCCAGGCTGATTTTGAGCTTACCCAAATTCTCCTCCATCTCTAGCGAAATTCGTAAACTTCATTGGTTACCAGTACGGCAACAGATACATTTTAAATCTTTGTGCCTTGTCTTTAGATCGCTTCAGAAGCAGGGTCCACTCTATCTTCAGGACCAACTGCAATGGTACTCACCTTCTAGATCTCTGCGCTCATCGGCACAAAGATTAGTAAGAGTACCACCGGTAAAAAAAAGCCTGCTGGGGTGGTAAGAGATTCGTGGTCAGGGCAGCAAAACTCTGGAACCAGCTCCCCGCCCACCTGAGATGCTGTACCGAATTACTCCCCTTCAGAAAAATGCTCAAAACCTGGTTATTCTAGACTCTTTTTCCTGATTGTGCATCTTTCTTTTCCTTAAGGACAGCAGACAGGTCCAGGACACCTCCGGTTAACAGTCGCGCTATACAAATTAATTAATATAACATAACATAACATCCTTCCTGTTTTGCTCGTCCTCCATTTCGTTATGCCCCTCTTTCCCTTATGCCACCTCTCATCTCCGTTATGCCTGCATGTGAGGATACTGACAGCATCAACACACGCCCTGGGCCTCTTTCCAGCTCGGATTCATGCACAGCGGGGATGGGTGCAATGCCAGCGTCTCCGCTACTGGCAAACGCTGCAGGCCGCATTCCAGTCTATCGTTTTTCGCCCACTATGTCAACCGACAGACACCAGCACGTGCACAGCAGCTTTGGAGCTGCCCCGTCCAGCCCCAGCGGGCGGGCCAGGGCTTCTCTGGATGGGAGACAAGCCACTGCTGACCGTTCCAGCCCATGTCTGCCCGGCAGGGGGTGGAGCCCGAGTTCTGTGGCAAGAGGGCCGGTGCTTAATTGGTTTCTGGTGCTGAGAGATAAGCAAAATGGAAGTTTATGAATACAGTATGCATTCAAAATTACTAATACCTGCCTCCCCAGACTATGTATTAGCTATGGGGACTTGGAATAAAGAGCACTTGCTACTCAACATATGCACTCATGTCAAATAGAACCTCCGGTAAAAAGTACACCATCATGAAGTTACCTATTGGAGTTTTTGGTCGGGAGGGGGAACATGCCTTTATGCATTGGGGTGTAGAGGAATGACTTGGCAAACTGGATGACTAGCTTATTGCAAGAGACTGAGTGGTTTAAGGTTCACATGACTCTACCGCCCTCACTCTACCACTCTACCGCCCTCACTCTTCTCCCCAAACTCTACTCCCCTCACTCTACTCCCCTCACTCTACCGCCCTCACTCTACCACTCTACTGCCCTTGCTCTACCGCCCTCTCTACCACTCTACTGCCTCACTCTACCTCCCTCACTCTACCACTCTACCGCCCTCACTCTACCACTCTACCGCCCTCACTCTACCACTCTACCGCCTTCACTCTATTGCCCTCACTCTACCACTCTACCGCCCTCACTCTACCCCTCTACCGCCCTCACTCTACCCCTCTACCGCCCTCACTCTACCCCTCTACCGCCCTCACTCTACCCCTCTACCGCCCTCACTCTACCACTCTACCGCCCTCACTCTACCCCTCTACCGCCCTCACTCTACCACTCTACCGCCCTCACTCTACCACTCTACCGCCCTCACTCTACCACTCTACCGCCCTCACTCTACCACTCTACCGCCCTCACTCTACCGCCCTCATTCCCTCACTCTACTGCCCTCACTCTACCACTGTACTGCCCTCACGCCCTCACTCTACCGCCCTCACTCTACCACCCTCACTCTACTGCCCTCACTCTACTAGCCTCAATTTACCCCTCTACCGCCCTCACGCTACCGCCCTCACTCTATCACCCTCACTCTACCGCCCTCACTCTACCGCCCTCACTCTACCGCCCTCACTCTTCTCCCCTCACTCTTCTCCCCTCACTCTTCTCCCCTCCCTCTACCGCCCTCACTCTACCACTCTACCGCTCTCACTCTACCGCCCTCACTCTACCACTGTACCGCCCTCACGCCCTCACTCTACCGCCCTCACTCTACCACTCTACCGCCCTCACTCTACTGCCCTCACTCTACCACTCTACCAGCCTCACTCTACCGCCCTCACTCTACTACTCTACCGCCCTCATGCCCTCACTCTACCACTCTACCACTTTACCGCCCTCACTCTACCACCCTCACGGCCTCACTCTACTGCCCACACTCTACCACTTAACCACCCTCACTCTACCACTCTTCCGCCTTCACTCTACCACTCTACATCTAGCTATCGCCCTCCCTCCCTCACTCTTATCTATCTATCGCCCTCACGCTATCTATCGCCCTCACGCTATCTATCGAACTCACTCTATCTATATTTCGCCCTCACTCTATCTATCACCCTTACTCTATCTATCTATCTTTTGCCTTCACTCTATCTATCTTTCGCCCTCACTCTATCTATCTATCTATCTTTTGCCCTCACTCTATCTATCTTTCGCCCTCACTCTATCTATCGCCCTCCCTCTAGCTATCTTCAGTCCTCCCTCTAGCTATCTTTCGCCCTCCCTCTAGCTATCTATCGCCCTCACTCTATCTATCGCCCTCCCTCTAGCTATCTTTCGTCCTCCCTCTAGCTATCTTTCGCCCTCCCTCTAGCTATCTATCGCCCTCACTCTATCGCCCTCCTTCTAGCTATCTTTCGTCCTCCCTCTAGCTATCTTTCGCCCTCCCTCTAGCTATCTATCGCCCTCCCTCTAGCTATCTATCGCCCTCACTCTATCTATCGCACCACCACTCACTGCATCACTCAGGGGTACCACAACATCACTCAGGGGCACCACAACATCACTATGCGCTACAACTGCATCACTGAACGCCACAGCATCACTCGTCGCCACCACAACATCACTCAGCGCCACCACAGTATCAATCTGTGCAACCATTAAACAATATCTGGTTCAAATATTTTCTCTCAATGTTTCAAGCATTATTACAAATGTCAAAAAAAGATGTTAATATTTCACTTCTGTTCTTGGATTTTCGTCACAATAAAATACACTGAACTTAATCGTCACAAAAGTTATTTACAAAAGTTTAAGCTATTGCCATTATAAATTACAATAACTTTTATTTAAGTATTAATTATTTTAAAAAATTAAAAGCCATTGTTATTTGTAATATCAATACATCTAAGTCACGTAAATACAAAAGATGTTGCATTACAAATGCTATAGGTGTCACATTTGCAAAAGATAAAAGTATTGGCATTGTAAATGACAAAGCTATTAATTTTGCTATTTTCAAAACCAACACATAAATAAAATATTTGTCATTTACAAGACCAATAGCTCAAACTTTCCTAATGCGGGACCTATTGCATTGCAAATGCTTGTTAATTGTGTGAAGTTGTCATGCACAACTAGTTTTGGTTTGTACAGGACAGCACTCATCTGTGTTTGAAGTAATGTAATGCATTCTGATTGGCCAGTCACTAATTGATGAAGATGCTTTGTGCAAGACGCAGTCAACAGTGATGTAATTTCAGGTGCTTTAATGATAACGTCATCAAACATATCGAGGCACCGGAGCTTGACCTATTACCCATTTTTACCCTATCAATATTGCAAGAACATACTCCATGCAGGCTTGCAACCACGCAATCACACCCTTGCACACTTTCAGGCAGCGGAGGTAGACATAAAAAAGATACCACCCACTTTCCTTCAGAAATTGAACTTATTTCTTATAATTGAGGCAAGTGTGGGTAGCACTTGCCAGGATTCTAAGACACACAAGACACTTCAACCAATGCACAGTCACAACTGGGATGGCTTTCAACCAATGGTTTTACATTGACAAACACATAGGCATTTCAAGGGGATTTCATTTAGGTTTAAAGGTGTTAGATATGAAAGAGGGTTGAATCAAAAGCATAACAATAACCCCCATTCAATAACCATCTGCAGTTAATTCACTGCATCTGTATAACAAAGGCCTGTACAGGGCAAAAAGGGGAAGGAAGAGAAAAGAAGAGATCGAAAAAAAAACCTAACAAAAATATACAAATCCCCAAGTATTCCCCATGTCATTTTTTTCTTCAAAATTTTTCCTTCAGAATGTTCTCCCTCCATTCCGGAGTCTGGAAGACTATCATCACTGTACCAAGAGCTGTACCTCCAGTAGTACTGGTATTACTCTGAGGTCTCGTGGAGATTGGGTATGCCTAGTTCATCAAGGTTGCCCAAGCTCTGTTTGAGAGGTCCTGCAGCGACTGCTTGATCTCCTCAATTCATGAGTCGGCTGCACCTGAGGGAATGCCCAAGACCCGCAGAACCATCCCATCCTTAGAACAGACTGTCCAGAAGCAGTATTTGCGTTTCAAGTTTCACAATGCTCTTATAAAAAATGTTTTTTTTGGCTGATGAAATAGAATTTCATAATACATTTTCATTGGGAACATCAGAAATTCCACTTGGCGTTGTGCAACAGTTATAAATTTACAGTGGCCGTTGGATCCATGCATTAGGTTGTATTGCAAGAATCTGCTTCCCAGTAGGTTACCCATACATATAAACTAGGTCTGCTCATATTGTTATTGTGTTCGAAGTGAACCCCAGTTCCCACGGTATGCTGGCCCATTAATGCAATTTATAACCACCGGGGATGCCTAATCTCTATCCGAATTTAGCTGGAACTGGGCCAAGTGGGTGGTGCATGGTGCTTGCAGTGATGAAACAGTGTTGGTGAATCGGGCGGAGGTGAAGAGATTTGAACATTTCACAAGTAAGTATGGAGAGTGGATGAGGGAGACCTGGGGTGAGCATCACATGAACTGTCTGAGCAAAATCCATACAGTGGAGCTCAACCTCAGGTGTGTAGCTGTATGGAGTTTAATCCCCATGTGGTCACCTGCGTCCAACCCGCAGTTTTTAGTGTGGGTTTTCTAAGGAGATTTGTCATTGCTCCTAATACCTTTGGTGAAGGAAAACGCTAGTTACCACCATTCCCATGAAATTTCCTCAGGTCTCTGGCCTACTCCATGTGCTCTCACGGTCTGCGAATTTCACAGCTGCCATGCACCACTGTCTGATGTGGGACCTGCACTGACTTTCCACTGAATGGTAATGGACCGATTGCCAAATCTTTCTCACCTTGGGACGGGGACAAGGCCTAGGATACAAGCCAATGTGGTTGTGTTTTACCTCCTCTCTCATGTTGTAAATGTATGCCCCAACTTCACACCAGAACTGCTATATTGTAGGGCATTCCCACAACAAGTGTAAGAAGCCAGCTTGGTCTGCCTGACAGTGATGGCAGTTTGCTTCACCATTTGGATATAGTTAACTGAGTGTGTGGGGTCATAGAGGCCCTATGTAACTCTATATATTGAATATATTGCAGTCTGGCATTCCTAGAAACCTTTCTGAGGTATTCTAAAATGTTATCCTAGTCTTTATTGTGGAGCAGTATGCCAATATTGTTTTCGAATTTGTTTTCCAACTTGTTCATGTGGCTGCTGCGTAGGTCTAAAGCGAAACAAAAGGGGATGATGGACGGAGCGTTTGAGCAAATCAAACACTCAGTGTAGGTCTAGCAATACTCTATATATCCAGATGATTAGTCTCCATCCACAGTCAAAGTGTTTGCAAGTAGTCATGGGGTCTGCAGCTCCGTATCTGTAATGCCCCATAGTTTGCACAGTCCCGTAATTACAGATCTATAGCACAGGGACTGCCCAGAAGAGAGGCTTGTCATGTCCACTAAAACATAACATGGTGTAAGCACCCAATTTCCAATCCATCTCCCACTGTAGTTACCCTGATCTGCACTCACCTTTCCACTTCCTTACTTCCATACAACCCCAATGATGCCAGCACAATGTTCACTGGAATACTGGGCACATACAGCACTGAATCAGGTATACTGCAGTGTGTGCCAGTGGCAATGTTGTGCCACTTGTTCAAAATATGGTAGGGACATTGGCAACACGGAAAGGGCAACAATGCGCAGCAAGAAGGGGGAACAACCATTTGATCATTCCTCCACATGCAACTCTAGGAGATTACACCCAGGAAACCATCAGGCAATCCACTGGGTTTGAACTGCAAGGTAGTACATTTCGAACGCAGGGACCCATGCCTCTACATCCAGATCACTTTTCCAGAGCTCTCAGTGCAATTCTACACCATCTTCTATGCCATATTAGGCTCCACAGTGGACTACAAGTGTCCCGGCAATACCATCTGGGAATGACTAGAGGTAGGTTTGTGAAGTAGAACAGGCGCCGTGCTAACAATTATTTTGGCTAGGGGTATTTTTCGTGCAACCGTAAGTATACAGATTCCTCCAAAATATTACCTGGGTTCCTAGGGACATATGGCTCACCTTACATAGCCTTCCAGAAGATCTGTTTCTTTGTGGTATATCGGTACCCCAAGGTATTTAAAGCACGTACTTTCCACCTAATGGCTTATTCTCCTCTGCCTGCTTGTTCCTCAAGACCCAGAGGGCAGAAACAGGACTTCCCCCAGTAAACTTTCAGCCCCAATAATCCCCCAATATCACGTAGTGCTTTTGTGATAGCTTGGAGATCATCTCTCGAATTCCTTATATACAACTTGAGATCATCTGCATAAAGGGAGACATTATTTGTCTCTTCATATGGAACTCTCCTACGTCCGCTTTAAGCTACGTGGCATAAGACTCCATCACCAGTGCACAGAGGATGGAGATGAGGCAGCGCTTCCTCTTCCTAATCAGATTTGATATTGGGGCGATATCACATCAGCTATTCATACCCTAGCTACACAAGATGAGTACAGTACTGCTATCCATTTATTAAACCTATGCTCCAGTTCATATTTTCTGAGCACTCTGTGCAAGAAATGCCTACGCAGTGAGTTGAATGCTGTTTCCATATTGATTGTAAGTACTTTCACTCATTGAAGAGCAGCTCCATGATTTGAAATAGCCGCCTAATATTCTTAGACATACTGCGACCTGGTATGCAGCCATTTTGGTTGCTATGTATTAGCATTGACATCTGCAGCAGCAGTCTGCTGGCTAATATTTTGCAAAGTATTCTATAGTCCACATTCAGAATGGTGAGAGGATGGTAGACAGTTACCTTTCCAGGTTTTAGGAAGGGAGAATATTGGTGCTTCACTGGCCGGGAAGGCAACCTGCCAAATTAAAATGCCTCATTATATAGCGCAGTCAACTTGGGCGCCGGCCAATCCCCAAATGTAACAAAACAATCTAGGGGAAGGCCATCGTTGCCTGGGTCTTTGCCGAGAGGGACGAGGCAATGAGGCACCCTTGAATTCCTGAGCCAGGCCAAAATCAATTTCCGCCTCCGTACTGTGTTCTTACTTACCATATAGTTCAGCATAGTACTCATAGAATGTCGGGGCGTGGCTTGGAGCGCAATGAAGGAAGACATGCTTGGGTAGAGCTCCTGCTTGAGCTCCCCTCTGTCGGGCAATTTATACGGTACAATCCTCCTATTTTCAGCTGAAGGCTGGCGGCGGACCCACGCCTACCTCCCACCCAGCCACTGACCGGCCGCGGAGCGGATCGAACATAGGGATCCGCACCGGCCCATGCTGGACGGCAGAGACCGGCGAGGTCGCGACTCCCCTGGGGCCTTCAACTACGCGAGGCCGAGGCTCTGCTACTACAACTGGGCCCAACTCTGCAGCCTTCACACAGTGCAACCGGACCTTGGTGAGGCCTAACGGCGGACATTGTACGGCCGACTGAGCTGCTGCCCGACATTTGCCAGACCGCTGGGCCCGCCTCACCTGAAAATCTCAGCGGTTGCTCGTGGCGGAGGACGGTGGGAGGCGGAGATCCCGGGCGGAGGCGCGTCTTGAGGGACTGGACGGTCTGGCGGCCCGATGAGCACGGACCTGTGTGAACACACCGGCGACACCTTGAGACCGACGTCTAGCCATCATGGGGTGCCACCAGACCATTGCCAGTGAGTGACTGCGGAACGCCGCGACCAGAGCACCGGAGGCGGTCCCCCTCACCCCACGCCTCTCACCACCTAAAACTTACTGTCTGAAACACTAGGCCTGGAATCGAGGCCCACCCACACCCTCACTGAAAAACCTTGCACGACCTGAAGGCCGGGACTGTGTGGCACCCCCTGCTCCCTCTGTTGACCCTGGGCGGAAGCAGCGCGTGCCCTCTGGGACGCGGTGTGGACACGGTACCTGGGCAGCGGCCACCACCCGACACCCGCCGCATTCGAGGGACAGCACCGCACACCCCCTCTCCCCCCCCCCTCTCCTCCCCCCCAACAATCGACACGGGGGCGCAGTGCGGCGCGTGGCGATCAGCGACGCGGGGAGAGTTGCGGCCGGCAGGAGGGACCCGGCTCACCATTCATTAACACCAGATGTGGACACGAAGAGCTGGTGTCCTCACAACCCATATATCTGCAGGGACGCTGTGCTGCGAGCTATCCAGAGAGGAAAGGAGTTGTGCTCTGCCCAGTGGGAACTTTATGAGGTGTACTGGGAGCCCCTGCTAAACTGCGAAAACCCCACTACAGCCCTACTTTTTTTCACCTCTGCTGCTGAGTGTAGCAGTAACAAAGAGACTACCACGCGCTGCTGTGCCTGCCCTGTACTGTCTGACCACTTCCTGAACAGGAGTTGCGAGAGGAGCTACTCGGCCACTTGGGGACATCCCATCTCAACATTTGTGTGGTGCCCCCACTGCCTACTTTGCTCATCTGCACGCCCGCGAGGGAGCACGGACGGTCAGGATTGTTCTGCACTGCGGAGCCGCGGATACTGTAGGACGTCGCTACCATTGACCTATGCTTGCGGCTGCCGATCTCCCAGGACCCTACGCGCTGGCCGCCTGAGTCTGCGTCTGGCACTGTTTCACTCGTACACCAGCCTTACGCGGTCGCCGCGCCTGGCCCATGTCTGGAGGGGTGAAGGCGCGGACCGGCACCGGAGGCACATCGATCAAGGGGGAAGCTTTCCAAGGCGACGTCTAAAATGGATGCGGAACAGGTGACGTCCAAGCTAGATTATGTGTTGGCTGTCATGGAGCGGCTGGAAGAATCCCTCCAACAGACTCGAACATCCATGGAGACCAAGATAGACAGCGTGGCGATTGTCTTAACTCACCTCAGAGCCCACCATAAGAAGTTACAAGACCGCACCTCGGCCCTGGAGGAGGCGGTGACGACACTGGAACCCACGGTGAGCCAGACAGACAAACATGTCCGGGATCTGCTTAATCGGGTGGAATTTTTGGAGGAACGAGCTGAGGACGCGGAAGGACGGGCACGGAGAAATAACATCCGCTCGGTAGGTGTCCCGGAAAAATGGGAGGGAGTGGACCCAGTTGGACGGGTTGAAGCCTGGATACAAGACTTGCTGCCGGAGGGAGCACTGTCGCCTCACTTTGTGGTGGAACGGGCTTACCTGGTGCCCACACGGCCCCTCCCTACTGGCTCCAACCCCAGGCCTCTAATCTTCCGGGTCCTTAAATACAGGGACCGTGATACGATCCTGCGGGAATCTAGGAAGCTTGGCGACATCCGGATAGACAACACTACAGTGATGTTTTTCCCTGACTACACAATACAGGTTCAAAGGCAACGGCACTCCTTTTTAGCGGTAAAGAGACGACTGCGACAAGAGAACCTCGAATACTCGCTGCTTTTCCCCGCCAAGCTACGAGTGGTGGCACAGGACAAAACGCACTTCTTCACCAGCCCAGAAGAAGTTGAGGCCTGGCTGGATGGAGGTATGGCTGAGACGCCTCGGAAGGCACAGGGGACCAGCACGACTTCGCGCGCCCGGGGACCCAGGCGACGCCGTAGGCGCAGAACCTCTACCCCCCCCCCCCCGCACCCAGGGGGTGCCCACACGCTCTCCACCAGCGGATCTGATATTACAGGAGCAACAGGATGCGCTACGCAAAGTCACGGAGATCAGCAGCTCCCCGACCCCATCCTATGCCCTGAATGCTAGCCCAACCACGTTTCCCAGCGATGATGAGGCGATCTACGGCCTAACAGACTCCCAACAGTCCACGGATCCCCCGGACGTCACGCCTCAAACAGTGGATCTCCTTGGCTGAGAAGGCCCAAGGGCCTTGCTCCCTAGTGACGCTGGAAAGGTGCGGTAACACTGGTGTTGTTTTGGTTAGCCCTGAAGAAAGAGACCTCCAGTGCCGACTACTGCAAAGATTTCACAGCCCTGTGGGTCGAGCGACATGGAGACACAGTGAGTAAAGTTTGGATGTGCACACATGGTCCTATCCTCTACCCTGGTGGGATCAACGCATATGCTGCAACTGCATACACGCCAGAGACCTTTGTTCAGGCCCCTCTTAGGACATGGACTCTTTCTGAGCTCTGAACCTGTTTCCTAATGTTAAGTGGCCCCCCCTACAAAAAAATAAAAATAAAACTTATTGTTTAAAATGCCCTGGGTGGGTGGATTCCTGGGTCTGCCTATCAGACACGGCCTTTCCTTTCCGGCCCGGGAGAGGCGACATTCCCCTTGCGGACACTATTGTTCTTCAGACTTTGGTTGCGAAAACTACTCATCACCCCCCTAGAACTGTATAGTTTACTATAGCTCATTTGAGTGTTTGGACGGCGTCATGTTGTCTAGCCGAGCTTTTGGGATTATCTACAATGTTGCCTCCTCCTGGCTTTATATGTTCCCCTTTTCCTCTTCCCTTGTGCACCAGTGGGAATTTCTGAGAGCTGTGTTGACATCTGGTTGTGGACTGGGGGCGGGGATGAAACCGGAGAGCCGGCGGGGTGCCTCGACTGCGGGACTGAGATGGGATGGCGTAGGGGGGACTTACACGAATGGTGAATATGGCTGAAATCAAGATCTGTACCTGGAATGTCAGGGGCATGCACACACCAGCTAGGCGTTATCAGATTTACTCCTATTTGAAGCGTCACAAAATAAATATAGCGCTACTCCAAGAAACACATTTAAATAAAGCGGAGGTGAGTGCTTTGCACCGCAGATGGCGTGGGCAGCTCTATGCCACGGACTATTCCTCATACGCACGGGGCGCCTTGTTGTGGGTTCGTCCTGGGACCCCATGGGTAGTCACGGATAAACAAGTAGATCCCAAAGGCAGATATGTGGCGGCTCGGGGCAGACTGAATGGGCAACAAGTGGCACTAATCTCCTTATATTCCCCAAACACGGACCAGAGCAGCTTCCTCGCACACCTCTCTACAACAATAGCGGCTTGGCATACAGCCCCATGGATATTGGGGGGTGATTATAACTGCGTATTGGACACAATACTTGACCGCTCCTCCCCACCCCCAGCTAACGCACCGACACACGGTGCCACGAGGGCACTGCTCAACTGGGCCGTGCAGTGGGATCTCCATGATGCTTGGCGAGTTCACAATCCTACAGCGCAGGTGTACTCCTATTATTCTGGCGCGCACAATCTGCATGTGCGTCTAGACAGATTCATGGTTTCCACTGACCTTCTTCCACTTGTCACTGACACAAAATACATGGGACGCACTCATTCGGACCACAACCCACACTTCCTGACCATCGCTTGGGAATGCCCACATCCTCCCATACCCACCTGGCGACTCCAACCGGCGTTACTGCTAGATGCCGCTTTTCGCGACTCCCTTCTCATGCAGACAGCACAATACTTTGAGGAGAACACTGACACTGCGTCCTCTCCCCAGATTGAATGGGACGCCTTCAAAGTCGTGATTCGTGGCCACTGCTTAGGTACACAGGGACGCATGCAGCGACAATTAGAGGGCGACTTAACATAATTGGAATCCGGCCTGCTCGATCGAGAGCAAGATGCAGTGGACGGCACAGCCGATTCGCTGATGGGGGCACGGGCGGAACATGCACGTCTCCTGGAGCGGCTGCGCACTCTTAACTACGCTGCTCACTCGGCGCGGACACACCAGCTGAGCGATAGACCTGGTAAACTACTGGCGTGGTTGATCTCACGAGAAGAGCGGGCGGCCCCGGTAGCAGCGATACACGTGGACGGGACGGGCCTGCTATACTCACAACGCCACATTCACAAAGCATTCAAGACACATTACAATGCTTTATATCGCTCCTGACTCGACGATCCCCACCCAGACATAGCTAGGTATCTCTCCCTCCTCCAGATGCCACAATTAACTGTTGCCCAACAGGATGAACTCAGAGCCGCGCTCACACCTGAAGAGCTCCGTGACGCCATCTTTAATTTATCCAACGGCAAGGGTTACCGGCCGAATTTTACAAGGCTGGCTCGGACATTCTCATTCCGAAGCTCCTAAAGATGTACGCTGCTGCTGCGGAAGATTCCACGCCTGGTAGGGATAATACACGGTTGGGCTCTTATCGCCCCCTGGCTCTCCTGAACACGGATTATAAAATACTTGCTTCCACACTAGCCCGGAGACTGGCGCCTTTGGTCCCTCTTCAGGTGCACCATGAACAGAATGGATTTGTTCCAATGCGCCACACCTCTTATAATATCCGTTGCTTGTTCCGCGTTCAGGAATACACTGTTCGACGCTGGCCTCGAGCAGGGTGCCTAGTGTTGGACCTCGAGAAAGCGTTCAACTCTGTTGAGTGGCCATATCTGGGGGCAGTGCTGAAGAAATACGAACTGGGAGGCGGCTATGAGACCATGGTAGATCTGCTTTACCACGGACCAACAGTCCGGGTCCGCACCGGTAAATTGCTTTCTGACGCCACTCGTGTGCGAAGAGGTACCAGGCAGGGCTGCCCACTGTCGCCACTACTGTTCTCCTTGGCCATGGAACCTCTGGCCACGATTCTCCAGACATGGGGAAATGAGTGGGGAATCCCGATGGCAGATGGACTGCATGTGGTCTCGCTATATGCGGACAACCTGCTACTATATGTTAGGGACCTGACTGCAGTCCCAGACTATCTCGCTGACATTTTCCAAACTTTTGAAGACATGTCGGGCTGCGGGTCAATTGGTCCAAATCGGGAGCTTAAACCTTCAGCCCAGATACACCTGAAAGCGACATCCGCCTTGGCGGAGAAAGACTGCAGTGGTACCCCACTACGTTCCGCTATTTGGGTAACCACATATACCGGAACCCAGCAGATGTCCTGGAGGGGAACCTGATGAGAGCAATTGCTTCCATCCATGCCCAAATCAGCTTTTGGAGGACCCTACCCCTCAATGTGCCTAGCCGTGTGGCACTGGCCAAGATGATAGTCCTACCACGACTATTGTACTATTTCTCCAATATTCCGACTTACGTACCTAATAAAGTGTTTCGGGAACTTGAGGTCCTACTTCGCGGCCTTGTCTGGAACGCGGGCCGGCCCAAGTGGCGCTGACTAAATTATACATGCCCACCACCTCGGGAGGCCTGGCGGTTCCCAACTTGGAGCTGTACTACCTGGCGGCACAGCTGCAATGGGTGTCAGGATGGCGGGAAAAACCTAGGGGATACTGCCTCGGAAACCACCGCCTGGACCCAAACGCAGATCTGTGCACTGTTTCATCCCCTGGCTCGGCCCCCTTGCCCTTCTCAATTGCACCAGGCGGTGGCACGTAAATGTTTTCTCGCTGCTTACGGCTCACCCGCACCACCACACCATATGCCCCGATACTCCCTCTCCAGGGCACCCACGGTACGGCGGGAACACTGACAGAGGCCCAATTGACCAGCTGGAAACAGGCGGGAGTGGAAACACTGAGCGATCTCTACGCTGACGGTACGCTACTATCTTTCGCAGACCTCGCCGCCGGCACAGACCTCCCAGCTGGGCAGTTCCTATTGCATGCGTCCATTGTACGCACACTGACCACCTCCTGGGGCGATATCTCAGAGGAACCGCCAATGCACCAACTCATGCAATATTTGCATGTCATGAGCAGTGGCTCTCATGTAGTACACTGGCTGTCGCAGGCCCAGTTGGCCCACACGCAGCCTCCCATCTTGCCGTTGAGAGAGAGATGGGCAGCCGACAGAGGTAGGGACTGGACAGATAGGGAGTGGGAGAGAATGCTAATGGGGCCAACCGATATCCCACGCAACCCCCGCTTTAAACTCATCCAATTTTACATCCTACATCGGGCCTATCTCACACCCGACAAAATTAACAGATACTTCTCCCTTACTGACACAGCATGCCAACGCTGTTCCCTGGTGGGGGCGGATTTCCTACATATGCTCTGGCACTGCCCCAACATTCAGTCGTACTGGGACAAAATCACAACAACACTCACACATTGTGCCGGCGAACGTGTACCGCGAACGTGGGAAGCCTGTATTCTAGGGCTTTACAAACGCACAAAATTGAACAAAGTACGGGCACGGTTTTGGGATATGGGTCTCATCACAGCCATTCGCTTACTTACCAAGCATTGGAAACCTGCCAATCCCCCACACTCACGACACTGGCACACATCCTTCATCAACTGGGCACGGGCGGAGGGTGCAGTGCTCCACCGAGAAGAAACAGCGGGCCTCCGGAAGTTCCCCATTGCGCAGCCCTGGGACGATCTCCTTAACTCCTTTCAACAAGCTTGTCGGGAACGAGAGACGACTTAAGATGAGCTGACCCACTACTACCGCGCTGACGAAGGTTGCTGTGGTACTAAACAGCACTCATCCCCCCCTCCCTCCCCGGTTGCCAACACACTCGCGCCATTGCTAACGCTTTCGCCTGTCGTTCACCCGCTATGGAAGCGCTTGGGCCGCACAATACCCACACCCATACACTCGCCCCTGATTTGCCTTCCCCCTTACACCCCGCGCCCTGAACCCTGAACGTGTCCCTCGGCGCGTGATCACTGACCTGACTGTGCGCCGAGCACATTGTTTTAAAAGTTCCTACTCGGACACCCCCCCCTCCTCACACTTATGGACCGGAACCACCACGCCCTGCCATGGGGCCACAGACCCTTAGATGCAACTGCAAAGACCTCTCGTCACATACCACGCTGACAGCACAACCGCTCACCTACTTCCCACCCCTTTGTTATCCCACCATTGTGTTAATATGCGTATTTGCTTAGACACCGGTCATGTTCCCCGACCGAGCCTTATATTGCTGTAGACAGCGACATGCTACACGCAGTGACAATGCTGCGGGATAACACGTAACCGGTGAAATACTATACTCCCAGTACGATGGCACAACATGATCTTCTGTACATGTGGGCTGCGAACTATAACGGAGACGGACGCCACTTCCCTGACACCGGAGGGCCAAACATGAGTGCAGCCTCACGCCATTGAAGTACACATTTACACAGCTACCACTGGGGAACATCACGCACACCCAGCCTTTCAAACATTTCAGCCTTGACTGCAATAACCACAACATACAGTCACCGATTATACGGACTTACTTCCCTGCATTAGTGAGATATACCACTATACACCTGCTCACCTCACGGCGACACCACATATACAGAATTTCAATCCCTCTGCTGCCTGTACACACGACACCTACTGAACACCTCAGTCATCAGATACTCCTAGTGGATATAGACTGTTGCCCCTGTAGTACACCTGTCGGTGACGCACTGGTGCGCCTACACAACTGAACGCAGAAAATGGAAAATCTACAGGCCTGTTAGTTTACTGTGCTATGAGTTATAATATGTCTACATGTTCTATTCACACTACGCCGCCGGACCCCAGGGTTGCCGGCTGAATGGCCGTGTCATCTCGCCTAACATTTCTTGATTACCAACTTTTGCTGCCAGCCCCTGCGGGTTGTAGGCTATGTGCTGTGTAACTGTGAAAACAGACTGTCTTGAGCAATAAGGTCTTTAAAAATAAAAAAAAATAAAAATAAAAAATAGTACTCATAGATTGTCCCAGTGATTACCTCTCAGGAATAATGTTGGGTCCTCGCGAGTCTTTCACCCTGGTCAACAGTTGTGCCCTTCCATCTGAGCTAGCTAGCCATGCTAAGAGTCTACCCATTTTATTGCCTTCTACATACATACACCTCTGTCTCCTCACCAAAGTGTCATGGGCTGGCTTCCCTGTCGCACACCAGTACTCTGATTTTTACCTCCAAGTCTTGCAGCTGCCTGGCAATGGGAACCCTCACAGCCGTTTGAAAACAATGGCCCTGCACCACTGCTTTAAAGGTCTCCCATTCGGTTTGCAAAGAGGAGGTAGATCTCTCATTGTTCTCTCAAGTAGGGCTCCATTAGCTTGCCCAATGAGGTGTAAAATGCAGGATCTTCCAGAGTAGTGATCTAAAGTTGCAACATTGGTATGTGGGCCAACCATCTCCCCATGTTGATAGACGTGATCTGCGTTTTGAGGTCGGATAGGATCCAGCCTAGATATTCAATCATGCTAGCTTCGGACACCAATCCCCTTGAGCTTAGAATTCAATTGAGTATGATGTGGACGTCATGTACTGGGGATTAAAAGGAATATTACTTTACAATGGGGTATCTGCAGTGCCATATGCCTGCCAGGGACCAGTGAGCCAACCATCTCTCAAGGCCTTGATCTGACCAGTCTCTTAGGGCCTTGGACATCGCAGGCGCTGGTGCATGTAACACTGGCAGGGTGGGAATGACCGATTTATGTATCAAGAACTCTATAGAAGTTAGCCCTCATTAGCAAGGTAAAATGAGGGAAGTTTGCTAGTATAGAGGAAAGGATAAGAGGAACTGTGGTTGACCAACGTTGGGGGCATATTGTCTTTACCACTCCCTTCCATGATACCATATCTACTTCATCTTTGTTGGTCATTTTTTAGTGATTTCGAATGGGTCCCCAAATCAGCCCAATTGACCTGTAACCTTGCCCTCCCTCTCTGTCTGGTGAGAAACTTGTAATAGTGCTACACTTCACTATGTTCCAAAAAGGAGTATGTTCTACATTTTAGTTACAGTGGGCCTCCCTCCCATATTCCACATTAGGAAGCTATATGTGTTCATACCCAACCTGCGGATTTAGGGAACGTCTTCCGGTTCTTATGTAAGACCAATCTTGCCCTCCTCTGCCTCAGCTGCAAACTGCATGACCTATGTCCAGCTTTAACAACCACCTCACTTCTTTGAGGGTATAAATCCAAACTTTTCCCACCCAAGCAAACAAGACCTTAGGTAACCTGTCAACCTGGGTGCAAATGCTGCACGTGTCCCCCAAAGGGAACAACTCTGCATGAAGGAGTAGGGCCTAGCAATTGGCAGGCATTTAAAAAAGGAGCATAGAGGGAACAAGGAACCCTGTTCGCCCTGCACTCAAAAGTCATCAAACAATAATGACCAGGTACCTCAGAATACAAACACTTCTGTTATCTTTTAATTTGTAATCTGTGTGAAGATTTGTAGTATTCTACATAACCCTCACTCAACATACGTTTGTTACAAGTTTCTTTTATATTACATAAAAACCCTTTTTGTGAAAACTTTGTTGACAGTTTTAAAGAAAACACAGGACTCACACCGCATACGCTCATCAGAATCCTATTTTTTATATATAGTCCCATACACACGACAGTTGTGAAAAAAATATGTGAAAGGGCAAAATAACCCCTCACGTGCGCACCACCAACAGGGTAACTGGCAGGTACTCACCAGATAAGCCCATTTTTCTCATCATTGGAGGTCATTTTGCCCAAAAAAAAATTGTCCAAAACAGAAAATAAAAGTGTATATAAGTGCATATAGTGAAGTGACAACAAATCACACTCCACGTTGTGGCAATAGGTGATTAAAATTGACAAGGATTCACTCAAACTCGCAACAATTTTATTCTTTACCAAGTGAACCAAGTCAAAAATAAAAAGTAAAAAGTCAAGAAGGATGCAATGTATGCATACCCTTTGAGGAAATATACATTTTATGGTCAAGAAATGTTCCCTAACGTACCCCACCGTCTCCATGTACGAACTTAAAGTGCATGTAACTTCCCTCCTGTGCCAGCTATGAAGACGCAAACACATTTGCGTCCAACGTTAACATGTCCTCTTTCAGACCCACCCTGAACGGGTTGAATAGTCCGTTTCTAAGTATGCCTTGCCAACGTCTTTTTGTGGTGTACTTTACACGTTTTTTCCAGCCCAGGCGAAGTAGGCCCTGAATTCTGCCATCGAGCCTTTTCCTGCCTTCAGACTCTGAAATGCCTCAGCCTGGGCCGGCCTCTGTACCCGTGACCTCTGCCTTACTCCCTGCGCGGCTCACGGCGCTTAGCTCAGCCTGTTGCCTGCCAAGACTGTATTCAACCTTCGAATTATCTGTTCCGCTCCTCAAAACTACATTCCTGCCTACTAGTTTAAGTAAACATCCTTCCAGCTGCAGAGCAAAGGGCCCGGCCTCACTGTCTCCGTCCAAGTAATTCATAGTCTCTGTTACCATGGTAGGCCCATGCCCCCTCGCATCTCATGCAGACACTTAGACGCTTATACACGCACTCACAGTCAGTATAGAATAGCTTCTGTCCGAGAGACCTTTTCCGTCCAGATAATATGGTTCCCAAACATCAGATATCAGATATGATATAGGAACGAGTTGATCTGACATGCCAGACTTCTGTCTCTTTCCTCTAGTGTAAATGTCAAGTCCCCTGCACCCTCCAACTTTACGTCAGTCATACGTCATGCAGCTGCGCGCGCACCCTAGTTACCGAATCCTGCTGACTCTGCACTATTCTGTCATAGAGCCACCCACTTCTGACACTTACATGTGACGTTTCTAGAACACACCTCTGTGCACGCCTTAGTTCACGCCTTCTGATTACGTATTGCCAACACGTGTGCATCTTTATCTTGTCTCTCTCAGCTGTTACGCCTTCTGCATTGACTTCTATTGTGTATATTAAGTATAAAAGTAATGTAATGTCAATAAAGTATGCTCTATCCCTTCCTGCACCCCTGTGGTGGCAGGAACCCGATATCCGTTACCTGACCCATTCCTTTTAAGGAATAAAACCGCTAAGAACTCTAACACCACGGACTCTGCCTCTTTCTTTCCGATTGAGTTATTTTTGTTTAAGTACTTACCTGCATAGAAATTAAGACGGTAAATCAAATATTTACCACATTATTCTGGCGCCCGAACAGGGACCCCTCCCCCACCCCACGCGCCGGTTGGTGCGTTGCAGCTTTGGTCCCCTGCCACAGTCGTGACGGACACTACGCGTACCCGCAGGATTTCCTGTATCTCCCTCAGGCCTACGGAGGTGACGGAGACTGCGATCAGCACCCAGACGAGGCGGTGAGGAGTGCGGAGGATCCCGACCAGAGCCTAGCCGAAAGAAGCAAGGTCCGAGGTGTCAAGAGGCCCACCAGTTCCGAAGTTCCGAAGTATTCACGTATCGAGTCGAGTCGAGTCCAGTCCGGTCCAGTCCAGTCGAGTTTTCCGAGGCCTTCTGTTCCGTGCTTCCCGGTGAGTACCGTTGCTGGGGACGCATCTAGACGGGTGCATTATTATGTATCCGGTAAAGACGGGTTTGGGTACGCAAACGCGGTCTGCACTGTTTTAGACAGTGTATCTGTGCTGTTTAGCAGTACATCTAGCATCCAAGTTCTTGCATTGTTTTAGACAGTGTATCTGTGCTGTTTAGCAGTACATCTAGGATAAAGGGTAGTAATATGTGTTACATTACTGTTCAAAATGTTTTATGTGATTAATGTCGTGGTATGAGTGACTGTTTTGCGTACATTACTGTGTTTTTGTGTAACTAGCTGTGTTCAGAAGTAAGTAACAAGTATCGAGTATCCAGCACTAAGTAACAAGATGCCGCTTTTCAATAAGTTAAGACAGATAGGAACTAGGAAAGGGATGCTAGAGGAAGAAATTCCTATCCCCCCTAGGGACACTCCTGGAAATTTTATGTACCATAAGCATGGCTTAGATGCCATACTGTATCTAGATTTATGGGCCGATTATACTAAGCACCTA
This sequence comes from Lissotriton vulgaris, assembly GCF_964263255.1. NCBI lineage: Eukaryota > Metazoa > Chordata > Amphibia > Caudata > Salamandridae > Lissotriton > Lissotriton vulgaris. The sequence goes on from NC_141693.1 coordinate 1,167,925,109, forward strand.
GAAGAAAGACACAGATGGCCCGTTACAGGAACTTGGGATGCCGAGTGCATCCTGAAGGTAGAAGAAGCGCTATGGAAGAAGAAAGCCAGACAATCTCAGAAAGACGCCATAGAATTTTGGCGTAAAGAATCACATAAACGTGCCGAAAAAGCACTCCGAAGAGAAGACAGACATAGAGAAGAGTCAGATAAAGTCCGAGAAAACGAATTAGTTAATGAGGGGATCCGAGTAAAGGCAGAACAAGTAGACCGCATGCGAAATAACCTTTTAAATGGCATATACTTAGTGACCGAGGGTTCGCCTGAAGCCACTTCAGAAATACCGAAAGATCTGCCACCGCCATTGGTTCCAACTAAAGTAAATCACAGAACTACAAAGGACATATTCCTTGCCTCCTATCTAGATGACGTAGCTCCCGCTTACACCAATCCACCTGCCCAGGTACCACCTACTGATGGTGACGGAGGTGGCAACCCACCCCAAGACCATGTCCCGCCCTTAGCACAACAAAGTTCACCCGTCCGGAATCCTGTTCCACCTGTTCCACCTGTTCCTCCACCACTGCCTACACCTAAGATAAATACCCTGAATCCGTTTGGGCCTGACCCAGGAAAAACGCCAGTTCAGTTACTTACACAGTCCCCACAGACAAGTCATGCTCGAGCCTCCGCCTCTGGAGGTGCGACAGGAGGTAACCAGACCCCGCCACCACAACATAGGTTAAACATAAGGGACATATTAAAGAACCGTACACCCCGAACCACAAATTTTGACATGCTTAAAGAACCCCTTCCAGTTTGCAGATACGATCCAGTACCCGGTAAAGACGATAGGATGTTATTAGCATCTCTACGCTTACGAAAAGTTACAGATTACTTAATGATGTTCCCAGGAATGACTGATCACCTAGATAGAATATACCATTTTATCCAAACTGGGGAAGATCCTGACTGTATTAAAGAGGCCCTGGCTTACCAGAAAACTGACACTCAAGGTTGTATATTACGATTCTTAATAAACTGTTTAATAAGAGAACGAGACAGGCCTGGGGTAGACCAGGACGAATTGGATGCACTAAACAAGTGGGGCCAGAACATAGCCGAAGGAAAACACGATAAACAGAATTGTATAGCAAGTATGTACAAAAAGATCAGGAAAGAAGTCATAGAGATACATGAAAGAACAAAACAAGAAAGTGAAGCAGATAGGAACCGGCTTGATTCCTCCGAGGAGGAAGAACGAGAGGAACCCGAACAACAACCTAAAGAAACGATAGCATACGTAGGTAAGGGAAATTACCTTAGGAAAGGTATTCGCCCAGAAAGCAAGAGAGTTTTTCTGTCTAGTATATCAAAACCGAATTCTTCTGAATATCTGTTTCAAGATACCGATAAAATGCTTCAAGAACGAATGGGGTACCATGTACTCAATTCTATGGATGAACAAGAACTAGCCCGGTCAGCAGTATTATGGGCTGACAATCCTAGCATATACAATGATGATACCGTAGCACAGACATTTCTGAACCTTTCCCAAGACGAGCAGAAATTAGCGAGTGTATACATGATTCAGCATCTTCTCACGTTATACAGAAACGAACATTCGGACCCAGGTCCCTTACCTGATACATTAGAAGCATTACTTATGAATAGATGGAGAGGCCTAAGTACCAAGTTGATTCAAATAATTCTAGAGCAACGACACAGATATAACGCTTTCTTAGGCCCTCAACATGTTTCAGCTCCGCCCCCAGAAAGAAAAATGTTTCATATGGAACATTTGGACAGACAGAATCCTTTACGAGAAGTACACCCAGTTATAGGTACAGATAATACTCTGAAACGCGTGTATGTGTACACACCTTTGACAAAGTTAGAATTGTTAGAAATGAAGAAACTAGTACCCTGTCACGATAAAGACCCTGCAGGTTTTCACCGAGAACTTAAGGATATGTTACTCATGGGAGACTACACATATACTGATATTATGAAATTGTTAAAAGTACTGTTGCCTACTGGCATCTACGAGAAACTCAAAGAAAAAGAATGGGAGGTGGGAGAGAAAAAGATTATATGGGCTGAAATAGAGGACGAGGAAAAACTCCGTACTCCAGGGCTAGGCCTTGGGGAGAAAGCTAAAGCATTACCAGGTCTGATAGTACAGGTTTTGCCAAGATTATTGACAACTAAAAAGGAAGACTGGGACGCGATCTCAGCCTGTAAACAGAAACACGATGAAGATACTAGTGACTTCTATTCAAGATTTGAGAAATGTTTCATCATTAATAGTGGCCTGAAACCAAGTAGCGAATCATACCCACACCTTTTTGTAAGTAAATTAGTAGAAAATTCCCTAACACAGGTTAAGAATCGTGTATATAAAGTCGAAAGCACATGGCAAGCGAATACGCCATCCCAGATGTTACAAATGTTACAATATCATCAGAACAGAATTAGAGAAGAACAAGAACATGAACAAAGACGTATGAAAGACACGAAAATGAAAATACTAGTTGCCCAGACAGTACCAGCTGAGGGTCAGAAAAAGGGTGGGACGCAGACAAATAACTCAGCAGCTCCCGTTAAAGGGACATGCAACTATTGCAAGCAGCCAGGCCACTACGTAAATGAATGTCCAGTCCTGAAACACAATATAGCGACAGGTAAAACTAAAGAAAGACCGCGTCAGCCTAGACAAGACCAGGTCCAGCCACAGACTTTACAGAATACACAGCCTATACATGCTTCATCACACACCGCCCAGACCGTAGCAGTATCACAGCCACAGCCCATTGCCGCGACTCAGCAAGTTTCACAGCAAATGTACCAGTATGCCCAATCTGATTATCCCGATTATCAGCGATACACATGAAACAGCCTAGAGAGGGAGGTTGGCTTGCCCCTTATCGAGATTCCTGTAGATCAAGAGGGTCCTTACGTACATAGTCAGGTATTGGGAAAAGACAGAAAGTTTTTAATTGACACAGGGGCAAGTCGCACCACAATCAGCCATGATGAAGCCCCAGGGGCACCCCTCTCAGGCTCACAGAATGTTTCCCTTGGTTTTTCAGGAAAGCCTATTGTAAATGAAGTATCAGAACCCGTCCCCTTAGCAGTAGGTCCATTATCACGTGTTACAGACTTGTTACTAACGAAATCATGTCCAGAAAACTTGTTAGGAATAAAGACGCTGAAGGCTCTAGGAGCCGTGATATGTTGTTCTCCGGAAGGAGTTAGACTTTTCCTGCGTGACTTCAAGGGTCACTATGTATTACGAGATTTTGATGTCAGATTGAAAAATGTACCTGAACACCTGTGGGCACAAGGCCCAACCGATGTAGGTTGCATGCACATTACACCATACCGTGTTACACTCAAACCAGGAGTTGTTTTACCCCGAATCAGACAATACAAGTTACCACCCGATGCTGTAGTGGCTTTACTGGAAATCATTGAAGAGCTTATTGCCCAAGGAGTGGTCGTAGAGACCGACTCCAATATCTGTAATTCCCCTATCATTCCGATTCTAAAATGTACTGATCCCAATGCACCGCCAGTATATCGGCTGGTGATTGATTTACGAGAACTGAATAAATGCATTGTTCCACAGTACCCTGTGGTTCCCGACATCTCATCTTTATTGACTGCTATTGATTCAGAAGCGACGTTCTTTATTGTAATTGACCTCAAGAACGCCTTCTTCAGTGTGCCCATCGATCCAGAGAGCCAATATCTCTTCGGATTCAGTTTAAATGGACGAAGTTTCAAATTTTCACGCGCACCTCAAGGATTCACAGAAAGCCCCAGCATCTATAGCCAAGCACTGAAAAGACAACTTGATTGTATCCAAATGCCAGTTAACACTGCCTTATTGCAATACGTCGATGATCTGTTGATCACCGCACGAAGTGAACCCGAATGTGAACAAGCATCATTGACAGTTTTACATTTTCTGGCCGACAAGGGACACAAGGTGTCTCCTTCGAAGCTACAATTCTGTGTTCAGCAAGTTGTGTACTTGGGTCACTTGCTGTCCAAAGTGGGGAGACAGCTCACTCCTGACCGCATCCAGTTAATTGTAAATATGCCACAACCCCAGACACAAAAGGAAGTGCGGGCCTTTATAGGCCTCACCTCGTACTGCAGACAATGGATTCCCCAGTATGCATTTCTAGCTAAACCACTCATTCAGTTGACAACACAGGAGGCAGCGACTTCGACTGCCCTTCCTTGGACTCAGGAACATACACAGGCTTTTGAGGAATTAAAGAAAGCTTTATGTCAAGCACCAGTTCTAGCGACACCATGTTACAGCAAACCTTTTACACTTTTTGTTACAGAACGTGATGGTACAGCGTTGTCTGTTCTCACTCAAGACCAAGCAGGTTCACATACGCCTTGCGCTTATTTTTCGAGTACCTTGGATTCAGTAGCCCAGGCACTCCCTGCGTGCTTAAAGTCAGTTGCAGCGACAGCCTTAGCGATCAGACAGAGCGACTCAATTGTATTAGGACATCCATTGACAGTACAAGTTCCACATTCTGTAGAGGTCCTTCTAAATCGAACCCAGACTCAACACTTGACTATAGCACGACTAACAGGTTATGAATTGACACTATTCCAGCCCCACATAGAAATCAGACGCTGTAACATTCTAAATCCTGCCACATTGTTACCTTCAATTATAACAGATTCAGCCCCGCATGATTGTATAGAGATCATTAATGCAGTAACAAAGCCCCGACGAGACTTAACAGATGTTCCACTGACCAACCCAGACCTGACACTTTATGTGGACGGTTCATGCATGAGAACAAGTACAGGAGAGTTAGTGGCCGCATACGCAGTAACCACTGAAACTGAAGTCAAAGAAACACATCGTATTGACACACTGTCCGCTCAAGCAGCAGAGCTCATCGCTCTGACCCGAGCCTGTATACTAGCCAAGAACAGAAATGTTAACATATACACTGATTCTCGTTATGCTTTCGGAGTCGTACACGACTTTGGAATGTTATGGCAAGAACAAGGTTTCTTGACTTCCCACGGAGCCAAGATTCAACACGGTCTCCTCATTCAAGCACTGTTAGTAGCAATACATCTGCCTTCGGGCATATCCATCATGAAGTGTAAAGCACATACTAAAGTTACAGACTCTGTTTCCCAGGGTAATGACCTGGCAGATCAAACAGCAAAGCATACAGCATCGACTCACACCCAGACAACTGATGTGACAAAGATTATAATACCGACACATTGTATGGCTGTTAAGGATCCCACACTAGATGTAATCGATATTCAGACACATGCCACTCCAGATGAAATCAAGAAATGGACTGAACTAGGAGGGATCCAGACAGATCAGGGATGGATGACGAAGGGAAAATCTACATGGTTTCTCCCCGACTCTATGGTTCAAGTCATAATAAATACTGCACATAGTCCCGCCCACCTAGGAGAAAAAGCCATGTTAGACAGTTTACAGAATCTCTGGTACAACAAACATTTACGAGCAGCAGCAAAACAGAAAGTGCGTACTTGCATGATCTGTTGTCAGTTCAATCCAGGTAAAAGCGTCCCTGTAGAGCAAGGTGGATTTCATCCTCCCGATCACCCTTTTGAAGTCCTCCAGATGGATTATATCCAGATGGACCGATGTCGAGGATTTAAGTATGTCCTCGTAGTCGTTTGTGCACTTTCCCGTTGGACCGAAGCATATCCAGTCCCAGACTACACTGCTCCGACCACTGCCAGACAGCTGGTTCGAGAATTCTTCCCACGGTACGGCTTGCCTCGTATCGTGTACTCAGATAACGGACAGCCCTTCTCGTCCGAGCTCATGAAGCAGGTTTCACTCCTACTAGGATACCAGTGGAAATTCCATTGCGTCCGACATCCCGAGGCAGCTGGCCTTGTAGAAAGGCATAATCAGACACTTAAGACCCGCCTTGCTAAAGTTTGTAAAGAGAAAGGGGTCGACTGGATAGTCGCCCTGCCAGTTGCATTATTCTACATGAGGATGGTTCCTCATTCGAGATCAGGGCTATCCCCGTATGAGGTGGTTTTTGGCAGGCCACCAAATATGTGGGGGACGCCCATGCCTAAGAAAATAACTGATGTTGATTGCAATATGCTGACAGATTACCTTGCCTCCTTGATGTCTGCACTCCAATCATGTCGTTCACAGGTTGCTGCAGCTTTTCCCGACAACACTGATGTAAAGCCACACGATGTCCGTCCAGGAGACACGGTGTTGATCCGCAACTTCGATAGGAGGAGTCCGCTGGAGCCCCGCTGGCAGGAGCCGAAGCTCGTCCTTCTGACCACGAGGACCGCTATCAAGGTTGAAGGCCGCAAGGGGTGGATCCACACGAGTCATATAAAAAAATGCAATGAACTTTTACCCGAAATTGACTCTTCCACCCCCTCAAAGGACTGCCTAGAATCTAGTGACTTTAAAGTTGCCAAAAGAGAGAAAACTCCGCAAGAAGAGTACAGAACTAAATTACGATCTAGCAAGTCAGACAGTTTAATTGTTTAAGTCCTCCCCTAGGTGAATCGGTTAAATTAGTTTCTGACATGTATCCCCTAGATCGAGATAGAGAGAGAGACAATTCAAGAAACGTGCATACTGTAAATCATTCCGTAGTCACTGTATAGTGACATTATTGATTTTGTTTTTTCTGAGCCTTCTGATTATCGTTGCTAGTATAATGTTGCCTGTATATTACCCTATCTTCAAGCATACACAATCTGCTTACAATGTCTCCGCCGAACATTCTTTTAGTGAATTACCCTTACATGAGTTATCTTACAGACTTGCGCTGCGCAACAATACATTCATTAGTATGTTACATCACTCCCATCAGACTAACAATGCTACCAACTGTTGGATATGTGGCCGACTCCCTCCCTACCAGAAATACAAGGGAGTTCTGCCTCTTTTTTCCGTACCCGTTCACTCACAATGGCTCCTGTGGTGCATGGTTCAGATTAATTAATTCTTTAGATTCTGATATTGCTATTTTCGAAGGAAATTGGGTTTGGGGAAACCTGAACTTAGTTTTGCTTAACACCTGCTACCCTGACAAGAAGGGACTTCCCACTAGGACAGGTACTGATCTAGAAAATGAAGTATATGGTCTAGGTAATTACACACTTAACCTCATGATTCTTACTGTTGAATCCGAAGCTGCCCCAGTTCTCCCTGCTATGTCAGTATTACCAGTCACTGGTGATTTATGTCTCAGAAAGAAGGGTTCAGTACACTTAGGTCATAGTAAATGTACCACCGTGATTGAATTCAGTGATCAGGGCAGGTCTACATTTAGAGCTACTCGTCATTCCTACTTTGTTTGTGGCCATACCGCATACATACGCTTACCTCTAGATTGGGATGGTACCTGTTACATTGCCTTCCTTCTGCCCCCTGTTTTCCTAGCTCCTCCTGATTATCACAGAAATACAAATCTAGTAAACAGTAGACTCAGACGAGATCTCCCGATTGTCGACTATACTGAAACGGCATGGGAGCAATATACAGACTTTAATAAAGGTTTCTTCCCCTACTTAGGTGCTGTTTTCAATAGTAAACTGATACGTAAATTAACTAGAACCCTCGAAGCAGTAGTGAATGAAACTACCTCCGCTCTAGGCAACTTAACAGAGGAGCAGTCCGCCATGCGGGTTGTTGTTCTTCAGAATCGTCTCGTTATTGACGTCATCTTGGCAGATAGAGGCGGAGCTTGTAAGGTCATCGGGTCAAGTTGCTGTGTTTTCATTCCAGAAAACGCGCCAACTGTATATAAAGCTATCACCCGTCTTCATAAAATTGCAAGTTTGATACATCAGAATCCAGGCACCTGGACTTGGTCCGGTTGGTTCTGGACAACGTTGACTGCTTGGGGATGGAAGATCCTATCCTTCCTAGGCATTGCCCTTGTCATAGTATTCAGTTGTTGCCTATGTCTACAATGTGGGCCAGCGATTTGCGGTCTGTGCGCCACATCATGTATTCCGCATTCCAGCTTTCATGCCAAACGCGAAAAGAAGAAAGAAGAGCAAATGATGTTACGTGAACAGACTGATCGGTTCATGAGGATCGATATATCATGAAGGGTCCGTAGGGAACAAGGAGGGAATGAGGAAATATAAATTTTATGGTCAAGAAATGTTCCCTAACGTACCCCACCGTCTCCATGTACGAACTTAAAGTGCATGTAACTTCCCTCCTGTGCCAGCTATGAAGACGCAAACACATTTGCGTCCAACGTTAACATGTCCTCTTTCAGACCCACCCTGAACGGGTTGAATAGTCCGTTTCTAAGTATGCCTTGCCAACGTCTTTTTGTGGTGTACTTTACACGTTTTTTCCAGCCCAGGCGAAGTAGGCCCTGAATTCTGCCATCGAGCCTTTTCCTGCCTTCAGACTCTGAAATGCCTCAGCCTGGGCCGGCCTCTGTACCCGTGACCTCTGCCTTACTCCCTGCGCGGCTCACGGCGCTTAGCTCAGCCTGTTGCCTGCCAAGACTGTATTCAACCTTCGAATTATCTGTTCCGCTCCTCAAAACTACATTCCTGCCTACTAGTTTAAGTAAACATCCTTCCAGCTGCAGAGCAAAGGGCCCGGCCTCACTGTCTCGGTCCAAGTAATTCATAGTCTCTGTTACCATGGTAGGCCCATGCCCCCTCGCATCTCATGCAGACACTTAGACGCTTATACACGCACTCACAGTCAGTATAGAATAGCTTCTGTCCGAGAGACCTTTTCCGTCCAGATAATATGGTTCCCAAACATCAGATATCAGATATGATATAGGAACGAGTTGATCTGACATGCCAGACTTCTGTCTCTTTCCTCTAGTGTAAATGTCAAGTCCCCTGCACCCTCCAACTTTACGTCAGTCATACGTCATGCAGCTGCGCGCGCACCCTAGTTACCGATTCCTGCTGACTCTGCACTATTCTGTCATAGAGCCACCCACTTCTGACACTTACATGTGACGTTTCTAGAACACACCTCTGTGCACGCCTTAGTTCACGCCTTCTGATTACGTATTGCCAACACGTGTGCATCTTTATCTTGTCTCTCTCAGCTGTTACGCCTTCTGCATTGACTTCTATTGTGTATATTAAGTATAAAAGTAATGTAATGTCAATAAAGTATGCTCTATCCCTTCCTGCACCCCTGTGGTGGCAGAAACCCGATATCCGTTACCTGACCCATTCCTTTTAAGGAATAAAACCCCTAAGAACTCTAACACCACGGACTCTGCCTCTTTCTTTCCGATTGAGTTATTTTTGTTTAAGTACTTACCTGCATAGAAATTAAGACGGTAAATCAAATATTTACCACACCTTACTGAATGCCAACATGTTTCACTGCCTTTCTTTTATTTGGGCATTCTTCAGGTTCCAGAATGTTCGCCACAGCTCCTAGGTTGGACACATCATCATTCTAAAAAACCTCAATAAGCCACCGTGTTTCCTACCAGCTTAGAGGTACATGAAATGATGAAAAACACTCCCCATGTGAGTCCTCCTTTTCGATTCTGTCCTTCAGTCGTTACATGAATCGACCGTGGCCTCACGGAGCGTGTTGTCTCCTTCATGCAGGCAATTGGCAGGTCTGACCCATGAGGGCCAGAGCTCCACCATACTGCTCGGTCTGTGGCCCAGCTATCTAAAGAGAATATAAGGCCTCAGACACTGGAGTCATTCCATCGGAGTAATGGGTTAACTCATTTCATTTCCGCATGTCTCAGTGTAGTGAGTTTGGCCATTTACAGGTATGTGACATTCACCTCAATCCTGTGTTCTGGAGAATCCAAAGTACTTTGTAGAGAAGCGGGGACCTCAATTATTAAAAGTGCAACTGTCATCTCAAACGAACATTTCTCCGACAGTACTAATAGGTGGATACATCGTTTCCAGGGCTTTAAGGAGGAGGTTGGCAGCTGTCTGTGGAGTAAGTCGGGGTAAAGTCTCCGAGGCCTTACTGTCACTGCTGGAATACATTTCATTGTTCAACAGCTGGGAAAGGGTGTCATCAGATGAATAGTCTACAGATCTTTGCAGAAAAGTTCCTGCTATCATAACAGTATCTTGCTTATCTGTTGCCCAGTGGTTAGAGCAAAGGCTGTGTGCACTTCTAAAATTGGGCGCCCTAATTTGAGTTCGGCCACCGTCCAACTGCTCTTCCATCCAATGCCGCTGGTCGTTGGAGGGGAGCCAGACATCGTCAGGCTTGTTCTATATTCCACCCCCACCACAGCATTGTGGGTCCCAGAGTTCCAGCAGCAAGCCTCCCCCCCCCCAACTCCCTGTTTCTCACAGTCCCATCAATCTGGGCTGGACCCAAGGTGTCATGCCTTATTGGGGGAGGACAGACACAACCACAGTGCCATGGCCATCCAGCCAACACCCGCACTCCGTAGTTGACAAGGAACAAACTTGTGGTAGAAGAGTGGGGCACTCTACAGCTTCCCCACTCTACTTTACTTGAAGTTACGGGGGCCATGAGGTTCCAAAACCAGTACGGTCGATGATAGTCGGATTCCTCTGGGGCTCGGGCCGCCGAAGAGTGGCCCTCAAGACCCTGATGAGACCGAAAGACGAGGGTGGGCTTGCGGTACCGGACTTCGAAAAATACTACCTAGCGGCGCAACTACAGACCCTCACCCAGGAGATAGCCAGGGAATTCCGGGGCCCGGAGGACAGGAGGGGCACGGGGATGGCCAGACATGTTCTCTCCTTCATAGCGCTGCGACAGCGGCTGGCTTTACAGGACTTATCGATGGAGGAGAAGACCATTCGCCTGTGCTGGAACCGGGTCCATGCCCGGGGCCAACTGCGAATACCGTATGCGCCCGAAATACCTTTGGGCATGCTGACGGCTCTGCCCCATGGCGGTGATTGGTCGCGGTTAGCGGACTGGGAAGACGCGGGCCTACAATTGGTAGGGGACCTCTATGAGGACGGGGCGCTTTTGCCCTTTCAGGAGCTCATTGACCGCTTCGAGGTTCCTCGCGGTGACTTTCTGTTGCACTCGGCCCTGGTCCGAGCGATCCAGGCACACTGGAAGCACGGGCAAGAGGAACCCCCTACATCTCCGGTGTGCCAATACGTCATGATGTCTGCGGGTACGGTAAAGGCGGTCACTTGCCTCTACGGCAGACTAATCAATGAGGGGATGGCCCCCCTCACCACTTTGAGAACCCGTTGGGAGGAGGACATAGGTAAGGAGATCCCGGAGATGACCTGGTCCCAACTCATGCGACGAGCCTGGAAGGGCACGCGTCACGCCCGATTTCAACTGGTCCATTACTATATACTTCACAGGGCATATCTGACCCCGGCGAAAATCAAACAGTATTTTGCTACGGACACTGCGGACTGCCCCAGGTGCCAGGCGCCGGAGGCAGACCTCCTCCACATGTTGTGGTCCTGCCCGGGATTGTCCTTATACTGGACGGAAGTGGGGAAGACCCTGGAGGAGGTAACAGGGAGGTCATTATTGGTTGATGCGGCAGTGGGACTCCTCCACTGGTTTCCACATACCCCCAAAAACAAAATTACTAGCAAATTCATTGATTTGGGGCTTCTCCTTGCAAAACGAGAGGTGACCAGGAACTGGAAGGCACGGGTCGGTCCAACGGGAGACCGATGGCACAGCGAACTCTTGAAATGGGCAGCGGGAGAAAGCACGCTGAGATATCAGTTAGCTAGGAGACAGCATAACGAGAAGGCACAGGAGGCAGCGCTGGAATGGGAGACATTGGTACAGGCCCTAAGGGATTATTGCGCCCCCAGCGACTCCGAAAGTGAGGAAGCAGCTCGCCCCGAGTCCCGATAGGCGATTACACCTTTTAGATCTGTTACTCTCCTCATGGGTCCTCTCACCAATCCTACTGCGGTTGTTGCCGTGCACTGATGGCGGGGTGGGGCGGGGGTTAATTCGGTTTATAGTGTTTTGGGGGAGGGGTTTTCTTTTGGTTTTGTGGGCTTGTTTAGAAAAGCAGATGACGGACGATGGAACATCCGGACCAGCTTCAACTTCCTGTTGAGCCCCCCTTGAATTATGCCGCCCAACCATTGGGCTATGGGCTGAATGGCTGTGTACATATTGCTGGGGGACGGAGGGTTACATTTCACTGACTTTGTTTGATTTATAATGCTGGTCAAGTATGTAACAATTTGCTAATTCCTGCAATAAAAATATATTTAAAAAAAAAAAAAAATGAGGTTCCAAAACCAGGGGGCAGGGGGCTTCAGATAGCAGGTTCTTCCTTCCGGCCACCTCTTCTCTCTGCTTCTGCTTCCATTCAGTTCTGAAGGCCTGTGTTCAGGAAGTTGCCGCCATCTTGGAGCGTGCTGCACACTCCCAGATGTTACTTCAATTTTCGTCGTTCTTTTGCTAGGTCTGGCTACAGTGTATTGATTGACTATAGCATAGTCTTTTCACCAGGCTTAAGCCGAAGGTCCTCAGGAGGGAACACATCCACTCCCTCAAGACTCTTCCTGATCGAGGTGGTAAGGAAAGATTATTTCTTCTGCTTTTTTTGCTTCTCTTTTACCAGCAATAGAAGTCAGCTCTGTTTCACTCGGGAAACTCACTATCTTACAAAAACCTTTGGTCCCAGGCACCAAGGGCCACAGACTCGGCTTCTAAGGCCAGCTTGCAATGTCCCCAGACCATGGGGTGCAATAAGGCCCGTCCTCCCACAAAGGATGTACGCCAAACTGCTTTAGCAACTTCTATCCCTTTAAGCCATAGTGCTTTGCCCTTCAGTTCCTCCCTCCTGTCATCTCAGGAAATCTCATCACTTCCCTAAGTGAGAAGACACTCCTCCAAAGGTTTTAAGGGAGTGTATATCATAAAGACAGAGTTCTGCAATCGTTCTTCTATGAAAGGAGACTGACATAAAAAAGGCATAGACAAGTAGCAGCCAACTTTCGGGATTCTGCACTCAAACAAAGAATGACTAGCAGCCCCCAGGCCTGGAGTGAAATTATCAGATTTCAAGCAGATAAGCGCATATTAAAAATCACTAATGTAAAAGCAGAGTAACATACTACACATACAAAGATCTAAGCCAGGCCAGAAATGTTATCGACATATGCAAGTGGCCGAATCTACCGATTTCAGCCTATTCTGCATTTTTGATCAATCTTGTCATTGTTCAAGGTATATACTGAAGTAGCATTTAACAAAATTTCAGATATGATTCTAAAGTTGCAGGCTAAAAATCTTACAGTTCAGAAAGACTACTTTAATTTGGATACATTTTAAAAATCTTGCTTTCAAAACTTTCAGAACATGTACACACTTTTTTTAAACTTACCAGGAAAACGATAAGAATACAATTTTCATCTGCTTCAAAAAATCCGAAAAGTCGAGAGTATTTCTGAAAATTCATGAATAAATAAAACTGTTCTTGCCAATGCGGTTCTACCTTCTTAGGGAGCACCCAAACCCTCCCCGCTATTTTAGCTCTCACGGTTGGTAAATGAGAAGCTCAGATAACACAGCCAAAAGAAATGCACACCTTTCTAAAACAAAAGTGTTTGCACCTACCCCCAAAAGTGCTGTACAGGAGACTGTAGACAAGAGGAGGACCCCTTGCTTAGTGCGAAACTGGTCGACCTGCAAAAATAAAATATAGCCCTGTCAGTAGCAGCTGCTACAGCGTAAGCACTCAAGTGATCGCCAGAGAGCAGCATACCTGGTTGGTGGCGTTACCATTGGCCAAGTTGAATCCAGCACTGTACGCCTGGAACAGCAGCTAAGGAGAGGAGGAAAAATGAACATGTGGAGTGTGGGATATATCTGATAGCTCTCAAGGAGCCTGCATGGATGCTGAAAAGCAGAGGATGAAGAGGGAAAAGATTGGGGCAGGTAATGTGGTGAAACACCACATGACGGGAGACACAGACAAAGATGGAGAACGCAGACGAACCTGCCAGAAAAACGCAGGCTTCACTCCTTGGTGGGGCAGCAACGCAGCAACGACCTTAAATGGGAAAAATTATGTAAGTATTAAAAGAGGGTTCTCTATATTAAAACATTCTCAGTGCATATTGGTGCTACCCATAGTGTTGCTGATTAGTAAATAAATAGTAACACCTTGGCAGAGGGGACCACACCTATGCAGTAATACACAATCTCACCACACAAAGTGCCCTTGGGCAATAAAACTGATCCTGGTATCAGATCTCCAGTTTGTTGCAAATGTAGGGTGGGCACAAAACTCGAGGGGCAATGAAGTGATGGGGGAAGGAAGAAAGGATCTTGCATGTATGCCCATCCAGGGGAGAACTGATGACAGGAAAGGATCTGAGGAAATGGTCAGAATTCAGTGGCACTCAAGAATTAAGGGGATCTATAACAAGAACGAATCTGAAACTTTCACAGGAATATGAGGACAGAAAGGATATGAGCTAAACGTGGGATCTTGCGAGACAGACAAGGAATGGATAAGGCAGAATGATCTGAGGACTCTAAGGGAGATACGACAACAAACAGGGTTCTTAGGCAATCAAGGATGGGCATCTAAGGACAGACAGGGATGTGAGGGGATCTGGCAAGAGACGTGGATCGGTTGCCAGTCATTAATCAGAGGCCATGGAGCAGTGCTGCTGACAGGCACTTGTCCTTTCTCATTTCACACCAAGGATAAACATAGACCTCATTCACATCAAGCAGAATCTGGAGTAGAATAGCAGTGTTCATCAAGCATGTGCATCCACCCTTCATTCACCAAGTTCTAATGCTGCTCCTTTGCACGAGGGAGCACAGAGCGTCAATGTAACCACTGACGATAGCCTTTGTTCTCCATCTCTCCAGTCTTAAGTCGCTACTCACCAGTGGAGCACCAACGGGAAGGAAGGCTGAAAGAAGAACAAAGTAAGATAAGTTCACCAGTCATGGGGATGTGACAGTATTCATGGCCATGTCTTCAAACTGCACCTCTCACTGAGGTGACATAGTAAACTAGGAACACTGAGGGCCTGATTACGAGTAAAGTTGTTCTTTTTCAAACTCATAAATAACAATACCCCGGGGTACGTCATTTATCAGAGCAAGAAATAGCTCTTATTGCAAGTTTTCAGGGAATATATAACATGGGGTTGGTGTTCAACATACCAAAATCTGCATGGTATGGTAAATACTGTACAAATTTCCCCTGTTAAATTTCGGCACGGTTGTCCTGTTAAAATTTAATGAAGGTTGAGTGAGGTATTTAATGCATTTTATCATTATTTGATACGCTAAAAACCTCCTAACTCGTAATTCTGACCCATGCACAAACAGGGGTTTACACATGGGTCAGAATACACCAACTCACTCGTAATCAGGCCCAAAAAATAAACTGAAGCACCAATGAAGAGTGAGGAAGTCACAACTGCAATACTTTGCAACAAAAACAAAAAAAAGACTTGCTTGGATTTAACAGAAAAAAAGAAGGTTCTGAAACCTATTATTAGAAGCAGAGCCACAGTGTAAATCTTCTACCCCCATGGTTTGACATCCAACTCTAAAACTCTTGGCTACTAAGGTAATCTGTATGATTCCATGTAAAAAATACCTTTATACAAGCCATAACAAGGTGCAATAACAACCCACCTTTAACCTCTTGCATGCGGCCGCGATTCTGAGCCTGTGTGGCAAAATCGCAAGTGGGCGGGTTCATGACGGCCCCCAGCCGTCATCAGCACACGAGCGCCGTAGTGCATGACGGCTGGGGACCGTCATCAGCATGCAAGGGGTTAAAGGTTTAACGGTTTTAACATATCCTTTTAATTATAATTAAATAAGGCTTGCCTATGACCTTTAAGATTTACTTCACACCACAACCAACGAATTCCTTATATGTTTTGAACTTTTGATTTCCCAGAGGCACCCATTTGGCATAGTCCTAAAATTATAAAATATGCACAAAATCTATTTGCCAATACAATATACAACCCATCGTACAAGGGTATAGCAAGCATTCCACAGGGCACTTCTTGTAAACCCCTCTCTGGTAAACAGTAAGATTACATGTAGCAAAATACCTGCCTAGAAGTTGTAACACTGTGTAATAACAACCCACCCTTAAAGGCCTATTATCTTTAACACCAGCTTTTCACAATAAATAAATCAGGTCTACGGCCTTTGTCTTAACTTTGCATAATACACAAATCAGGCCTACTTCATCTAACTGAAAATTTTCCAACATAAACCAAAGAGGAATATAGTATTTGCCACTGGCTAGTCACAATAACCAACTCAGGCCTACTGTATAAAGCGTAGGCATTTCCATAATCATCAGGCATACAATCATAAAATTCAAAATATGCACAACAGCATACAACCATCCTAACAAGGATTATTAAAGTGAAAATCAACTCTAAGAAATGTCAGATAGGATTAACCAACACCATCAACCCTTGCCAATTACACTAATCTATACGTTTCCATGTAAAGACACCTGTCTACAATCTAACACAGAGTAATACCCGCCCATCCTTAAAGTTTTATTGGCTTTAACACATGTGTTTATGTTTATTTATTGACCGCAACATACACCAATGAGATTTCTCGGTGCTACATCTGTTAAGATGAGGAAAATTGTGATTAGCTGCAGCATAACATTACATTTTTACGAATTTCCTAAATAAGAGTAGGCAGGATGGTGTGTGCAGCTGAAGTGGTAATGTGCTCCATAACTAAGTGGCAGCCACTGAGAAGGCTCAGTCTATATAGATGGGACTTCAAGCAGAAACTCCATGTTGGATTGTAACTGTCTGGATGAACAGACCCAACACTTTTTTGGGTCAAGAAGGTTGGTATACGTGCATAGACAGCCTAGTGCACAATAAAGAGTGCTTTCAACGTGATCCTATACTGTATTGACAACCTATGTAATTTCCAACTGCAGTAGTTTTTTCTGGATTGGACTGGATTAGCGCATGCTTCACCAGGATTCTTACCTTTTTATATAAAGAAGGTAGAACTGGACTGGTTCAGTTGGAAAGAACAAGTTAAGGGACAGGAGTAACTTTTTAGGAGATGTCAAGAACATTTTCAGTGTTGCTGAGATTTAGTTTCGGATAATTTGTAGACATCCATCTTCTAGTCCCCTCCAAGCATGTAGTGTTTGACTGGTTAGGGTCGTGCAAAAACCGAAATAGTAATCACGTGTTGTCCATATATATGTAGAACCTTGTGTCTAGATTGAGCCGGATAACAGCTAACGGGAACATGGAGAAATGAAAAAGCAGAGGGGACAAAATTGAAACCTGTGGCAGGCCATAAATAATTCTTTGGTTGTTGAGGAAAATGGCGGTAGAGAAACAATCTGTAGAGAACCAATTTGAGTTTTGGTACTTAGGAGGAATATAAGCCAGCTCAGTGCTTTGTCTCTGAACCTGATGTTACATAATCTTCAGATTAAAATATGATAGTTTATTGTATTGAATGTGGCTGACAGGCCTAGGAGAATCAAAGGTCCTGGGTTTCTGGCAACCATCACTCTATAGAAGTCATTAAGTGCAGCGAAAACAAAAAGTTCAGTATCATGTCCTTGCCTGAAACCAGCCTGAAAAATATCCAATAAATTGTGATTTTTGGAAGAGATTTCAGGGGCTCTCCATGCTCTACAATCAGGGAAAGCGGTGGGGTCGAATGGTCTGACGGTTGAGCTTTTCAAAAGCATGATAGACGGTGGCCCAGCTAATGCTGGAAATGTTAGAGACAGCAAGAGAGTCGAGACAGCTGCAATTCGACCAGCGCACAGCCACTATAATAGTAATTCGCAAACCGGGCAAGCCTCCTGAAGAGTGAAACTCATACAGGCCTATATCCCTGCTAAATATAAAGGCAAAAGTACTCGCTAAAGTACTGGTGGCAAGACTGACGCCGGCTCTATCCTCACTTATTAACATTGATCAATCAGGGTTTTTGCCAGGCAGAAGCACTCATCAGAATTTGAGGAGGCTATACGGTGCGTTACACACGACAGCCCAACCACATACGGGGCAAACAGCAGTGATGGCACTGGATGCCTCTGTGGCATTCAACAGTATTGAATGAACATACATATTCGCTGTCCTGGCCAGACTGGGCTTTGGGACAAAGTTCTGCACCTGGGTAAAGCTCCTGTATAAAGACTCGTTGGCAAGAGTATGGGTGAATGGGGCATTATCAGTGCCCTTACCGCTTGGTCGAAGCACCAGGCAGGGATGCCCACTGTACCCCCTTATATTTTCCCTTGCACTGGAGCCACTGGCGGTTTGGATCAGGGCCGACCCGGAGATATGGGAAATCCCCTTAAGTGACAGCTGGGAAGAGCGCATCTCTCTATACGCCGACGACAATATACTATATGTATCAAGGCCGTATTAATCAATAACTTGTATTCTCCACATTTTTGAGCTGATTTGATAGTTACTCGGGCTACAGAATCAACTGGACCAAATCAGTGGTTTTCCCCTTTGCAACCCTAAACCCCCCCCACAAGGGGGATGTCTCTGTAACCGCTATTGACTGTTTAATGTTTGATGTAAAATGAGCTATTTTAATAAATAAGATGTTTAAAAAATAAAAGAATTGTAGTTTTCAACAAAGTCTAATCAAATTGTTCTAATAACTTGGCCAAATATTGTAAGAGAGAATTGGGACGATAATTCCCAGCAGCGGCATTTAGAGAGGGGTTGTTTAACAAAGGTTTGATATTAGCCATATTCCATGAGACAGGCACAATTCCGATTTTGAGTGACCTTGAGAAAATGGCTGGGATCTCTTTTGGACTCCTATCATACGTCTAAAAAGTTCTTTGGAAAAATTAAGAGGGCTGTGTAGACATAGGGAGAGACAAGTAAATATGCTTTGAACTAGTCAGGGTTACTGCCTTTGTTGTACGTGTTCATAACAAACAGATCAGACCTAAGGCATCTGACATAATAACATTTTCCCAATGAAGCAATCAGGCCAATAGCTTTATCATCATTGGCATGTCACCTTTACCATTTCAGGCCTACTGTTTTGAGCTTAAGATTTCCCTCAAGGCAACCACCGGGCATACGGCCATAGAATTATAAATAGGAAGAAACTGTATTTGGAGAAATAATATTCAAAAGTATAAAAACAAGTGTTAACAAGAATTATGAAAGCCAAAATCTTCTACTGCGCAGGGTTTGTCAGCTAGGGTTTACCAACACCAAAAACCCTTATTAGCACAGTAATCTGTGAATTTCCATGTAACAAAATACCTGTATACAATATAACCAAGTGTGATAACAGTCCATCAGCGACGTTTAACTGGCTTTATCATATGCTTTTCACGATAAATAGTCCGGTATACTGCCTCTGTTAAAACGTTTCATACTAAATAGTCCAGACCAGGGCTTCCCAAGGCCTATTTACTAGGGGTCCTGAGTAGTTGGGCCAAGTACTTCCCCTCTGCACTTGACTTTCAGTGATCGAGCAGTCCAAGATTTCTCAGTAGGAGATAGGTGCAAGATATAAGAGGGCTCATAATTCAAAATACCCTGCAGGGGTCCCAATAAGATGATTGTCCAGTCCCAAAAATGTTTGGTGTAAAAAGCAGCATTTATTAAACATGCCAAACACAGCACACTTAATAATCCATACAAGTAATCGCTCAAGACTCGCACTCTACCCCTTTTCAGAGTAGTGCTCACCCCTGCGTGTCTTCTTGCCCCCTCCTCTCCTCCACGCTATATTGCACCCCTGGTGGGTTCTAGGAGATGACCCTAGGTGTTGCCCACACTAGCTATGTGCATCAAAGTCTGGCTTTGCCCTTGAAGGTTTTTCAGCTCTTCAGGAACTAGGACTGCCGCGCTCTTACAAGGCTCGTATGGGCCAATAGTCCTGCTTCCACCTTACCCCAACCGCACACTTCAGGACAGTCCAGAAACCGGGGAGTTTCTCTCCCCCACGCTTCACACTGAAAAGCTCGGACCAAACCCTTTGATCTGTTGGCGGGATCAGCATGCTGGGGAGGTCGCCGACAACGCCGGCTTCTAGCTGTAGCGGCTTCACTTGATCACAGTTCCTGTCGGTAAGTCGGTGAACCAGCGGCAATCCTCCAGTATTTTTCTGACTTGTTCCCAAGCCCTTCTGCTGTTTGTGAGTCTCTTCAGACACGGCCATGGCCTCAATGGTCCCAGTGGCCCCCACCTGGCATACAGGGGGTCGCAGCAAAGGCAGTATTCTTGATCAGGTTACCACCCCGAGACTACATGTGAAGAGGTTAAATATCTGCGATGTACTAGATTTCAAGTGGTCGGTAGCTGTACTGAGCAGGCCCTGAATGATGAAGGCTCAACACATGAGCCATCTTGGAAGGAGTCTCTGCAGATTTACAGTTGCTTTGTTTGATCGTTCTTGCCATCTAAAAGCAAGGCCGTGATCGATCCTGAGAAGGTCACTCCCTCATGTCACCCTCCAAACAGACTTCAGTCAGCTGAACACTACTCTGTGCTCTTCATGCCAAGGGTCTGCTCCCCTCCTCACAACAGGCAGTCCAACTTCCTTTTATTCCAGTAGATATAAGCACTGCAGACCTTTGAAAAATTGTCGGAGTACTACAAGACTGGTGGGGAGAAGGCAAAAGAATGGTCCTGTACTAGATCAATGTCTTCTCCAGGCTGGCGTGAAAAATCTAATTGAAGTCCAGATGATTTACAAAACATTAGCTCCAAGGCCATATATTGTAAGTAAGTTGTTGCCTGGGTTAATCAAGTAGCAAGCTTTATTTACAAATTCAAGCACTCCTCTGGTAAGGATGTCGTTCTGGGAGTAGAAATAAGGCATGGTTCACTAGCAATAGTTCACTACACCAAGATTATCTCATCAACGTGTTCTGCTCGTTAGGTGACGCTCAGCAAAACACAGGAAGGGAGGAAAAAGAAAATCAGGTAGAGTGTAGGGAGAAAGTGGTATGGCAGGGTGCAGGCAGATTCCCACAACCCTCCGAACACCTCTCGAGTTTCATTGTAGGACCCTAGGGCAAAACACATGCAGGTTGAATACACACGCTATGTTATCCTTCAACACCTTTTACCCTGCACTTAAGTTTTCTTCTCGACCCCACACCAAGCACACATGTAACATGCCACCCATGGCGGTGGGGGAGTTAAAGACGGGCCCCAGTTATTGTGACTGCACAGATTTTACAGGGAGGAGTCCAGTAGGTCTCTTTCCTCTACGGGTACAAATGAGGAGCCCTGTGACCATACTCCGCTGTCTCCGGCCAGGAGTCTCATCACACCTTGGTGAAATAAATCAATTTCTCTTCTCAGCTATGGCTGGGCGTGCACTTCTGGAGCTTTCAATGATGTGTGCATTCTGTAGTCATTATGGAATGTTAGAAAGGTAATGTGCAGCACCCCTATGAACTCTCAGCTCCTCATGTTCACCACTGGTCAAGCAAGACAGATACAAAATATTGAAAACGACACCCTGGCTCTGCTTTTCCCAGCTAGGCAGGAAATTCCGTCCCTACTACCACGTCACACAATGATCATAAAAATAATAATAGAGATCTTTTGAATCGTGGCATTTCTAGCAGTCTGGCGTAGCATGTGATCAGATGAGTGAACTTCAGGAAAACTGAAAAATGTCCGGACAGCCAATGTGTTTTTTAGAATAGTGAGGCTTGTCCCCACTTAAGTCTGTCTTCCATTCAGCAGCTCGTTTCATCTATGGGGCCAAAAGAAGCGATCACATCACACCGTTGCTATCCACCCTCCGCTGGCTTCCCTTCGAGGCTAGAGCTATCTACAAGACCGCTTGTATCACCCACAAAGCCTTGCACTCCTCCTCTCCCCGCTACCTGGTGAATAAACTGAAACTCTCTGGAGGCTCTAGACCTTCACGCAATGCAGAGAATCTACTGCTTGAACCTCCCACTTTCAAGAAGGAAAGAACAATGGCCCAATCCTTTTCAGGCAACGCAGTGAGAATCTGGAACTCGTTTCCGCCTGAGCTCCGGACCACCGCCTCCTCCCAGGCCTTCAAAAGGGACCTCAAAGTTCTCCTCCTCCAGAGACACCTACAAAAGTAATTCACGTCCTCTTGCTATTCGGAGGAAGACTTCCCACTACTGATATTTACTACTTTCCATGACCATGGGAGTGCCTTCCCAGTGTTTTCCTGTGGTGGGAGTGTCTGCCTTTTTGCAGTATTCTCCATGTACTTGTGTTCGGTGCCATTTTGTAACATGCACACAACACTTTGCCCTTGTAACACACGGTTGCTACCTCTCACATGTTTTTACCTTTGATACTTGCACGAGTGCCACCTTGCCTACGTAACGCCTGTTCTTGTGCCTAGCACTTATTGCAGTATCATACCTCAAATTATACTCTGTTTTCTCTTTTAACTGCACACTTGTCACTTTTCCTCCTGTGCACTTTTGACTACCTCATGTATTTTTTGTTGTTCACAATTTTTACTACCTCAAGTATTTTGTTTGCTCACAATTGTCACTATTACCTTTACTACCTCATGTATTTTTGGTTGCTCACAATTTTCACTACCTCAAGTATTTTGTTTGCTCACAATTGTCACTATTACCTTTACTACCTCATGTATTTTTGGTTGCTCACAATTTTTACTACCTCAAGTATTTTGTTTGCTCACAATTGTCACTATTACCTTTACTACCTCATGTATTTATGGTTGCTCACAATTTTGACTACCTCAAGTATTTTGTTTGCTCACAATTGTCACTATTACCTTTACTACCTCATGTATTTATGGTTGCTCACAATTTTTACTACCTCATGTTTTTGTTTGCTCACAATTGTCACTATTACCTTTACTACCTCATGTATTTTCGGTTGCTCACAATTTTTACTACCTCATGTTTTTGTTTGCTCACAATTGTCACTATTACCTTATGTAAGTAACGTATGTTTTAGTAATCTGCTCTTCTGTAATGTTTCTCATTATGCTTCATTTCTGTTCCTAATGTGAAGCGCTCTGACGCCTTCGGGTAAAGTCCGCGCTATATAAAAATGCATAAATAAATAAATAAATAAATAAATAAATAAATTGGACAGAACCTCCCGCAGGACAGGCGCCCTTGACTAGCAACCATCACTGCCTCAGCCCTGCTGACATTCTTAAGAAAAGGGAAGGCATTCGCCCGATTTCCTAACGGCTATTCTGCCTCAATATGAGAGGTAAAAATAGAGCTGCAGGAAGACTATACCTCACCTGGAGGCCGGAATATTGGAAGGATGACGGCTCCTGTATCAGGATGCAATGATGCCTAGAACAAACAGAAACACAAAGGGATTTTTCATTGTAATCATCATTATGGCGAGTTTTGTCAAATGCAATTCACATGTTCAATTGCCATCCCAATATGACCGCACAAAGTTCTAAAATAAAACATTTGCGGCTCCAGCATGTGGTCCAGGTGTCCCCAGGATCCCCTAAACATGGAGAGGCATGAGAGATTCATGAAGTGGAGAACTCCATATGCCATTTTTTGGCTGTTTTGTGCACACTGTCCATGTGCCCTCTTTAAATGAAATGATAATAGAGAATGACTTGTGCTGCAGGGTAGCTGACTGGGTAGGGAAACCATGATAGGTAGTTTCCTATCTAACAACTATCTAGTGCTCAGTTAGTAATTTGACCTTGGATTTCAGTTTCCCACTTGTATCTTGCAGCTCTGCTGTTTGTTTGTATTCCTCTGCCCTTCTGATGTAGGATTACCTCTGATATGTGGTTGTCAAGAGCGGTTGTGTAGAAACAACTATTTATGTGACTGGGCTGTGTAGTCAAAGTTTACTCAATTTGACATGCTGTAAAATGCCTTTCAGAGGCAGATGCCTACACGTCTTCTTTAAGGAACCTGAAATCCATCACAAGTGGCAAGGTAGTGGAGGTGATGGAGCAAGGATTCGCACGTAAAGCGACTTGCTCGCACTCATGAACCTCATTAAAATTATAATCATATTAATCCAACTGTCCGTCTTGTATTTAGCATTTTCCCCAACACACGGGTGTTCCCCAGAGGCTTGCTTATGTGTCCTTTTCATCCTCACAAAGTTTGCACTAAAGAAATGGCCGCTTCGCTGAAATTCAGTCTGCGCATGCGTCGGTCATACCCATGTGATGTGACGCACTCGCATTCTGGAGGGAATCTGTGCTCATGCGCACTGTTGCAAACATGGCCGCTTGTCTCTCACCACGCTCTACGCTTGCTACTGCTGCTTCAGCTTATCTGTCCTTTCGCACTAAACTGTAATATTAATAGATATTATAAAGTAAGGGATGTATTAATTCTATCACGGTATACAGTGTGATCATTTTTATGTATGATTGTAATTTGTTCTCGCTTACTTTTCATGTACCGCGTCTCTGGGGCTGGGAAAATCGGGAGCGGAGCCATATTTGAAGCTCTGCTGGGCATCATCATGTGACCGGGGAGAAACTCTACTGCGCAGAAGCTGAAACAAGCCAGCTGGCTCCTGAAGCCTGATGCGCCTGAGAACTCCTCGCAAGGGACTAGAACTTACCTTGAGCAAGAAACATTATTGCTACATTTCATATTCTTGTATTGTATTCTGTGTTCCTAGGCTTGGGAACGTGAATCCAAGGGGCGGGTAGGAAAATTTTAATACTGATGGTGAGAAAGTTGAATTCTAGGAGGTGGTAATGACCGCATCGCCTCTCCTGACCAATCATAATGTGGGAAACTGTCACTTGCAACATTAGTGGGTGGTCTGAGGGACCCCAAAACAGTATAACTGACCCGGTATTCTATAGAAAATTTGTCCGACTTGTCCGAGTAGCAGACCTGTCACTGACCCTACGAACTCTATAGGTGCTCAATCTAGAGTGCTGCGGAGCACTCTGCCCAGATTTTCCACAATCTCTTAGGGGTGGAAATAGTCTTAAGTGCTGGCGAAGCACTTTGCTGGGGGAATTCGAAAACCCAATCGGGGTTACTGGCGGATTACTTGCAGAGAGGGGTAACGCAGGCGTTGCTTCCGAAGCTGTGGGTATTGGTCGTACCTTGGTGAGCCCAGTCCTGTCCCAAAATCCTGAGGGGTATCCTGTCCTGACTGCCCGTGAGCTGTACCTGCTCGCATTCTGCCATTCCTGTCTGAGGGTCCTTGTCCCCGTCCTTCCAAACTGACCCGTGGCCAGGGTTAGTCCTCATTCCAAATTAGGTAATTATTACCTTGTGGGTTGCGTCTTTCTCTTCTTTCTCTCCTTTTCTTAATAAAGCACTCTTGCCAGTTATATTGCTTTATCACTTGTTATGCGAATTAAAGCAATTGTTTATTAGAATTGTTCCACTTTTTCCCCTCCTGTAGGAGTTTATCAAACTGTCATATTTTATTAGTATGTTCCTGTCTTTCCCTTCCCTTTAGCCTGGTTGCAGTGAATCTAATAAGTATATCTTGAGTAGCCTAGCTTAAAATTATTCTTTATGATTCTATTCATGTCCCTCGCCCTAGTCTAAACTGGTGTTGAATAGCGTGCTCCTTAAATGCTCAAATCCCATAGTGCTTCCTCAGTCTTAGATGGTTCTTGCTTTAATTCATAGTTATATTTTGATCGTGATCCTAATGCTTGATGTTTTATTTTGTATTCTGCTCATTCTGACATATTCACTTTGAAATCCATAGATAAAACTTTTAACCCCATCAGGTGTCTGTGGTTATTTTGCAGATTACAATGTGGAAACTGTTTGTTAGTTTATAAAGTATTTTCTTTCCTAGGAAACCTGTCTCCGTCCACTGCTAGCTCCTGGTCCGTTGGGAGTAATGTGCCTGTGGTAAGTCAGGTACATGAATAGTAAGTGGTGTAAGAGTCACCCCCCAAATTACTCATAGTGGCGTGCAAGAAATCACCCGGTTCACTGCAAAACTTAGTCTTGGTCACTCGCGTCGGGGCCCAGTGCGCGAAGTGAAAATTGGTAAATTTGTGACCCGGGTGACCTGCGCGCTCTATCAGAGGGTGTACCTTTTGCGAAAGACAGAAAAAAATCAGTCTGAGAGATACTACCCCCTTCACAATCCTTGTAAGAGTCATGAGGACAGTGACCCTAGGCCAGGACAAAACTGGAGTAAAATGGTAAGTAAGTTCTGTTTACTGTATTATTGTTTTAAGTTATATTTTTATATAGACCGTCATGCAACATTTCTCCTTCTGTTCATTTATTGGTCCTCGATTTGCCAATCTCAATGAACTTTTAGACATTAGTGGCGAGTGTTAACAAGTTGTGCTACCTTGTTGACTACTGCTGACAAATGAGTATCTTAAATTGCTTTGTGTTTTTATCCTTTGCCCAGCTTTCAAAAGCCTAACTGTTCACCTTGGATGCCCTGCCTTCTTCGCATCTCCACAGTTGATGGAGGAAACTGGTAAAAGAAGGGGCACACGTGTTAGTTATTTATATTCAAGTATTCTTAATGGGTTAAGGGTTGCATATTCTATATAAATACCGATCCATAATTAAACTTGCTATTCCGGGGTCCCATGTTTTTCTGCATATATTGTTGTTTACTTAGTATAGCATTCTCCTCTGGTTGCTTTAAATCCTTGTGAAGACAGACTTGGGTGCTTATTGGGTTGTCTGATGAGTGTTTGTGGGGATCGTGGGTGCTTGTTGGGTTCTCTGGGCCTTTGTGGGGATCCCTGTGGGGCAGAATACATACTCTTCACCCACAGAAGGGTTTCCTCCCTCTGATGCTCTATCCGTGCAGGTCAGAGCGTATTTGGGTCTTAACTCCCTTCACCATGTGACGTCTTGCTTTGACTTTTGATTGACTGGACACAGGATTTTCTTTTCTTTCAACAGCCGGTGTGCAAGAGACTACAAATAAAGTTTCATAACTGCTTTTGGTTCGGCGCTCAGACAGGGGCTGAGCCTGTGCATGTTCTCCACCCAGGCTGTGCATTACAGCCAGTTGGAGAACATGCAAAGTGCGAATTACTGTTTAGTCAGCCCAAGACGGCTGGCCGAACAGTCATGTGTACTTAAAGTGCACAAATTTAGCCATGGACATATTTGTGATGTATGATGTACTTCATGCATCGGCCTGTGCACAAACCGAGTCATGGGAATAAATGTCATGTATGATGTACACCATGCATCGGCCTGTGCACAAACCGAGCCGTGGGAACATTTGTCATGCATGATGTACATCATGCATCAACCTGTGCACAAACCGAGCCGTGGGAACATTTGTCTTGCATGATGTACATCATGCATCAACCTGTGCACAAACAGAGGTGTGGGGTTATTTGTCATGCATGATGTACATCATGCATGAGCCGTGCACAAACCAAACCATGGACATTTTTGGCATGTATAATGTATATCATGCATCAGTCTGTGCACAAACCAAGCCATGGGAATGTTTGCCATGTATGATGCACTTCACGCATCAGCCTGTGTGAGTGTGTAAGTATGTGTATCCATGTGTGAGTGAGTGTCTGAGAGGCTGGATGGGTGTGTGCGTAGCTGTATGGGTGTATACATGGGTGTGTGAGTAGCTGTGTAGGTTAATGAATGACTATGTGAGTGGCTTTATTAGTGAGTGAGTGGGTGTGTCAGTGGCTGGGTGAGTGAGTGGCTCTATGAGTGGATGAATGGGTGAGGGAGTGGATATGCGAGTGCTTGTATCGATGTGTGAATGGGAATGTAAGTTTGAGAGTGAGTGTGTAAGTGCCTTTATGGGTGAGTGAGTGGCTGTGTTGAGAAGCTGTGTGGGTGAGTGCGTGGGTGTGTGATTGGCTGTATATATGAATAGGTTGGTGTGTGAGTAGCTGCATGGGTGAGTGAGTGGCTGTATGGGTGATGGCTGGTTGTATGAGTAGCTGTATTGGTTAGTGAGCGGTGGTGTGAGTGGCTGTATGAGTGGTTGAGTGAGTACTTGTTTCAGTCTGTGAATGGGTATGTGAGTAGTTGTGTGAGTGGGTGTATAATCTCAAGATCAAGTGAATCCTCATAATATACCTTTTTTTATAACAAGTGACCACCTAGGTAACCTAGGCTTTATATTGTCCCTTTATTTAGCGATATGTGATAGTGTTATGATGTACCTTTACTATGCTGCCTTTACATGATGTGATATATTCGTGCTTTGAACTGCCTTCAATATATGTATAAAGAACTTTATGCACTGTAAAGCGCTCTGATATCCGCAAGGATCTTGTTCGCGCTCTATAAAACTTTCAAAATAAAAATAAATAAATAAATGGTGTATATTAGTTGGGAATTAGAATAATCACATTGCACATTATGATAACCAGTTCTGTAACACTCTTATCAGCAACTCCCCAAAAAAACAAGCACTGGTAATGCCAATAGGTCTGGCTTTAAAGGAATGCTGTATACTGTTCCTATGAGGAACAGGGTCAAGACTGATTTACATAAGGCTGGCTCCAAACTGGGGTGCCATAGTCAGATCTCTTGACTGGGGGTGAGGAGTTGAAAAGTTTTAGCCCTCCGTCCATCATCTTGTTGTGTTTGCTATGTTCGCCCTTGGTGGCCAAGGGTTTGCGCAGTCTAGGATCCCTTTTGCCCTGTGCCACTGAGTTAAATCCAGCCTGGCTGCTTGATTCCGGTTCAGGGAAGACCTGGCTTAGCATGAGGAACAGGGTCAAGACTGATTTGCAGATAGCTGGGTCCAAACTGGGGTGGCTTGGTGAGCAAAAGAACAATGGATTAAACCCAGATCTTTGTGACTGGGCTGGATTTTTGCATTATTCAGCATTCCGTCCATCATTTATTTATTCCTTTAAGTCTCTAAAAGGGGCATTTTCAGACCTGCAATTTAAAAACCAACTTTTAAACATTTTTAAATTGTGAGTCCAGAGACACCAAACTCCAATTTTCTATCAACTCCAATTTTCTATCAGCTCCCAACTTGTAAGATGTTACAAAGATGTTACAAGGGAACACCAATACTAGCCTATGGCAGAGATAGGTCTTGCTGTAGTTAGAACCGAGTTTACCAGTGTTTCACTACCAGGACATGTAAAACACAACGATACATGTCTTATCTTTTAAATACACTGCACCATGACCTTGGGGCTACCTTGGGCATTCCTTAGGGGTGCCTTACATACACACAGCAGTGGCAGGCATAACATGTTTGCAGGGCCTCTCATGTGGGTAGCACAATCAGAGCTTCGGGCCCACTAGTAGCATTTTACTGGGGCACACCATGTGCACTGTACTAGGGGCTTATTAGTTAATCAAATAGGCTATTCATGGAGAAACCATGGTGCCATACCCTTGACAAATCTCCTGTAGTACCCGGTGAGTCCTAGAAAGGCAGTTTAAAACTGCACACACAGACACTGCAGTGGCAGGCCTGAGACATGTTTGCAGGGCTACTCTAGTGGATGGCACAATCAGTGCTACAGGCCCATTAGTAGCATTTGACTTACAGGCCAGGGACACACCTAGACCAGGAACTTACTAGGAAATCAAATAGGCAAATCATAGAGAAAGCAAATACAATTACATTTTAGAGAGCGCGCACTTTCACTTTAGCACTGATCAGCAGTGGTAAAGTGCCCAGAGTCCAATAGCCAGCTAAAACAAAATCCAGCACACAGTCAAAAACAGGAGGTCAGAGGCAAAAGACAGGGGAAACCACTCCAAAAGATGCCAGGAGGTCTATCATCTGCTTAGGGATGCTGTTGGCCCACAGGATTCCCATACGTTTCATCCCAATAGAATTAGACATCTGCAATCAAATAACGGACTCACCGTGAAACATAGGACGCTACTTCATCTTTGAGTCCATTGCTACCTGGATGAAGACACCTGTAACATCCTGAAACCTGATTGTCTCAAACCAATGGTAGAGGATAGTTACGGTGTCCAACATCTCAGATGTGGCACCATGTTGATAACCTTTATGTACAGTTCGAGGAGAGACTCTAAAAGGATCTTGATGGGTCACGTACGTAAAGCCAGGATAAGTTATGAGATGCTTCCATTTCCTTTTCAAGGATCTTGTCGGGTCCTGTAGACATGTTCCTTTTGAGAGGCCTGGGAGCTTTATTCCTTCCTTGCCATTTCAATAGTGACATCTTGGTAGAGCACAGAAATAGGGTCCTTGTACATATGTGTCTCATACTTTGTGACATGAACTTTAGGGAAGTAGCTTCAAATAAATAAGGCCTACTCATCAGTGTTTCATCTTTGGACACAACCCAGTTTTAAACACAGGTCTGTATTA
This sequence comes from Lissotriton vulgaris, assembly GCF_964263255.1. Lineage (NCBI taxonomy): Eukaryota > Metazoa > Chordata > Amphibia > Caudata > Salamandridae > Lissotriton > Lissotriton vulgaris. Next base: position 1,167,955,345 of record NC_141693.1, read on the forward strand.
GGGGTGTTTTTGACAGTGAATGGAGAAATTGGGTTTGCTCTCATGACCGGTATTAACAGAGACATTCAAGGTATGGCGGAGGTCTAGGTGTCTCGGACTGGCAGTTCCCAAGGACAGTCCCAAAATTCTACACACTTCTTTGTTAGTCCTGCCTGTAAATGCTCCTCTTTTTTCCATTGTGTAGGAACATAGGTTTCACAGCTTTCTCAAGGAGCAGAAAGAAGCACAAACTCTGGGTATTGATAGACATTTACGGTTAACATATAGATATTTCCTCCACCCAGTTTAAACTTATTTTTGTTTTCAATTGTTCAAACGGAAGTGGAGGATATATTCTCTAAAAGAGACATTGAGCAAGCTACTGCTCCAAGGCGGGGTTCATTGTCACATGTTTATGGTGAAGAATAAACAGAAGGGCAGAAGACCAGAGCATTAGCCGGAGCCAGGTCAAAATATTGATGGGAACCAGCACTGTAATGGAGGAAATTTATCTCTTTGCAATATTTTGGATTCCAATCTGTTCAGAAGATAAAAGCTTCCTAAAGTGAATTTGGAAGGGTGTAAAATGATTACAACGGGGTAAGGGGGTAAGCTGATAAGCGAGTGTCACATTCCAATGGTCCTCTTAGAAAGGAGCGTATTGCCTTAAAGTTATGTCTCCCCACGATGGAGAATAAAATACTCTAAAGGAGATTGAATGACCAGGCAAATTAATATATTGAATGTTATAATTTACGTGCACTGACTATCTCTCCTCAGGTTTTCAATTTTGCCATAAAACGGTTATCTGTGGTGACCAAACAATCATTTGACTTTCTCAAGGCTCTTAGAATACTTGCCTGGTCAATTCCAGTGGTGGAGCTAGATTTCAGTTAATGCTTAATTGGCGTATTGCAGACCAAACAGATTTAGTGAAGTTAGACTTTATTTATTTAGCACTTGTCAGTTATTTGATGTTATGAAATTTTTTGCTATTCGCTAAGAATTTTAATTTTTTGTAGTGTCTTGTGGTTTGAGGCCATATCTGAGCAGAGGCCCCAAACAACATTTGTTTGCTTTTTACTTGCTTGAAAATCTGAGGAGTTTATGTTTGGTTAATAAGGCCATACGGAATGATCTTCATCGCTCTGCTCAACATTCTACCAACAAACCAGGAAGAAAACAAACAAGAAGACAAAATCTTCAGATGCTTCGAAGACTAGCCCACTGACAATCGAATGCTTAAACTCATCTCTTACCTGCATGTCCAACACCAACACCCTTACAAAAAAGTTAACAACGTTTGGGAAAAAACCAAGTTAGCATCCATGTTCCAATAAAACATGTAAGTGCATGCAAAAGCCTTCAACCCCTTGGCACTCTCATGACCTTGATGACAATAAAAGTTCTTTGATGCTTTTCGGTCTTTTGGCTAGGTTCATGTAATAGAAATACCACACACATACATACATACATACTATGAGGGCAATACATTCTTCATTTGGTATTCTGGTTTTTCACTAGCCATTTAGGGCCTGATGAAGGTAAATTCAATTTAGCGAGTCCTTAATAGCGATTTTTACCGAATAGCTATTAAGGACTCGCTAAATTGAATGTAGGTAGGAATCGCTAAAATATTAGCGATTCCTTAAAATTCCTTAATAACGAATCGCAAATTGAGATTCGTTAAGAAGGAATACCTACCCATTCATTTCTATGGGCTAGGAGGCCCATAGGAATGAATCGGTATTAAAGAATCGCAAATAGCAGGAGCTATTTCAAGGGTGCCAGGGTGTCAAAATGACACCCTGTTGCACCCCTGAAATATGCATGTGTGCACATGTGGCGCACATGCATGCCCTAAGGGCATGAATGTGTGCCACATGGCACTTTAAAAAAAGCAAAAAAGTGCTTTTTTACAGGAAATCGCTAATTACCACCAACTTAAAGTTGGTGGTAATTAGCGATTCCTTAAGCCTAAAGTGCACTTTCTTTTGTGCTACCTACATTGCATTTAAGGAATCGCAATTAGCGATTCCTTAAATGCAAGAGCAAAATAAGGAGTCACAAATTTTGCAATTCCTTATTTTGCTAGTAGGTTTAAACTCACCTACATTGCTCCCAGCCAAATACCGGTCGGTAACGTAGCTACCACTCGGTATTTAGACACCTGTATCTGGCCCTTAATGAGGTAGAAGTAAGCAAATAAAGAGACATGCACATAACAAAAGTCTTCTCAAATTTAATATGCTCTACATTTTCTAGCCACATCAGGTAGACAGATACTAATAATAACAATACCAGCTCAGTTACCTACCAGCTGTTACTAAATGTTTGGTGCTTAGAATAAAATGCATTGCTTTACTCACACTGCCTTGAGAATCTTTTAAAAACTCACCAATCCGAGGCGCCACGCTTTCTTCATCTAAAATGATAAATTAACCATGTGAAGAAATGTAGGACGATCACAAGGAAAATAAATGATGTTGAAATAGCTGGTTATACTACTTATAATTATAGAAAATTGACTTTTTAACAAACCACACCTCCTACTAAATTGCCACTTGGTGTTTAAATCCAAAGTATTATTATTCTCAGTCAGTGGTACTTGTTTTTACTGACTTCAGAAGAACAAAAAGGCACAATGAGCCACATAAGGCTTCAGACATGTGATGTGCAAGCTCGCCTTTAATTTCGGCAGCAGGTGCTTAACGCACTTAGCTATCATGCCTGCTAAGGCATATCACTTACCACCTGGATATGGCTATTCAACCCCCTCTTGAAGGGAATGGGTGGATGTAAAATATTGCTACTTTCTCAGCTTCCTCACTTATAGGACCAACAATAAATGTTTGGTGAGGAAGGGAAAAGGCTCAGGTGTAAAACTAGGGAAATTAAACATGAGACTGAGCAGTCAATGTAAGCAACGAGAAGGCAGGGACTAAGCCACCACCGTCATAATATCAGCCTCCGCAGCTTGTACCCCACCGCCCTACACCAGCCCATCATGTAAGCAACATGTAATGTACTTGCCTTGGTGTCTCTCGCAGGGTCAGGAGTGCTGTCTTCATGTAAAAGCAGCTGGGCATTTTTAATCTCTTCCTAAAAACAAAACTGAACAATGTTAGTTTTGTACATTTTAATACCATGGAGCACTTCTATCCCTAAAGACATGGAATGTATTTGCTCAGAACAAGGTTTATAAAGTGCTGTATGACTGGAGGTGCTCTTCTGCATGTCTGTGTATGTGTTTTATGCTCTGATGGGTCTTGCGATACAACACTATCCAAGCAGTAGGCACATTTGCATCATGGCAGAGTCACCACTGTGCAGCACTGGATTCCCTCACCGCTATCTCTCTCTGTCATGTGACATAGATTGGTCTGTGGGCTGCCATAACCATAATCCGGTACATGAATAAACTTGTCTCCAACTTCAGAGGGTGCATGTATGTTCAAGAACATCGATTATTACCACGTATAAACATTCGTTGTGCCTCCATTCTAGTCGTGGATGTAAAAAATACTTTGTGTGTGTGTCACTGTGGAGGAATAATCACACATATACAGGTAAGCGGAGTACCATACTAAGTTTACTTGCATATACACCTGTTGCAAAGAGTAAAGCAATAATCCTTAGGAATGCCAGATAACATTCAAATTCCCTAGAGAAACACCATCACATTGTGTGTCTTGCTCACAAAACTCTGTAGTTCATACACAGTCATGAGCGCAAAGTCCATTTTCTCCATCAGGGGCCAGGGCACCTCCTTTCTCCCGAGTGGAGAATGACCAGGATGTCCCACATCAACTCTGGTGAGATAGCACAATAAATGGTGAGGCAGCAAGATGTATGTGCAAGCTGGCATGAGGTCAGTCATCCTTCACTAGTTGCTTTGGGACCCCAACAAACGTGATATCCCTTTAATTTCAGGTAGCAAAGCACAAGGATGCCACAATGCCTGTGGGTCAAAGTCTTTGAGCAGGTCCCACCTACCGAGGGGTGAACTAGGATGGGAGGGGGGATCCTGACCTCACTGACCTTGGTTGGTATCCATACAGTGGTGACTTGCAACCTGTCACTCCGCTTTTTGCTTATGCAAGAAATCGGTGGGTACATCGTCTGTGCCTCACTAGGACAAGTTTCTGACATACATAACTTTGGAGAATCTGCCCATGTGTGGCTCGACCAGGCAAACTGTTTAATTCTTCAATGCACTAAGAAGACATTTCTTCCTTAAAGAGGGGATTCTGCTATCTTGGGGAAGACAGCGGATCCCAAAAGGGCGATGGCTGTCCGCTGCCATGCCCGTCTTGCTGTGCCAAACAATTGTCTCTGGAAAAAAATCTGCACTTAACATACATGCATTTTCTTGCAAAGCTTACCAATCAGAATGCAGCAGACTTTGTTATACTGGTATACAGTCCATGCACAGCCACATACCTGGTCCTTTCTTCCATGAAAGATAAAATATTAGGCTTCATCCAGGGAATCGCAACTCATTGTTCATCCTAAACTCCACAAAATGTGACACCTCCTTGCAACACCCTTCTACTTTTGCCTGAGAAATGATCTATTGGTGAAATAAGTGTATACCAGGAGCAGGGCCTTACATTATTGGTTCCTGGGGGGTAAATGTTAAAGCTTGTTCTTATATCCACTTGTCCCTCATGGATAGTCATTTCACTCTCCATGTTGTGGTATCACTTTTTGCTTGGTTTCACATTCACAGCAACACTAGACACCGAGACAAATTCCAACTGTAAATTTTCATGTATCTCCCCCTCACAACATAACATGCCAATATAATCACTGGGATTGTTAAAATATTGCACATGCTGAGCTCTTCTAAAACACTGCATTTTCGAAGCCTTGAAGAAGTCCTGTTGGTTGAAACACGTGTCAGATGTTTATAAAATCCCACTGTCTACATCATGATGTTTTGGAACAATAAATGTAGACACTACATTGAATCAACAAATGACTACTCAACCTTTGTTCTTATGAAGGAATCCATTGACTCACAAGTGTGTGCTTTGGTGCCATTTCTGAAGTTTATCTCCCACTGTTCACACAGTACGGAAAAGTAGCACCCTAGATGGCTGGGTGTTGTCACCACTTGAGCACCACAATTGAACTACCTATTTCTTTCCGGATCATCAGCTTGAGTAAATGATACAATAACACACTGATTCTTAATTTTTTAAACAATTGGACACGGATTGGTGAACAGACAATTGGCATAGCCGCTCTTTTGTGTATTAGTAAGTACTAAAGCAAACTTCTTATTCCAAATAACGCACGGACAAACACAGTTGTAAGCAGTCAGAAAGCAAAGTTTATTTGCTTTAGCTCGAGCAAAAACAGCCAACGACCAACTGCACTGTTCCACTGGGGGGTTACAATCAACAGCTTTTTATATATTTCAGGCCACGTAGGAGAACATTACAATGACGATAGTTGGCAAACAATAAATCATTGTGGTCAGACAATGATCAGGAGATGTACCCACAGTGCACCGAAACTGCATGCAAGCACCCAGCGTTATAATTCCTAAGCTAAAAACATCCTGCGCCTGTTGTTTGCATGTCAACAGCATGTATGCAGTCTCATTGTCTCCATACGCAGAAAGCAAAAGAGCAATGTAATGACATGAACTACAAAATGACGTACAACTAAAAAATGGATGAATCTGTTGTTCACAAAATAGATCTACTTCCACATAAAAAGACCTAACATTTTTTAGTAACTGATAACCAGCAGCGGGGGAAAATTCTACACAATTTAGCAAATGCTTACAATCAATACCCTAATTAATATTCTCTAATGGTGCCCTTACTCTGATTTGGGGCCCCTTGTTGTTGTTAACAGAACCTCACTCTGGCAAATCACCTCTAGGCATATGAGATGGGCAGCGTACAGTCCACGTTGGCAAATAATTGAATGTAGCAGGCAAATCACATTAATGTGCATATGAACCTATAACAAATACTGCTTAAGTTTAAAAACATCAACATTTAATTAAGATGTGAATGGAAGAATTGAAGTTTCCAAAATGCCTAGATCCAAAAAAAAAACACAACATTCATATAAACAACTGATCGCTTTTATAAATACTGCATGTTGGACCAACATAATAAGCAATTCAGTTTGTGTAAAACAATGCTAGGCTCAAGTGAATACTGTTTTCAGTTTGGTGGTCATCAGGTTTCCATGTAGGCTTGTCATGGAAATAGTATTGGGGTTCATTTTAATACTTTTCTGGACTTCAGCTTTTGTTGCATTCACGACAAAACGTTTCATTTCGGAAAACATGAGAGCTAGGTAATCAGTTCTCATGAAAATGTGAAAATAATGTTGCTGTAGCTCTCAATGTTGTTGTGAATGCATTTGAAATTAAAATAAACTTTACTTTCATCTGAGAGGCTTTCAATGTGAAAGGATTTACATGCCTGGTAGTCAACTGGTAAAACTCCAATACAATGTGCTCTAGTTTCGACATCTAGAAACTCTTAGGCGATGATAATAAACATTTAGGGGCACATGCATCAAGGTAGGCAATTGCGATTCCTTAATTGCGATTATTAAGGAATTGCAATTATGGAATCACAATTGCCTATGCATGTAAGTTTCGCTAAAATATTAGCGATTCCTACATATTCCTAAATTTCGAATAGCAAATTACTATTAAGGAATAGCTTCCCATTCGGAATGAATGGGAATTGCATGCGCAATTTGAGAGTACCAAATAGGTACTCACAAATTGCGCATGCAATTTCAAGAGTGCAAGGGGGCCAAATGGCCACCCTGATGCACACCCGAAATTGGCATTTACTTTGAAAAATGCACTTTTGTGCACTTTTCAAAGTTTTTGCAAATTACCATCAACTTAGCGTTTCCTAAATGCGAAGTCGCATTTAGGAAAAGCTTGTTGCATCCCAAATAGGGAAAGGCAATTTGAGATTCCCTAAATGCATTCGCAATTTAGGGAATCCCAAATTTTGTGATCACCTATTTTGCGAATTTGGGTTGATGCATCCCAAATGCCAAAATACCGGGGCAAAGGGGCTGATTGTGTGAATCAGCCTGTTTGCAACCAGTCATTTGGTTTATGCAAGTGCCCCTTACTTCCCAAAACAAACAGGAATGGGAAAATCAGCGTGAATGCTCTCTTACAAAAAAAGGAATTGGTGTGTGGGTGTGTGTGTCTTGAACTTCTGCTCCTGTGGTGTACCCAATAGAACCCTGAATGGTTTCAGCATGATCTGCACTGGGTTCTCTCTGTTCTCACTTGGCACTGGTAATCATCTCACTGCACTCAACGTTCAACCTACTATTGTGGACTCAGCGAAATCTTTAGGCATAACCCTCGACTGCAATCTCAATATGCATCATCACATCAGCAATGCAACGAAGGGAGCTAATTTCCAAATCAACACTTTGCGTAAATTGAAACCTTTCCTTCCTCCAAATGACTTCAGAACTGCAGTCCAAGCCCTAGTCATCCCCTCGAGTGGATTATGGAAGTGTTGCCCTCTGTGATCTCCCCATATCGACAACCGCATCATTAAAAGCCTCTATTAATGCTGCAGCCAGACTTATCACGGGCTCAAAAAAAACGCTCACACATTTCTCCTGACCTAAAAGCTTTGAACTGGCTGCCCTACGAAGCTAGAATACACCTGAAAATCGCCTGCATGACCCACAAGGCTATACACCACAACTCCCCCACCTACCTCGCTCAGAAACTGACAATCTCGGGTGGCTCAAGAGCGACAAAAAGCGAAGACAATCTTCTTTTGGAACCTCAGAGATTTCACAAGAAAAAAACTTATAAACGCTGCTTCTCAGGGATGGCGCCCAGGATATGGAATGACCTCCCCCCAGAAATCAGACTTATCTCATCCACGGCATCCTTCAAAAAAGAAGTAAAAGCTCTCCTCTTAGCTAAATTTACCTGAACTTTGACTATTGTAATCTCGGAACTCAGTACTCTTCCTCCTATGCACCGTTGCTACCTTACCTTGTTTTCTTTTGTAACCAATTGCACATCTTTGCTCAAAATGTTTTGTTTAATCATTACTCCTTTGCCTTTTTATCCCATTCTGTTTGTAAAGCCCTCTGATATCCGTAAGGATCTTGTTTGCGCTCTATAAACTTTCAAAATAAAATCAAATAAATAGAAGAATGCAATTCTAGTATGCCTCTTCCATGTTTGTGAGGAACCTGTTCTGTGTGAACGCTTGCAGTGCTGCCTTCTGAGCTCTTCTTCAGTATGCAACTAAGCGTGTCCTGCTGCTGCCCACAATGTACCAGAAGCTCCAATGTGCCAGATGGGGACCCTGAAGTGATGCTGCCTAAGCTGTTTCTGTTCTATATAAAGGAAGTTAGTAACGCTGCAGCCAGTTCTGTGTGCCCTGACAGGTAGAGCGTTTTTTTTAAGGTCATGTAGATTTTGTAAGTCAACACTAACCTGTACGAGGAAAGTTGTGAAAACATCACAGCCCCATATAAAGCACTTTTTTTTCTTTAAAAAAACAAACTTCTGTACTTACCTCTGTTGACAAAAGTAATATTGGGTCCAAAATATCTAACCACTGAAGAAACCTCTTGACAAAAGACTGAAAGAAGAAAGACAAAATAGGTCACCTAAAAGAATCTACAAACATTAACAAAGAGACAGCACAAGGCATACTTGGCACTGCTTAGGGCATGGAAAGGATGTTTTAGCACCCTTGTGCCTGTGACATAATATCCGCACAAGACCCCAACAAGACCCCACCATTTTACTCTCAACATTAGCACGTAAGGCAGAGTTAGAAGAATAACAATTTTTGTGGTTTACAATACAGTACACAGTACATAAGCAAGCACATAGTGTATGTTGCAGAATAAAATTAAAGGTTACAAGCAAATGATCAGTAAAAGGCTTATTGCAAGAAAAATAAACAAAGGTATTTTCAACAGAATGCACCCTGCCTTTGATACGTAGGTTTGGTAAATGTTAGATGTAAGCACCCAAGTAAATTCACATTACTCAGATTTTGAAAACTGCAACCTACCAGGGGCACCGAAGAGGCACTTTGCAATGCACGGTTCTCTAAGCCCAGTGTGAACCATAATAATATCACTGGTAAACAAGCATTTGCAATGCAATAGGTCTCGCATTTGTGAGAGTCTGAGCTATTGGCATTGTAAATGACAATGACTTTAATTATGTGTTGGTTTTCAAAACAGATTAATAATAGGCATTGCCATTTACAATTCCAACAGCTTAAACTTTTGCAAATGCCCACTCACTCATACAGCTACTCAACACAGCCACTCACCCATAAAAGCAATCACACACTTACTCACACAACCAATTACATACTCATTCTCACATCCATACAAGCACTCACACATCCGCTCACTCACGTAGACAGCCATTCACACACTTACTCTCCAATCAGCCACTCCCCCTACTCACTTACCCAAACACCCACTCACTCGCCCATACGACCACTTGCACACGGAGTCACTTACTCATACAGCTATTGAGACACCCACTTACTCACCCGTACAGTGACTACACACCCACTTACCTACCAATAAAACCACTCACCCATACAACCACTGACACACCCACTCACTCACCAATACTGCCACTCACACAGCATCTCACTCACCCACACAGCCACTCACACACCCACATATACACCCATACCGCCATTTACACACCCAAACACACAAGGATACATACAGTTAGAGAGCTAATCACTTAATATATGTTAAAAGTAGCATCACTGAGTAGTACTGCTTTTAGTAACTAATTTAACTTTTGTAGTTGGTTAGTATATATGTTTAACACCCATAAACGCTCAAAAACATTTACACTCGCTTGATGAGGTCATCAGTGATAATACCAGCGATGTCAGTGAGCCTGTCATGAGTGATGTAATATGTGCGGTCATAAGCTGTGCATTGCAGGGGTGTAAGTTATAGTTAGCTCAGGTAACTATAACTGCTGAATTTCACTGGTTTTATACCAGTGAACTCTGAGCTTAACTATAAAACTCTAACTTTTGTTTTTTTCAGTGAATATGTGGGTATATATATATATATATATATATATATATATATATATATATATATATATATATATATATATATATATTACCTACTGGCAGTCGCCAGAAGGTAGTTATAGTTAGGATTGGCTACCATAGGAAATTCGAACATTCTATTGGGAATAACTTTGGCACTGATTGAGGGATCTGCCTGTAATTTTCCTTAAAATGGTCTCGCTGCGCTCCGCTCCTTCCCTGAAAGTTTCGGGGGGATTCGTGAAGTGGGGGCTGAGAAAAAAGGGGGGTCCCAAAATGTGGTTTCTCCATGTTAATTTCCATAGGACGGTCTGACAAGTCTACAGCCCGAACCGCTGAACGGAATTACGCCAAACTTGGCAAAATTGTAGGGACTGGTACGCAGATGTGCCTTTGCTATGTTTGGTGAAAATTGCTCCAGTGGTTTTTATGAAAATTAACTTAAAAAACACATATATATCTATAGGCGCTCTCCGAGCGTTCACAGGTGCGCGTACCGGGGACCGCACCCGGCGCGCTACGGGAGTGCGCAAGCGGAAAGCTGATTGGCTGTCGGGTGTCTGTCAACATTCTAAACAGTCTGGAGAGTCCGCCATCTTGTGTCTCGGGAGAATCGAGACACAAGAGGTGAAAAAAGAAAGGGGGATATAATTAAAAGGGGGCAGAGTAGACACCCCCTGACCCCCTAGGTTTTCTGAGGGAGGCCTACTTCACTTCCTTTCTCCTCTCGTCCCTTTCTGTGCTTTCTTACTCATTTTCCTCTCCTTTATCAATGCACTCCACTTCACTTACTCTTTTTCATTTTTTTAAGAACATAGATCTTTGATGAGAATTGGAGGTAATTCTGAAAAGAACTTTTTTTTTTCTTCTTTTTTCTTTTTTTAGAACAAAAACAGGGAATGGAAACTGCTCAACAGGAGCAAAAAAAACAAACAAATTTAGGGCTGGGAACGGCAGCAATGGTTCTCCAATGCTCGAACCATGAGCAGTACAAAAGGGGGTGGTGATGGACGGAGCATCTGAATCAATCAAACACACCCAGTCAAAAGATCTGGGTTTAATCCATCACCGTTCTTTAGCCCACTCTGCCACCCCAGTTCAGACATGGCTATATGCAAATCAGTCTGACCCTATGCCTCATGGGAACAGTCCAGCCCGAACTGCCAAGAACCATGAGCAGAACACTTTGTTCCCCATAGCAAAGTAGCTGATCACAGTCTCTGCATTTAAGAACGCCTTTGTTAAAAGCAGGCTGAATGTTTGGAATCAGCTCTTGTGATCGCCCCCTCAATGAAGTAGTTGCTCCTCCAGTTGAAGTAGAGGCCCCATCACTGGGAACCTCTCGTGCCAGAGCCCTGACACTTTCCCAGGCAAAATTCTGGGGGTGCCTCCTCTCCACATGGCGAATCATTGTGGAGTTTCCAAAAGAATATTTCTTAGTAGGGTCACCCCGTGACAGGACAGTGTAACAAATCCTGCACTCCACTTTTGGAGCATTTACTTTCTTCTGGTCATCAGGAATTGAAAAAAACTTCCAAATAAAGTGTTCTTTTACTTTCGGCTGAGGAACCTCTTCATCAAGGAATTCATTGGAGTCATCTTCACTGCTGGATGGTCTGGCAGCCATGATAACCCAAGATTTTATTCCAACAAAGATCCGACAGCAAAAAGTCACGTCTTGCAGTCACAAAAGTGAAAGAAGAAGTGAAGGAAATGGGTGGGGATTTCATTCTTTGTAAAAAAAACTGTTAGCAACCAATGAAAAGAGTTATTTTAAGGTCACATTGATGGAGCAGATTTCATCTGCAGTCAGGCATTGTTTTATTTTTTGTGCTTCAGACAAACTGCATTTAAATTGCCATACACCTTTTGGTGCAAGTTAAAAACATGGCACATGAAAAACATGAAAGTGAGGCCTATTCAGTCTTAAATGCTTTTGCTGAATTAACATGTGTTTTTGCAATGTAGAGAAAAGTGGCCTTTTTAGCTTTGAAGATTAATAGAATGTGTTTCTCTCTTCCCAGCTCATCCCTTGCAGTCTAAATTTATTATTTCTGTCTTAAGAGATTTTGACTTGTTGCATATTTTGATACATATTTTCAGTTAATCACATTTATTTTGCATGTTGTCATAAATAATAGAAAAGCTGCTTTACACTAGTAGCTTGGCTAGGTAAACATTTATAAGGAGTATTAGTATGGAGTTTGGAAACATAATGGGCTGATTTACATGAAATTAATATTATCTTTGTGTTTGTTTTATTTTGGGGCCTACCATTAAATGGCTGCCTGTGAAACCAGCAAGGCTATGGCTTGCATTGAAAGAGAAGAGAGCATACGCAGACTGTGGCAGCTTGACTCAAACTGCAGAAGGAGTCAAGGACAGCTTGAACTGTACATTCGTGTGATTGTGCCAATGTACCAGCTAACTAAAGTATCCGTCCTGCTGCACTGTGACAGGAAGGAAGGAACTATAGAAACATTTTCCCTAGCAATTGTTGCAAACTTATAAAATGTAGTTATTCATGTATGCTTCTTTTGTTAAAACTGATAGTCAGGTTTTTTAGAATGAGTCAGGGTTGTGAGAACTCATGCCATCATGACTGACCAATCACGTACAGGTTTTCCTGAAGTTGAAACATTTTGAGTAGTCTGCCAAAATTTTGTGTATAAATTCTGACCTCTCCGGAGGAGGGGCTGGCTTTCTTAGCTCAGCTGGCTTCTTGCTCATTTTGGCTTAGGCTTTGCTTCATTCTATGGGTTAGGTATGAGAAACGTCCCGGGAGATTGATGAAGGGAGGAGTGGCGTCCGAGGAGTGTCAGGGGGAGGTTTTTTGCTTCCACGTAATATTTTTGTACTGCAGGCCACATTCTGTTGAGGTCTGGTGAAGGACAGCCTGTCTCCCTCCCTGCTTGCTTTTTAGACACAGACAGATGCAGAAGAACAGCAACAGATAGAAACGTTTTTTTAGATTTAGATGCTAAACTTTCAGTTATGCTTTGACTAATTAATTAGGTCTGAAAAGATTTATTTGATTTATGCATTTATTTCTCTTAATGGGAGATTTTTGCAAACTATTTGATTTTTGATTAACCTTGCAAGACTATTTTTCTTAGAAACTCTTTAAGAATTTTGAATGACATTTTGTGCCACATTTTATTCCTATATTTAATGCTTATATGCAGACTGTAATATGTTCTGTATTAATGCTATTTTTCCAGTTTTCCAAATTCTGTAACCCGATTGATGAATAAAGGGTCAGAGAAAAAATTAACTTTTGACAAGAAAATAAAACCCTTTAAATACTCAACAACTCTCTTTATTGGCTTAAAATAATAATTGCATTTTATGACTGTTCATTATTATTAAAAGTCTCCTGAAGGTAATACATGGTGTGAAGGGCCCAACACCTTTTGATCGGTAAATTAGAGGTAGCATGAAGGTTTTGCATTGAGAAACTACCAGAGGAAATTACCGCTCCATCAACATGACGACGCGCTTACGCTGCGCGCACCGGCGCTTCCGGGAGCGCTTACGCGGCACGAACGTAGGTGCCTCCGGCGGCGCATACGCGGGGCGAACGTAGGCGCTTCCGGGGGCGCTTCCGCGGCGCGCCTAAGTGACGTTTCGATAGTTTTACGGAAATGCAAAATCATTTTCATTTCGTAAATCAAAACACAAATGCGCCCCTTACAATTAAAGGGCGACCCTCAGGGCGCAGCTTGAAAAAGAAATCGCTAAATGCGATATTGAATGTTTGTGAACAATAATCCAAATTGATTTGAAAATGTAATCTCCACAAATAATGTTGTTGTTCTATAACTTGTTTTTATTCATATCCTCCATAGTGAATCGTAATGTCGTATTTCACATACAATTTAATCCTTTAATCAAAGGTCAACAGCTCCCAATGCATTTTGCGCCATTACGGCACTTCATCAGGGGAATCTAGAATTCAAAAATTATATTATGAGGACCCACACTCGTAAAGTCAATATCACATCAAATAATCACACATTGTATCCATCATGCAGATCGTAGTCACTCTAAAATATATGCGTGTTTCAACAGAAAAAAACACCAATACATGCCAAGGTTGGTGCATTAATATTCGAATAACTAGCTGCCCCTACGTTATGAGGAAAAAGAATCTAATGTAAAACGGATAAATGATATCGGAACTAACACTTGCGCTGCTGGGTGAACTAGTAAGAGCATTCTAAGAGCTAACAACAGCCTATCTCAATCTACCTCTCTTACGCGCTTTCAAAATCAAAAACATACTCAAAACGCTACATACTGTCGTCGCTAATCTATTAAAGGATGTTTAACAATACGTTCAAAAACTGCTTACCAGTTTGACAACAGGTCTGTGAACATAATACGGGTTCACAAATTTCTCATACACTGTGAAACGCCGGTGATCCACCATTGGTACCAGCATGGCTTGCTTGTGTGTAAACACAAACGATGTCACATTACTGACCTCAGAAATTCCGTCTAAACGGCTGCCATATTGGAATGTATTTATCGTACTGTGTGTACTGCCCTCTGACAGTTATTTGTAAACCCTCATACTATACAGAATATGGAATAATCTGCGCGACTACCCAAAAATGTATATTACTCACTGCAATACAGTTATTTTGTAAAACATTTCACGTAAATTCTAAAGTGATGGACGATAGTAGGGTTGAAATAATGACTGCATTAAAGAGGTATGTATTCTCTTGAAATAACAAAAGCCATTTTGGTAAATCAAAAATACTGCTTTTATAAGTATGGTACTAAATGTCTTGCGTTATTATTTACTTTTCATACATATTTTTTTACACGAACGCAGAAATAGCGCTCTGGGTTCGCTCTCCGGAGAGCGCCCCAGGAAAAAATTATTTAAAAAAAAAAACATTTGAAAAATATTATAAAAAAAAATTATTAATAATTAATACTTACACAAAACAGCAAATAAAAATAAAAAAATCGTAGGTTACAAACTCGATATAGAAAGGAATTAGCTTTTAAAAAACCTTTGAAATTCAGTGAAAAAAACAGAGGTTTCACAATCGTTATAGTTAGGAATTAGCATTTAAAAAACCTTTGAAATTCACTGAAAAAACCATAGGTTTAACATCAGTTATAGTTAGCTGGACATTTTACTCACTCAAAACCATTGAAATTCCCACGTTATAGTTAGTTGGACTCACTATAACTCGCGCGCCCGCAATCTACTGCTGATGATGTCACATATTACATCATTCATGACATGGTCAGTGACATCACTGATGACATCACTATAACTGGTGTTAAACCTATGGTTTTTTCAGTGAATATATATATATATATATATATATATATATATATATATATATATATATATTGTATTCCAAAGGCTCTGCAGCGAAGGATCACACGGCAACAGGCAAGTTCAAAGCTTGTATTTATTGCATTTACGAGGGGGCATCAGCTTCCATCATTTCTTCTCCTCATCCCGACGCGTTTCAGTGCTGTCTGCACTTTCTTCTGGGGAAAATGGCAATGCGGTGTGTGTGAGGCAGTTTCCGCTATTTCTTTGTAGTTTAGTTCGGAATGCTCTTAGTAGCACGTGATCCCTCAAGGATTATGGGATCTGTAGTCATTACTGACTTGTGTACATTCCCACAGTGGGTTCCGCAAAGGCATACATGTTGTCCAAGGTCGCAGGGGTCTGTTATCGACTCGCCGCTTGGTTAAGGTACTCCAGTGTACCCCGGTTACTGTAATGTTCCCTCGTTAGTTTTCAGCAACTGTTGCTGCCATTTGTTGTCTGGGATAGTCCCAGTATCACGGCCCCTTGCTCCGGCGGCTCCTTCCTCTTTTCCAAGGTGGTGCTTCCTTCCACGACGCAGCTGTCGTGTTTAATTGTTGTATTCCAAAGGCTCTGCAGCGAAGGATCACGCGGCAACAGGCAAGTTCAAAGCTTGTATTTATTGCATATACGAGAGTGCATCAGCTTCCGTCATTTCTTCTCCTCATCCCGACGCGTTTCAGTGCTGTCTGCACTTTCTTCTGGGGAAAATGGCAATGCAGTGTGTGTGAGGCAGCTTCCGTTATTTCTTTGTAGTTTAGTTCGGAATGGGCTTAGTAGCACGTGATCCCTCAAGGATTATGGGATCTGTAGTCATTACTGGCTTGTGTACATTCCCACAGTGGGTTCCGCAAAGGCATACATGTTGTCCAAGGTCGCAGGGGTCTGTTATCGA
The DNA here is from genome assembly GCF_964263255.1 of Lissotriton vulgaris. Classification (NCBI taxonomy): domain Eukaryota; kingdom Metazoa; phylum Chordata; class Amphibia; order Caudata; family Salamandridae; genus Lissotriton; species Lissotriton vulgaris. Next base: position 1,167,971,648 of record NC_141693.1, read on the forward strand.
CTCGCCACTTGATTAAGGTACTCCAGTGTACCCCGGTTACTGTAATGTTCCCTCGTTAGTTTTCAGCAACTGTTGCCGCCATTTGTTGTCTGGGATAGTCCCAGTATCACGGCCCCTTGCTCCGGCGGCTCCTTCCTCTTTTCCAAGGTGGTGCTTCCTTCCACGACGCAGCTGTCGTGTTTAATTGTTGTATTCCAAAGGCTCTGCAGCGATGGATCACACGGCAACAGGCAAGTTCAAAGCTTGTATTTATTGCATATACGAGGATGCATCAGCTTCCATCATTTCTTCTCCTCATCCCGACGCGGCTCAGTGCTGTCTGCACTTTCTTCTGGGGAAAATGGCAATGCGGTGTGTGTGAGGCGGTTTCCGCTATTTCTTTGTAGTTTAGTTCGGAGAAGAAATGACGGAAGCTGATGCACCCTCGTATATGCAATAAATACAAGCTTTGAACTTGCCTGTTGCCGTGTGAACCTTCGCTGCAGAGCCTTTGGAATATATATATATATATATATATATATATATATATATATATAGACACATTTCCGCTGAAAAAGCAAAGGTTACGTGGACATTATAGTTAGTTTCAGATTATCAGATTACTGTGAGAGAGAAATATTGCTAATATTAGGTGGCAGCATATCACCATGGTTTCTTTCTTTTACTTGTATTTTTTAATATTTATTTAGTGGTTTACTTGAGTTTGTGAGCGCATGAGAGCATGTATGATGCCTTATTGAGTGCCGAAACCCATTGATGAAGAAGATAGTGGATCAGGTCATTCTTCCTACCCCCCTGAAGGAGCGCAAATCCTTAGTCATTTGGCAAAACTTTGACTTAATCTCTGAAGATGCCCTCCTCAAATGCATCCTCGAAACTAAACCCTCTAACCATTCCTACGACCAAATCCCTAGTGACATTGCCATTGATTTCTACACCTATACTCTTTTCTACTGGACCAGCCTGGTTAACCTTTTCCTCAGTCAAGGCTCCTTCCTGTTTCCCTTAAAACTAGACAGGTTATTCCACTACTTAAAAAATCCTCAGCTGATGCGAACGACCTCAATAACTACCCCCCCATCACCAACCTCCTCTGCCTTGCGAAAATCACCAAAAAATGTGTAGCAAAACAACTTTCCAAACATATTATGGATAATAATCTTCTTGACAATTTCGAGTCTGGGTTCATTCAAAACTGCAGCACCGAAACAGCCCTGCTGCAAGTGATCGACGATGCGCTGGGTATACTCGATTCGGGGGAGTCTTGTCTTCTGATTCTTCTAGACCTCTCTTCAGCCTTAAATACTGTTAATCACAACATTCTCCTTAACACTCTTCAACAGATGGGGGCGTGGCCACGGAGGCAACCAAGATGGCTGTCTCCGCCTGAAGCTCCGTCGGTCGGGCTTCTAATTACTAAAATACAGATGGTGTAATCAATCCTGAATCCAGCAAACTTCATCCATCCTTCACCAGAACCCTTCGGCATCCTTCCGGCCCCTGAGCAGGGCTCTGCGGGTGTGTAAGGCGCATGAACGGCGGAGGGGATCGAGGGCCTCGCTGCCCTCTCCCTCGAACAATCTGCGCCCGGCTGTGGGGTGAGTCTTGTGCCTGCGGGGGCTGCTTGGTGGGCCCCCTCTCTCCCCCCTCCCCCCGTCGCCTGCGGGATTAGGTCATTATGTGCCCGGTTGCTGGGGCTCGCTGTCGGCTCTCGGGCCTGTTCCGCGGGACTGGGGTGGTGGTCCTGCTGGTGGGTGGGTGGGGCTGGTGTGGGCGCTCCGGGGGCCGCGGTGGGGCGAGGCGGCAGCAGGGGTTCCTGCGGGGTAGGTCCCTCTCCTTCTCTGTGGCGGCCCGCCTGTTCCTTTTTGCCTCTGCCCCGGCCACATTTACACCTTTTGTGCCGCCCATCTGGGGGATGCTCCGGCTGCCGGAGCCCTGCTGTCCTGGGACCTACAGCGCTTCCTTGCTGCTCGCTGGTCTCTCTGGCCCACCTAGACCATTGGGCTTACGATTCTAGCGGCTGCTGCGCGAGAGGGGAAACATCATTAACGGACTAAACACCACCCTGGAGAAAGCCCGCTGACTCCCGCTGCGACACCGTTATCGGGGGCCAGATCCTTCCGGAGTGTGGCCCCCTGTTTTCGCTCCCAGGCGTTTAGGGCTGTGAATAGGCACCCTGGCTGGCCCTTGACCAGAGGATACAACTGCAGACCGTGGTGCTGATTCAGCCGGCTGTCGCATAATCACTCATTTTACGCTGCCTGGACCACTGGCGTCTCTTGATTTGACTCTGCATGCCGCCCAAGTATGTCTTTAAGTGCTCCTTCTTAGGCATAGATTCTTAACTCATGCGCAAAAACATCTGTCTCCGTCATTTTACCGGCCTACTACTGCCTGTTATCACCCGTTCCACACCATGGGGAAGAGAGACCCCAACCAACGTAAGCTCACCTTTGACAAAGCTTCACTCCTTACCTCGGATAGCCCCCCCCCCCAGCCCCTCTACAGGCGCTGTGGATTCTGTTGACCGAGACGACGTGGCTTCCTTAGTCACCACTATGATGAGTGAGAGGAGGGCCGGTTTTAAGTCACTTGACAACCGATTTGACAGTCTTGAGCAAAAGCTGGCCGACATGGGGTCTAAGATTCAAGCTCACGATCGACGCTTAGACGTGGTGGAGTCCAGGGTCTCGGAGCGTCAAAATCTCTGAAACGCCTGTAACGGGTGGAAAAAATCCTTTAAGATGTGGCCATTAAAAATGAGGATCTTGAAGCGCGTAGCAGACGCAACAACATCCGCATTCTTGGTGTGGCAGGGACGACGCCAACTGAACGCATGGACATCTTCGTGGAAAAACTACTCATTGACCTGTTTGGCAGAGAAATATTCACGCAGGGGTTTGTCGTGGAACAAGCCCATATGTCCTTGGGGCCTCGACCTCGCCCTGGCTTGCCTCCGCGCCCCATAATTGCTAGACTCATGAATTTCCGCGATCGTGACGCTGCTCTCTAGGCGGCGCGTGCGAAAGGTGAGATCCAATGGCAGGGTAGTTCCTGGTCTCTGTTCCCAGATTTCACCCTCATGGTCCAGGAGGCACGACGAAAATACAACGGCGTCAAAGCTACCCTGAGGAACCTGGGCCTTAAGTATGGTATGTTATATCCGGCAAGATTGAGGGTGGACGTTGCCGGCATTTTTGACTCCCCCACGGAGGCGCAGGAATTTTGGCAGAATTACAACAAACTTGGATCGGGAGTGGCTGATGCTACTGGTTCGCTTTCCCCTATGTAGGGCGATTCCCAGAACAGTGTGGAACTCTTCACGGACCCGGGGACTGGCTGAAAGTTCATTGTTTCAGGTCCTTTTTTTTTGGGTAGCAAGAAATTGTGCATTACTATTGTTCATTCGTGACTTGTCATATGGTTTTCCTGACCGACGTGGCGTTGCTTCCTCCCATGGCGCATGCCTTTGTTCTCTTAGTTTTTGTGAGCTTTTTTGGAAATGGTTATTGCTTATACATCTTGTCAATGATATGCGTATTAAGATGTTTTATTGCAGGAGTTCAATGGGTTTGCCTCTTGGGGGTTCACAAGAGGCTGGGTGGCGGGTTTCGTTTTGGTTTATCTCAGTGATGATTGTTACATTGCTAATTATGCTCTTGGATTGTATTGGAGTAGCGTGCATTCACGATTATCCTGGATTTTGTTTTTCCCATGGCCAACTTAGGCCTTCAGCCCTGGGCTTCCGGGCTATCACTTCTTTCCTGGAATGTTCGGGGTCTTAACAATGCTAAGAAATGCAAACAAGTTTTCAATTATATCACTTGACATGCTGTTGATGTCGCTTTTTTGCAGGAGATGCACTTATCCCCCTCTGACTCCACTCGGATCGCCAACAGTTGGGGTGCACACAGGTTTTTCTCTAACTTCAGCAGATATTCTAGAGGAGTGGCCATAATTATACACAAACGTGTCCCTTTTGCTCGCTTCAATACTGTGTCTGACACAGACGGCCGCTATTTGATGGTCACTGGGACCCTAATGGGTCATAAAATTACATTGGTTGGGATTCATGGCCCTAACGTCGACTCCCCGTCTTTTTTCCAAGACCTACTGGTATACCTCCTCGCGCTCGAAGCCGGGTTGTTGATTGTTGGGGGCGACTTTAATCTGTTGTTGCATCCCACTAGAGACAGTACGTCCTCTTCTCCCAACACTAAACCCAGATCACGCCCAGTGTTGCTTGACATTTGCACACACTTTTCCTTAATCGACATTGAAGAGAGGCTCCACCCACATCATCCAGACTACATCCATCATTCTGGGTTTCATAATACTTGGACCAGAATTGAATATTGGCTCCTCTCCCCTGGGGTTGGCTGGTTGGGTTGAGAATCTGCTCACACTTCCTTGCACACTGTCAGACCACTCCCCAATAGTTCTCAAATTGAAAGGGCCCAGATTGGGTGGATATAGAGACAATGGCGATTCCCCGGGAGGGCACTTGCGGATCCCGTCTTTACAGAGGAAGTCAGACAGGCCATTGAGGAATATTTCGAGCTTAACACTGGATCAGTGGATTCTTGGGCAGTTCTTTGGGAGGGATTCAAGGGGTACATTTGCGGTGTTTGCATTACTATACATGTCGGTGTATTGAGGGACATTCATTCCACATTGTCTTGGGTAGAGAAGGACATCACTGCACTAGATAAGGAACTATTACTGAACCCATCCAGCGAGAAGGAAGCCAGTCGTTTGGCATTAATGATGGAATTCCGAGACAAAGGTGATAGGGAATTAAACTTTCTTCCCAACAATTCTTGGCATGGCAGTATGGGGAGGGCGACAGGCCTGGACGATTATTAGCGCGGCTACTTCGTCCCCCTTATAATACCTCATAAATCACAGAGATTGAGGGTCCGAGGGGCGATTCTCTTCACTCCACGCCAGAAATTTGTGACGCCTTCCTATCTTACTACAAAACTTTATATAAATCCACATTGACGGGCGATCAGAGGGATCAGGGTGACTACCTCAACGAGATTGCCATGGTGTGAGAAGGTGGCCTGATATGCAGTGCTCACTATTCTAGTGAACACTATGCATCAGTCCAGCAACCCTTATTGATGATTGGTTGTAAGTCAACCTTATAGACCAGCTATCCTAGTAGCGTGGATACGAGCAGTCTAAGGCTAAAGACTCGAGAGGGCGTGTTAAGCCAGCTGTTATACCACATATATACCCCTTGAACACCAAGTGAAAGGACACCACACAAGTGTTATGAAAATAAACAAGATATTTATTAAGAATCACAACAGCCCTGTACTCTTTATGAGGACAGGGTACTAAGCACAAAACAAAACCTTTACGAAAATACTTAAGTTAGCACAGTATATACAAATGCCCGAGGGGCACGGAAAACCATATACTCAGAAAGTGGAATGCGAAATTACTAGCAGGTAAGTACAGTACTAATAGGCTTTGGAATCGCTAGGACTTGGCTATAGAATCGTTAGATCACTTCTGGGAGACCCAGGGGACTCGGGTGCAGAGTGTGCACTCTCATGCGTGATGCGGGACAAAGTCTATGGTAGCTAGGAATTGCAAAGTTAGTGTTCTCGGGCGAACCCGACCTGGTAGGAGGAAAACGAAAGTGGATCCTGACCCTTGGATAGTGAGGCTATGCTGGGGCACCGAAATGCCGAAGTTACCTAGCCCAGGGGCTGCAGCTGCATAGGACTCAAAAGACGTCGGGAATCCTCGTTGCCGGACCAGGAGCCTGGAGGAAAGAAGTTGCTGGCAGGCGACCAGTGAAGAAAGTTCGGTGGATCCAAGCCTGGATCGATGGAAGATGACACCTGAAAGCAGAGGGGACCAAGTTCGAGACTACTAGCCAGTAGTCAGTGGGCACCAGGAGGGCACCGGATGGTAGCCACCTCGACAAGGTAAGTGGGTGACGCTGTGCTCGGAGATCTCACGGACCAGGAGGCGTTATCGGCGACCAGGATGGAGGAGCGAGCTGTCCCACGAAGATAGAAGCTGTCGGCGTCGCTGGACCCAGGATTGGGCAACAAAGCCTTGGCAAATTCAAGCCCACGCGGTGGACCTAAAATGGCGTCTGGAGTGGACCAGGAGGGCCCGGGGTGCCTCTCTTGAAGAAGGAAGCAAGGGCCAGTCTGGAGCAACCAGACCAGCAGCAGTGATGTCGTCGGGCGTCGTTCAGAAGGCCACAAGCCAGCCGGCTAGTAGCCAAACAACGCGGTGCACAGCAAACAGCAGAAGGGCCCCACGCAGATCGTGGAGATGCAGGGAGGCTGATCTTGGATGCTGGAGCTGCGCAGGGTTGGGGCTTCTCGGACCCCAAAGAACTCACCAGTGGAAGACTCGGTGGGTTTGTTACAAAGAAGTCGTGCAGTCTTGGCGATCGTCGGTCCCTCGAGGTCTCGTCGCACTCACAGTTCTCAGCTTTGCTGTAGAGGTGAGTAGAGGTCAGAGGTGCCAGGGAAGCCGGGTCTCGTCGAGCTGGGTCGTCGGATTCGTGAAGAAGGACTTGCAGCAGACCGCAGTGTTCTTAGGATGGTGCCCGCTTGATGCAGGGTGACTACTCCTTAGCCACAAGGGAGAATCTTGAAGAAGAAATCTTGATGTCCTTTCGAAGAAAGTCGTGTCTTGATTCCAAAGATGATCTAATTTGAACAGGGGGCCCGCTCCCATCTTTATACTAAAAAAGGGGGCTGACCCGGTGACTAGGTCCTGCCTATGGGTGGGACTAGGAGGGGGGTGGTTACACCCCTCTGCCATGCCGGACTTCCCCAGGCCAGGGGCTGGTGTGCCCCTGGAACTGGTTCAGACTGGCCTATGCGTAGTGAGCACCGGGGTGCCACTCAGCAGTCACCTTCCTGTAAAGCCCTGCCTACCCAGGATACACAAAACCATGTCTGGGACGGTGCTAGCACCGCCCCTGACAGGAAACCCTTTGTCCAGGCTCCCCTCGCTGGAAGGACTCCCAGCTGCAGGGGGTCAGACTCGTGTCTGTGGTGGCAGCATCCATTTTGTGGAGCTGAGGCTTTAGTTAACTTTAACCGGGGGTCACAGTTACATACATGTCGTGTCCCTCTAGAAGGGTGGAATGCTAACCCCGTCGCCAGAATTGGCGAGGGGTTAGTATTCCAATTCGTATGACACCTTACTCGACATGTTTTGATAAAGCAATACCAAAGATAGCATTTAACCGCGAGGATTATAATGCACTTAAGAGTATATGGTATGCGATATCATGGAACAGCTATTAGGACTTGGTTCCGCAAGCTGCAGACAGGCTCAGCTCATGCCAGAGCACCATCTCACACGATTCCAAGCACTCTGCCTTCAGGATTGTCAAGGCCTGCCATAGGAGTGACTGATAGGAATCTGTGTGTCCATTTTAGGGTTAGGTATAGGTATACTACATCTACAGCAAAGGGTGATTACACGACTTTGCCCCAGCTGTCATGCAGCCAGTTGTGTCAAATTTAGGAGGCCAGCCAGGGGTGGCATAATACATGCTGCAGCCCCTGGCAGCCCTGGGTACACTCATGCCCTGAGTTACAGGGTCTGTACCAATTGGAAATGCACCTAGGGTACATGGAATCCATTTTAAAGAGAGAGCAGTAGGCCTGGGGTCCTGATTGGCAGGGTCCCAGGTCGACTATGTCCAAAACCAGCTAAAACACAGGGCAAAAAGTTGGGGGCAACCATAGTCAGGAGGTACCTTCCTACACATGGTATATATGGAGAAGCACATGCAGGAATTTCTGGCTGTGCCCATCACTCCAGATAGCATAATCGGAGCCATAGATGAGTTAAAGGGTTCTTCGGTGCCGGGACTAGACGGCTTATCTGCCGATTCTTATAAGTCCTACAAAGAGGCCTTAGTCCCGCGATTGGTGGAAGTCTATGCTGAGGCACTTGAGACGGGCTGTTTGCCTCCCACGCTCAGAGAGGCGGTCATCATTCTCCTTCCCAAACCGGGTAAGGACCCCAAGCTGTGTGGCTCATACAGACCTCTATCTTTATTAAACCTGGATTATAAGATAGTAGCGAAAGTGATCGCCATCCGGCTCTCATTGTTGATGGAGTCCATCATATCCCCGGCTCAGTCTGGCTTTGTGCCGCACCGCTCCACCTCTTTGAACCTGAGGACCCTCTTTGCCGTTATACATCGAATAGACCCCTCCACACCGGCTGCTGCGATTCTCCTCGACGCTGAGAAAGCGTTTGACTCTTTGGAGTGGCGCTTCTTTCTGTCCACCATGAGACGCATGGGCATGCCAGAGTGCTTCGTCTCCACAGTAGCACTATTATACACGGCTCCTACCGCCAGGTTCCGCCTTCATGGCACGATTACAGAGTAGTTCTCCTTATCGCGTGGCACCCGGCAGGGATACCCCTTGTCCCCGCTACTTTTCATATTGGCGATGGACCCTCTGGTCCGCCATTTTCAAGAAAAACATCTGCACCGAGGGCTTCAATTTCGGACTGGCCCTCTCCTAATTTCTCTGTATGCAGACGGTACGATTTCAGAATGCCTCATTTAATCTAGAGCCACTTATTTTGGAGATAATTCGCTTTGGCAAATTCTCTGTTCTTCTCTGGTTTGCCCTGTTCCCATCATGCACTGGGACAGGAACAGACTAATTTGCATGTAGCCAGGTTCTGAGCTGGGATTGTGCAGTGAGCTAAAAAACGGTGATGGATCAAGCCCTGATCTCTTGACTGGGTAAGAGTATTCTGCATCATTCAGAAACTCTGTCCATCACCACCCCCTTTTCCAAAATAAATTCTCTGGTCTTTACATTTTAGGCAAAAATCTGAGATTTTCCCACTCACCCCAGCACATCTGAGTGGTCTTGCACTTTCCCCCTTGAATGGTGTCATGACACAGTCAAATATTTGGGGGTGCATGTCCACCTGGACACCTCCGCCATCAGACTAAATTATGGTAATGCGATTAATGTATTAGAGAGCCAGATTGAGAGATGGATCAGTCTCCCTCTGTCTATGGCTGGCGAATTGCCATAATTAAAATGGTTGTACTCCCTCGTTTTTTGTAGCTTTTTAATAATATTCAGATACCGCTTACCAAGGTTTTCTTTTCTCAGCTACGCTCTTTATTGCTGCGTTTGGTTTGGGGTGACAAAAATCCACGTGTCACCTGGCGTATTCTGACTCTTCCATATGAGCGCGGTGGATTCGGAGTTCCCGACTTTTATCTTTATTTTTTAATTGCACAATGTTCCTATGCACACTCCTGGTACCACCCCGATGCGCGCATTTTGTATCTGAAACCCGAAGCAGACTTGGTCCTCCCTGAACCTCTTTCTACTGTCCTGCCTCGAGGCCTCGCGCGGGACATACAAACAGTCTCGTCAACCTGCTGGGCCTGGGATATACTTCGCAGGCTCTTGGGCCTGGACCAGTTATACTCGCCGGCCCTTCCTTTGCCCAACGCTTCTTGGTTCCCGATCACCGGGGAATCAGTAGTCAAAAATACGTTGGCTAAATTTCACATTGACACCATTGGCGACCTTTTTCCTGAAGGCCACGCTTTCTCTTTATCTGAAGACCCTCGCTTCACTGAACGCTCATTCATGGACTCCTTTGTTTTGACCAGATTACGATCCATGTTACGAGCTTCATTCCCTACATTCCCACTGGCTCCTGACCCTGCTCCTCCGCTCACGCTCCTAATCCAATATAGATCCGGGGCACACATGGTTTCCAAACTATACAGACTATGTAGTGCTTCACTCCCCTCTTTGGACACTAAAGTGCGCGCCGCATGGGAAGGTGATCTGGGTAAACCTATTTCTGACGTTCAGTGGGAACAGTGCTGCAAGGCCACAAAGGAAATTTCCTTGAACAGTTGACACAAACTCATCCATTTTAAATTCCTTCGTAGATTATACCATACACCAGCACGTTCACATAGAATAGACCCTAGTCGTTCCCACGACTGCCCAAATGCAGGGCCCCGTTTGCCGATTTCGCCCACCTTTCATGGACTTGTCTCCTTCTGCATGATTATTGGTCTAAGATACACCCCACTTTCCGCGACATTTTAGGCATGAACCTGGTCCCTACCCCGGAAATCGCGCTATTGGGTTATGTCCCTAACTTCCCACGCACTGTCCGCAAACTTGCAGCATTGGGATTCCTGGTGGCAAAGAGGGAGGTTGCATTATTATGGTGTGATAGACGACCTCCGAAGGTGGAAGCGAGGCTCAGGAGCCTGGCATTTTGCAATGTTCACAGTGTGGAATACTCTACTTTGGTCCCCTCTTCGTCTAGGCCTACTGATATATGGGGGCCGTACCGCTCTTATATAGCCAAGATTACTGCTGCCCACCAGTCGCAATTAATACGTCAAATTATGCCTGAGTGGGTTGGCTGAGGTGGCACGCATGCAGGAAAGATGCATTAGATTCTTCACTCATTTTCCCTTGTTTCACACCTGATAAAACCTTTTTGTTTTTGGAGTGGTGAGCTGATGGTCAAATGATCAAACAATGAATGTAATATGAATATGATTACATACGTATGCTGCATAATTGCTGTTTTCTTACGTTTTAATATATTTTTCCCCTTTGTACGCTTTTTGTTCCACAGGTTCCTTTAATTGTATACTTCACTATCTATCAGCTACCTGAACTACATATTATGTAATATTCTAGGCCTGATCGCAAGCTCCCCTTATCTGTGATTAAGGATACACTATATTATGTAACGAAAGATGCAGCACTGCTTGATTATTTAGAAATGGATAAATAAAGTTTAAAAAAAAACTCTTCAACAGAGAATGGGCTTGGAAGGCACATTGCTCAAATGGTTTGCCTCATTCCTCGCGGACAGATCCAAATGATCAAGATAGCGAACAGTCTTTCGTCTCCATTGGCGGTAGATCAAGGCGTCCCTCAAGGTTCTATTTATTTGGAACCATTGGGAAATCTCCGAAGTAAATCTGGGATCTTCTACCATCTCTATGCTGATGACACTAAAATCTATCTTAAGGTGTCCTCCGCACACGATATCTCAACCCTACTCTCAACTCTGGATGTCAGCTCATCAACTCATTCTGAATCCTTCCAAAACTGAATTCCTCCTCCTCTCTGCCCCTCTCTCTCGCTCTCCTCCTCCTGTTCAATCTTGGATGGATCAGCTGACGTTACTCAACAATAAACCTATCGTTGTCGACAGCGCAAAATCCCTTGGTGTCACACTTGACAAAAGGCTCAATCTACTCTCCCACATCAACTCCATTGCAAAGAATGCACAATACCAACTGCGCCTTCTCTGGGGGATTCTACGTTTCTTTCCGGAACAAGACCTAAAAACCCTGGTACAATCTCTGGTTCTCTCTACATTGGACTATTGCAATTCTCTTCTTGCTAGCCTCCCCAAATCCCACCTTTCCCCTCTTAAATCCGTTCTCCATTCAGAGGCTCGCTTTAAATCTGGGGTCAAACGAAGTGACCACATCACACCCATTTTGTCCTCTCTTCGATGGCTTCCCATCGAGGCAAGAGCAATCTACTAGACTGCCTTTATCACCTACAAGCCTTGCACACTGCTTCCCCTCGATACCTGGCAAATAAACTGAACATTTCTGGAGGCTCTAGACCGTCTCGTAATGTGGAAAAGTTACTGCTTGAGCCCCCCCACCTTCACGAGGGAAAGATTAATGGCTCAATCCTTCTATGGCAATGCGGTGAGAATCTGGAACTCGCTTCCTCCATTACTCTGTATCACTACCTCTAAGTCGGACCTTCAAAACGGACCTTAAATCTCTTCTCTTCCAAAGACACTTCCAGAACTAATACACCCCTCTGCAAGTCTCTCATGGAAGTTCTTTCTTTATTGTAAATTTGTAATCTATGCCTTGACAATGTTCATCCTAGATTGTTTTTGCTTTGTGTGTTTAGAGTGACTGCCATCTTTTGCTTTATTATACCTCTTCTTGTTTCTTTTCTGTAACATCTAAATTTGGCAACACTCTCCTCATGTAACGCACTTGGTTCTATTGTGAAGCGCTCGGACACCTTTGGGTAAAGTCAAAGCTATATAAAATTGCATTAAATAAAATAAATAACAAATAAAATAAATGCACCTTTATTTATAACCAGAACTGTTGGCATTGCCACTGCTTCTTCATTCAAGGTGGCGTCTCTATACAGCTCTAGCAAATATACCGAACTGTCAGAGGCACTTCTCCGCGCCCATTTACAGTTGTGTGATATGCAAGTAAACAGGAGATTCATTAAACCACAGCATCACCGGGTTATATTGCACAGTTGCGAGTAAATCGATGTTCACATATTAAAGCATCGGCAGTTGTCTACTCACACACAAACTGTAGCCAGTTAACTAAAACACTTGCTATGTTACTCATTTAAACACATTGTAGACACAATCCCAATCCAAGATGGCTGCTATCTTCCAGTACAAAGAAGGACCGGGTACTCTTTATTACATCTTATCATTTCAACATAAAGCTCCACACAAGAGATTCATTTTACTTCCATACCTGTCCCTCTGATGTACGGGAGGAGACAGGTGGTGGTCTTGTCTCCATGTCTGCTGATTACAGCGCTTCGTTGCACCTACGTTAGATTTCCAACACAGGTCGGGACATATTGAAAGATTTTGAGAGCCTAGACAAGGAAAAAAGACTGTACTTGTGCGCTCGACTTTGAAACGTGCCTGCCATGTTCGATTGGAATGTTATTTTAATTTATTTTAAAATCCATGGACATTGTTGGATCATCTTGCACTGGTAATGTCTACATTAGTATAAGTATTTTTTTCTTTCATATATGAAGCCTATCTTGTGTTCTGTATGTTTTAACTAGTACGTTAAGCAGCTCTCAAAGGAATTACGTCGCCATTTTGGTCTGGTAGTAATTCTTTCGGAACAGTGGTACACAGCACAAGAAAATGAGCCAACCTAGGTAGGGAACAGTTAAGTCCTCTTATTGTTATTTTTTTTTAAAGGTCTCCCTCTTTTTTGTTTCCAAATGTCGGCATGTATTTATCTATTAAGTGTAGAAGTGATATGGATAAAATAAAAAAAAAACTGTCATGTTCTAGAAGTGACTTTGAAACCGTTAAAGTATTAACACCAAGTTGTTAAGTAAGTTACGAGTATTTTAAAGTTTGAAATATAGTTAACTACAAAAACAAGAAGGAAAGAGAAATAGGGACAATATCTGGTGTTTATTTTGGAAAAAGATGATAATTTAGGATACTTATGAAAAAGTATATTCATACTATATCCTTTAAGAATGAAATAAATAAAACATAACAATGTACAATAACCTAAATATTTATACAACTTTAAATTTACAGTGCTATGCACTGAATATTTAAACCAAACCACATTAATAAAGTGGGATAAAAACTACAGCAGAGACAGGAAAACGATCATCAGCCAAGCCATCATCACCAGCTGACTTGGCTATGGGAAGACTATGTATGTAGGGATAACCAACTAGCTCACAAGAAGACTGCAGACCATCCAAAATTCAGCAGCCAGACTAGTCCTCAATTCCTACGCCGAGCCCCCATCACATCACACGTCATGGATTTCTACTAGTTCCTGATTGTTAGAAATGGGGATCTCTAGTTGGCAGCGACTGGCGCTGAGGCCCAAATAGGGATCCTTCTTCCTAAGTCAGATTAAGGGGCTACACCTTTTGATAACCCCTGCTCAACCCTGTGGTAACGTAGCACGAGCAGACAGCCCTATCTCAGAGGCAGTGAGTGAAGCATTTATGACCATACACAATAACACAGGGAAGACGCTACAAACGGATACCACAAGCAGTTATAGAAAAATAGTTAACTTTATATTGACTGAACACGAGGCTCAAAAGTGCTCAAGGAGCTAAAGTCAGGTAAAGCTATGGGCCCCAATGGTGTCCCTATTGAATTTCTTAAAGGCATGGCGGGTGAGGTCATCCCTCACCTAAAAGCAATGTTTGAAGAGAGCCGTGACGCCGACGCCTGCCGCTAGACCAACAGTTGGCATCAATAGTTGTAATCCACAAACCTAATAAACCAGCTACTGATTGCAGCTCTTACAGGCCGATCTCCCTCATTAACTCGGAGGTGAAGATTCTGGCATAACTCCTCGCCAACAGACTTATGATAGTCCTCCCCTCCTTAATTCACGAAGATCAGTCGGGATTTCTCCCAGGCCGTAACACGGAGCTTAATCTCCGTAGTGTTCACAACGTTATGAGTAGAATACTATATCATGAAACAATTAGAGAGAGAGGGTAGGAGGCACTCTTAGTCCCCCGGGTTGAGTATGTCAAACAAAGAAAGAGTGTCATGCGCAAAGGAGTCTGTGTGAAAGCACAGAGGCAAAGACTGTAAGAAATACCCTCTTATGGACACAGTGGAAACCTTCAAGGGATTTATTGGAAGCCCTCACTCACCAACCTGGTTGGTGACATGCTTCATCATCGGGCCCACCAGGAGAAGCCGAATGCCTTCCTGGTGTGCTACAACGCCAGATTACTGCGGAGCTGGATTTTGTGACAGTGATGTGAAAAGTGATGTTAAAAATGTCTGAAACTGTACCAACCAAAAAGATTTTATTCACTGGTCAGTTTAGACATAGTTAAAAGATATGTGTGGGAGAACTACCACAGATTATGATGGGAGTTTCCACTTATAGTGGGGTCAGCATGTTTCTGCCCTAATAAGTGTAAGATTTACATGGGCATTCGTCAGGAGCGTGTAGCGTGTACCTCGGCGGTATGGGCACGCTAAGGCCCACCCTAACCAGAGGACGTGAAAGTTAAAAATTGCTCTATGAGTGAAAAAAAGTGCAAGAAAACAACACAAACCACAAGTTGTGGGGTTTACCTCAACTCAGAGGAACCTGTGAAGTTTATGTTCTAAAAGATCCACGCCCCATGGGTCTTGGAGGGGGGTGGAGGCGACTATGGCACACCGCCCGCAACACCTAGCACCCGCTCGGCACCTAGCTTCTCCTGCTCCGGACCACGGTCCTGACGAATGCCCATGTAAATCTTACACTTATTAGGGCAGAAACATGTTTGACATAGAATACCATATCTCCAAGAAGACGGAGCTATCCTTTCCCTCAACGCCACGCTCGCCTTCGACTCCATAGAATGGTCTTACCTTTTCGAGGTCTTAATCTGTTATGGCTTCGGCCCAAATTTTATTCAATGGATCCGATTGCTCTATACTGATCTCTGGGGTCAAGTTTATGTCAACGGTCATACATCCAGACGATTTCCTCTACACAGGGGTACTAGGCAGGGATGTCCCCTATCCCCTTTATTGTTCGCGCTCACCCTAGAGCCTTTGGCCCATTGTGTTCGAACTCTATCCGAGGCCTTCGGTGGAATGGCGATACAATTGACAAGATCTCACTATACGCGGACGACATTCTCGTCTACATCTCCTCCCCCAAATCCTCTATTAATAGTCTACTGCACGTCATAACAAATTTTGGCAAATACTCAGGCTTTTCCATCAATTGGTCCAAATCAGTGCTATGCGGGTTACATGGCCCACCCCCTCCTCTCCCGAGGGGGTATTCGATTGATGTGGCCCAGGATGGATTCAAATACCTCGGCATCTTTGTCACCCCAGACCCCAAAGTCTTCTATGACCGTAACCTAAAGGACCCGCTACAAAGACTCCATAACGACATATCGCATTGGAGATCGCTGCCTCTGTCTCTCCCAGGCAGAGCAGCCCTTTTTAAAATGCTTGCACTTCCTCGCTTTCTGTACGTCTTGCGGAATTGCCCATTTCCCATTGCCGACTCCTATTTTAATGCACTAGAAGGCGACCTCGCCTCCTCCTAAGGGACGGCGGCTCTCCCCGCATAGCTCTTCTTTCGCTCACGCAGGGGTGGTATGATGGCGGCATTGCCTTGCCAAACATTCAGCTTTATTATTGGGCATCTCAATTGACTGCCACCAACTCTTGGCTGTATGGTCCACCAACCAACCCTGCTTTCCATCTTGAACAATATCAGACGGGACGTGAGGGCTACCTTGGTGCCTTATATGATAAGGCTTCCCGCACTCGCTATATAGGCCCAATGTCACAAACACTAGCAATCTGGCACCGAGCGATTAAGCTCCTCGGCTGGTCTGACACTCACACGTTAGCTACTCCGCTCTGTGCCTCACATACACTGGGCTCCCTCTGTCATTATCAGGGCTTCGACAAATGGGACATGATCGGCATCTCTAGATCCATAAGGGCAAACTGCTGACGTTCATAGAGCTCCAGAAGAAATATGATTTAGCCCACTCTGAGGCCTTCCGCTACCCCCAAATTAAACATGCCATACTCACTAATGTCCCTGATCTTTCTTCTCTCCCACAATCCTCACCCCTTGAGGATAGACTATTATCAGAACCTCTTCAGGCCAAGGCGATATCCTATACCTACCGCAAGCTAAGCAATAACATGCCTAACACCTTCCAACTCCTGAGAGACAAATGGCAGGGCGACATTGGGGCCTTGGAGGATGCTGAATGGCAGGGGGCACTGATGTGCCCGCGTGAGTCGGCCATCAATCACAGATTCAGGCTAATACAATTGAAGATATTACATAGAACATACATATCTGCTCCCCTCCTAGCCAAAATTGGAAGGCGCACAACCGACCTCTGTCTCCGTAACTGTGGGCTTGTCGGCACTTTTTACCACACTATTTGGGACTGCCCGATCATCCAAGACTTGTGGGAGTGTGCAACCCGTAAGATGTCTGATGCACTGGGAAAGCCTGTCCCACTATCTCCTAAAGGCGGACTCCTTAATGTATGGGACCCCACAGATCTCACTGCGCTGGAACGACAATGGGCGGCTTTGGGCTTTCTCTTATTAAAGCGTGAAATAGCAATGCAATGGGGCTCACCAAATAAACCGCTCTTGATCAGATAGGTCGCTGCAATGGATACATGTATGTTGTCCGAAAAAACTGTGTACAAGGTCAGAGGATGTCCTGGGAGTTGGGATAAGAAATGGGGTCACTGGAATGTCTATAGAGGTGAGCTTTGTAGTTCCCCTACAACTGATATGGCGATGACCAGGTTTGGTCCTCCCCGCACTCAAACTAGTAATGCACCGCTGTAATGCATGCCTTCTATGTCAATATTTGTGCTTAATGACTGCCAACTGATCACTTACTCTGCTTTTGTTCAATAAAATATTTTTTTAAAAGTGCTCAAGGAGCTACAATGAACATAATTACAGATTCACTTCAAAAGCAAAAAAGGCACTCAAAAAGCCTGTGGAATGAACTTAGTTCGAGGCCGGGGTCCACGTGACCAGGTGGTGCACAACGTACCTGAGATTTAAAGGGGCACGGTACGCAGCCTCACAAGGAAGCTGCTGTGATGACAGGCAGACTTGCAGCGGCCACACCCCCCAGCTGTAGCGGTCCGCGGCGTGCACAATAATCCTGGGACGGGGCTTAAAGGAGGGCACCCAGCGGCGCACTCAGGTGGTAACAAAATCCTCAAAGTGGGGACTAGTGCGGGCACTCAGCAGAACAGCTCCTCAGCTGCAGCGGCCCACAATAGCAATTGCGATGATTCTCATAGAACGGCCAATGCAGGCAGTCAGCAGCTCAGCTCCTCGGCTGCAGCGGCCCACAATAGCGATAGCGATGATTCTCGTAGGACCTCAAATGCGGGCACTCAGCGGCACAGCTCCTCCGCTGCAGCGGTCCACAATAGCGATAGCGATGATTCTTGTGGGACGGCAAATGCGGGCACTCAGCGGCTCAGCTCCTCAGCTGCAGCGGCCCACAATAGCGATAGCGATGATTCTCGTAGGACCTCAAATGCGGGCACTCAGCGGCACAGCTCCTCCGCTGCAGCGGTCCACGATAGCGATAGCGATGATTCTTGTGGGACGGCAAATGCGGGCTTTCAGCAGCAACAGCTCCTCAGCTGCAGCGCCACACAATAGCAATGTCGATGACTTTGGTAACACAGGCAAATGCGGGCTCTTAGCAGTAACAGCTCCTCAGCTGCAGCGGCCCACAATAGACATGTTGAGGACTTTGGTAACACAGGCAAATGTGGGCACTCAGCGGCAAGAGCTCCTCAGCTGCGGCGGCTCACAATAGCGATGCACTGACTTTCAGCCCCGTTCCCCGCAGTAGAACCCGAGGCTCTGGAATTCTCAACAGAGGCCTCCCCTTCGAGTAGAATCCCCTCAAATAGGAATCCGGATATCTGATGGGTGAAGTCTAATGTCCCTGAGACTTCGGCAGGAGGCAAGCTCAAATCAGGCCCTTGGGTAGTTGCTTCAGCAAGAAATATGAAAGTTTCAGAGTCCTTTCCCTCTAGTTACATGGACAGAGGTTCGTCTTGACATCCAGAAGTAACACCCCATGTAGGGGTCTTAGCACAGATCTTTATAACCCAGAAGCCTTTGTTCTCAAAAAGTCACAAATCACTGAACCCAGCCAGAACCAGTTTGGCGTCATCCTGGAGCACTTTGTTTACAAAGACACATCCTGCCATTGAGGAAGAGGGGGTCTGCCATCAGACGCACAGTGGGAGGTGGAGCCATCATTCACCTTGCCAGGCACAGCCCTGCTCAGATCAAAGGGTCACCCCTCCCCATACTCCACTGCCGATCTCTCTATTCAATCCAAGTCTGGCTCAGCCTGCCCTGACCCTCCAAAACCAGACAGCCAATACACATGACAGCAGAGCACCCCGGTAGATTTAGGCAAGAAAATACCGACTTCCTAAAAGTGGTATTTTCGATCATCAAAGAATATAAAACTAATCGTCACTTAAAGATGCACTTTCATATTTGAAGTTCAGGCATACTAAATTTGACTTTCCTGTCATGTTCCTTGGGTCAATTAGGATTATACCAATTCATACAGTCAATTTACAATAGGGAGCATTCGCGCTGTAACACTGTATGGCAGTGGCACAGCGCCCATAGTGTCTAACACCAACAAACACAGAGAAGACAAAAGTGAAAAATGGAAGGGAGACCCACGCCAATGGTGCCAGGTGTAATACTGATACAAAAGTGTGCACACTTCAAACTCCCCACCCACACCTACAAAGCATTCCACACCACAGGCTCTGCCTACCTCAACAGCCACATTCACTTCCCTCAACTTTCCAGACACCTCCGCCCTGACGGTCTCTCACTAGCACACACCCTACTATAAGTCAGTCAGTCAATCACTTTTATTCGATTTTTAAATAAATCATAAAAAGACACAGGATACATTTCAAGAATTACACATACAAAAAAAATTAAATGATCACAAGAAAAATATTTACACATATATATACATAATAGTTCATAATTCATAACATCAGAATGTAAAGTGACATGTGCGCAAGCAATTTATATATACAATCAAAAAGATTAAAAAGTACCTTTAAGACATTTGAGACATCAATATATCTATATTCTTATAAAGGTTACATTTTTTAGAACCCTACTATAAGCAGAGTAGGGGACCTCATCTTCTCGTATCTGTTCTCTAAAGACTGGAACGATCTCCCATAACACACCATAACACACCATAGCCTCCTCCTCTCTTCTTGACTTTCGCAAAAAGCTGAAGACCTGTCTTTTTGAGTTATCCTTACAGGGCTGACCTCTCACACCTGCTACATAGTGTATTGATATCCTCATGGGTACTTAGCAAGCTACAAAAATATAAATAACATAACATTACAACAAACTTCAAGTTTCATGATTCATCCAGGAGAATAATGCAATTTGAATTAAGAATCAGCTGTTGCATAGAGACACCCGATTCTCACTCACATTGACACTATTCTTGCAGTTGCAATCATACTGGATGCTGTATGGCAGAACATGCGTTACTCTGTGGTTGTAAAGGCATTACATCCAATCAGAGTATGGTTTAGGGCTGTATGTGTTCAACAGAAGCTTCACATTGGGACAATAAGTAATTTATAACGTATCAGCCAACATGTGGCATGAGTAAACATCTGGATAGTCTGTGTACTGGTGCTGCACTGATGCCATTAACAACCTGCAGACAGACAATATATATACTGTTGGACTTGGCCCTTTTTGCAGGGTCATCCCTGGACTTTTTGCCTTCCTCCTGTATTTTCTCTGACCTGTTTTTGTTGGTTTTATGACTCTGGGCACTTTACCACTGCTGATCAGTGCTAAAGTGCATATGCTCTGTAAGAAAGTGGCTCTATATATACTGGACCAAAGTAAGGTACAGTGTGTATAGAGTCCACAATCCCCAG
Organism: Lissotriton vulgaris; assembly: GCF_964263255.1. Classification (NCBI taxonomy): domain Eukaryota; kingdom Metazoa; phylum Chordata; class Amphibia; order Caudata; family Salamandridae; genus Lissotriton; species Lissotriton vulgaris. The sequence continues at coordinate 1,167,991,960 of NC_141693.1, forward strand.
AGGTATAACAGAGGTTAAAGTCAGGTCTGACCTTACTCTCTAAAGTGGTAGCTTGGTCGAGCAGTAAGGCAGTACCAGAGGACAGTGTAAAGCATTTGTTGTACACACTCAGTCTGCAAAATGTTTCATACACTTAAGAACTGAACTCCAGGCCAATTGTTTTTATATCAAAAGATATAGTTGTTTTATTTTTAGAACCAACAGGTATCAAAATATACTTTTCTCAATAGGAGTGATCTCAGGTAGTTATTTTGCAGAAAGGCAATAGACTTTGTAACCACAATAGGTACAGTAGTTGCAATAGGCAACTCAATTCTAAACACAATTTAACATTGAGCTCAATGGGTTTGTGTACATAAAAGCAGCTGATGACTTTACAGATTACTTTTGTAACTCCAGGACTGGATCCTAGATTCAGTCCTTGGACCTATGCTGTAAACAGTTAAGTAAAAGCGTTTTGGTTACAGTTGTGATTTTTAAAGAATATAAATGTATTTTCAAAAGTTGGAAACTTTTCAGTGAAAAAACTAGCAATGTTATCCTATGGCAGGAAATTCAAGTTACAGGTAAAGTAGGTTCTCATTACTTTTGTAATCCAGGACTGGACTCCTAGGTTTAGTACTGGGTTCTCTACCAAAGACAGGTAAGTAATTACGTTTTAGTAGTTGGTACGATTTTTTTTATTTTTTTACATCTTTTTATTAACAAAATCAAAAGAAAAAGCATCAGGTGACATACGGTGCTTCCATATTTGTCATATACACATTTCTGTACTACAAAATAATATATACAGAATAACATTTAGGGATCACAGGGACTCAAACGCTATTGTTACATCTTGAACAACTGCAGGAACACAGATATCCCCCGCTAGCTATTCCAGGCTCCCCAAACCTTCCCCCACTTCACGTGGCAGCCCCTAGCAACGTAAACTGACCTCTCTCTGTACATGCACAATCCAGGTCTTCCATCCACCTCTCGATCCGGGGCGTTTGACTGGCGCCCCACATCTGAGCGATGTTAAGCTTAGCAATCATACATGCCAGGGTCACCCACTGTTTCCCATATACACTCAGGTCCGTAGGCTCCCAAACATTTAGGAGACATCGTTGGGCCTCCAGCGCTATCCCAACCCCCAACACCTCTCGCATCCTGTCGTGAATTTTAACCCTATAATCCTGTATTTCTGCACAATGCCCCAAAATATACATTAAAGTTCCAGTCTCTCCGCACCCCCTCCGACACCCCCACTTTTCGCCAGACCCATGTGCACCAGCCGGGGCCCCGTATGACCGGTGGAGAATCTTCAATTGCACAAGCCTGAGTCTCATTTGGATGGCCACTACTTTCGGGAGGAAATTGCCTCCCTCCAGTCCTCATCATCTAATTCCAAGCCATCAGCGCCCCACTGCTCCCTAATGGTCGCCAGCGGATCCCCCATATTGTTGATAAGTTTTTTATATATTAACGAAATAGTCTTTTCGGGAAGATGACCGTCCAACACTCGGTCCTCCAGAGGGGAGGCATCCGGGGGTGTAGTGCCTCTGGGGATATGTGCAAGTAGGGCATGTCTGACTAGGAGGTATCGATAACGCTCGCTCTCCTGTAGATTATACTTTTCCTGGAGGGCATCAAACGCAAGGACCGCGTCCTTTCCCCAAATATCCTTGATATGCGAGATCCCAATGAGATCCCATTTGTCAAAGCCTTTAGTTTTCCACAGGCTGCCCAACCTCTCCGAATTCCACAGCGGGGTCGCAAGGGTGAGTTTTCCATCGCACTTAAGATGTTGAGTAGCCGCATTCCACACCTGTGCTGGGTGAGCTGACGGTCCGGCAAGGGGAAATCGGCCAACCCTGGCATACAGAGCCCTCTTGAAGTTCCCCCCCTGGTACCTGCCCACGGTCCATCGCATATCCGGGGTCCGCGGGAGACCCGTAAACAGCGTGGTTCACCGCCGCTAGCTGGGAGGCCCAGTAGTACTTCCGCAGGTCCAGCAAGCCAATCCCTCCATCGTACCAGGGGAGAGTAAGTTTAGAGAAGTTGATGCGAGGTTTGCCCTCCCAAAGAAGCTGCAGTTGGAGGGACTCAATTTCTTTAAAATAAGATGACGGCACAGGGTCCATTACGTTTTGAAGCGCATTTTAAAAATAGAGGGATGGCCATCATCTTAAATAGCACCGCCCGACCCAAAAGGGAGAGCGGCAACGCCCTCCACCTCGCCACATCTTTCCTAAGTCTGGCCAGCGGGGCGCCCAGATTATTATCCTATCTCAGCTTCGGATCCAATGTCACATAGATGCCGAGGTATCGAAATCCTACTGGCTCAATTTGTAGTGGGCAGGAACTCGGAATAATCGGGGGATCTCCGCTGAGGACAAAAAGCACTGACTTCGACCAATTAATGGCGAAGCCAGAGTACCTCTCAAAAATAGCTAGGACATCAAGAAAACAATTCAGAGAGTCCCTAGGAGTGGTGAGGTAGAGCAAAATATTTTCTGCGTAAAGCGAAATCTTATCCTCCCATTCTGGTGTCCAACGCAGCCCTCTAATCGATCGGTCCCAACGGACCCACGCCGCCAACGGCTCAAGTTCCAGGGCAAAAAGAAGTGGGGACAGGGGACACCCTTGTCGTGTGCCTCTACTCAGAGAGAAGTCGGCAGACCTGCGGTTGTTTACCACAACCCTGGCAAGGGGACCTGCATATAAAAGACGGACCCAGTTTATAAACTCATGGCCAATGCCCATCTTCCCCAGGACTGCGAATAAGTAGGGCCACTCAACCCTGTCAAAGGCCATAGTTGCATACAATGACACCAGCACCGCCGGCTTGTGTATCTTAGAGGCACAGCCTAGTATCCCGGGCAGCCTTCGTAAATTAAGGGCCGTATTCCGACGCGGCATAAAGCCTGACTGATCCGGGTGGACCAGGGTGGTAATGACCTTGGCTAGTCTAGTCGCCAGTAGCTTCGCTAGCACCTTAGGCTCAGCATTAAGCAGCGAAATAGGCCGATAAGAGGAGCACAGTGTCTTGGGCTTTCTGTCTTTATGAATAACGACAATATTCGCTACTCGCTGATCATATGGGAGCTGACCCCTATCCTTACTCTCAACAAACATGGCGCGAAGGAACGGAACTAGCCTATTCGCATTTAGTTTATATAGCTCTATGGGGATTCCGTTCGGGCCTGAGGCCTTCCCGGAGTGGACACCCCTAATGGCCTGTGCTACTTTATCATTCGTGAGAGGGGAGTCTAGGTGTTTCCTGTCATCTTCCGATAGTGAAGGCATACGAATGTCGTGTATCATAGCCGCACTATCTGCCTCTGTATAGAATCCTGCAGATGTATACACCGAACTCTAGTAATCTGAGAACTCATCTGCGATCATTTGCGGGTCTGTCAACCTACACGAATCACCCTTTTGCAACTCTGGCACCAACCTCGACGCCCACTCTCCCTTTTCCAGCCACGCAATCAATTTCCCAGCTTTGTCGCCGTGTTCATATATCCTGCTCTGGGTGTCAGCATGTTGTGCTTTGGCCCTGTGTCTAGCCAGGCTCTTATATTCATCCTGGATGAGTTTCAATCGGTGTGTTCCCTCGAGGGTCACATCCTTGGATACTGCCATCTCCATCTTAGTCAACTCCACCTCCACCCTGTGCACTTCGGCCCGGTATTTCCTCCTTTCCCCTGAAACTAATGATAAGACTTCCCCTCGAATAACAGTCTTGTACACCTCCCACAGGGACTGTGCAGAATTGACCGTTCCCACATTTTCATGAAAGTAACTTTCTGTGCTCTGTATAATCTCCTTCTTGGTGTCGGGGTCTCTTAAATGCTTGCAACGCTCTGCCCAACCTCCACCCTGAGCCAGATCGGAGAGTGATCAGAGACACCCCTACCGAAATGTCGCACCTCTCGGACCAATGCCACCTGTGCCGCGGGTATTAGCACATAGTCTATTATGGATAGTGTGTGATGTGCAGCAGACGGGTGTGTGTAATGTACCCCGCTTGGGTTCCCCAATCTCCACCCATCCGTAAGCCCTGTTGTTTCTAAGAAGTCGGGCAGCCACCACTGGGACGGCGTCAGGATTCGGGCTGGGTGCCTATCCACCTCACCATCTATCACAGCGTTGAAGTCCCCTCCCATCACCAATAACCCCACAGGCAAAGTCAGGAAAATCGCACACAAGTCTCAGAAGGTGTCGGTCTGCAGGCCCGGCGGAACATACACAGACATAAAGGTAACAGTCCTCCCCTCCCACAGCCCCGAAACCTGCCTCAATTGTCAGACCATGTGCCCTGGATCATCAGTGGAAAGGAGTTCTTCACCAGGATGCCCGTCCACCTTGACCCCGTAGTGAATCCGGCATGTGCCACCAGCTTGTATCCCCCCTTATGCAAGGCCATGCAACGGTTCGCAACCAGATGCGTCTCCTGCAGCAACACCACATCCGGGGAATGCCTCCTGACCAACTGATTAACCATCCCCCTCTTAATTTTATCCCCGAGTCCATTCACATTCCAACTGAGCGCGGGTATCCCCAATCCCTATCTACCAGAAGACATTGTAGTGGTAAATCATAGCTAAGTCACCTAATGCAATAAAAAAATAAAAGCGAATTGCAAATATAGCTGCACACAATACAATCTCAATAAAAAAAAACAGCTCTCAGTGCCCCACCCCCTCCCTGCACCCCTGCATATAGCTTACGCTCATCTCCAACTAGCAGTGTGCCTGTCGCCCCAACACTAGTCTACAAACTAACTAAAGGTAGAAAATGGAGGAGGACCCAACCCCTCCTCCCCAGCCTCACTAGTACTTCTTCAATCCGGGCCGTCCCACAGTAATTTCTAATCTACCAAGTCAAATCAGGAGAACCGTTGTAGACCCACCCCACCCCCCTATCATACCTTTATAAATAAATACAACAACTTAAGTCCTGCGGTCTGCATTGTGCGTAGTCCGATTGTTCATCCGCTTCACTTCGATCCCGACTCTCCGCCTCGTTCAAGTGCACACCCTCCAACCAGTCTGACGCCACCTCAGGGTTATCAAAAAAACAGGCCTTCCCGTTAAGTTCCACCCAGAGTTGGGCCGGAAACATCATGGCGTATTTTAGTCCCTTGTCTCTCAATTTCTTTTTCACCGACAAGAAGCTCTAGCGCTGTTTCTGTACCATTTGAGTGAAGTTTGGCAAAAGGAGAGGGTTGCGTTTTCGTACCTCAGTTGGGTCCCTGCTCGTGACGTCTGTTGGATCACATCCCTGTCACGGAAATTCAGGACCCTCGCAATCATAGGGCGGGGGGGGGCGGCTCCGGGCAGGGGCTTCCCCCCCCCGGCACTCTGTGTGCACGCTCAATTGAGAAGAAGTTACTTAGTCCTTTAGGCTTGAGGTGGTTGAGGACAATGTCCTCGACGAACAGATCCGGTGTTTGGCCCTCTGATTTCTCGGGCACCCCAAGAATGCGGATGTTGTTCCGCTTGGCCCTGCCCTCATAGTCGTCCAGTTTGCGATCCGTAAGAACTCTTGAGGCCTTGAGGTCCCACACCTCTTGTTGCAGCAATGTCACATCGTCGATCAGGCTGGCCGTCTTGATTTCCAGCGTTTTCACTTTCTCACTCGCCATCGTGATATCCGCCCGTATCAGCCCCACCTCGATCGTGACCATGTCGAGTTTGTTATCCAGGGCCTCCTTTTGGCCCAGAAATGCCTGAACCCCGTTTATGGCTGCCATGTGGTCCGTCAATGTTGGTTCAGTGGGAGTGAGTGTTGCACCCTCCCTACCCCCGACTGGGTCTTCTTCAATTCCACTGGGGACCCTTTGGGCATGGTATATCGATCCAATTTATTGGTTTGGATGTTTCTGGACCCCTTGGAGGACCTGGGCTGGGATCTGTCAGTGTCTGTCTTAGTCGCCATCTTGCCTCCTTATTTGTCAATGCCGGATACTAAACAGGGGATCACACTTAGGGCCAGGGTCACAGGGCGTCCGCGTGCCCTTGGCACACACCAACATCGGGCGCCTCAGTTCAGCTCTCCCAGGAGCCTCCACTAGCCCACACCTGGTCACCCGGTCAGCAGGTAGGCAGGACGGTCCCCACAGCCACCAATTGTTCACGCACACAGGGAGCAGATCACCAATCGCTAGTGTCCACGTCACTGCCCGCAAGGCAGGTGGCCCGAGTCACACCTCCAGCCGCAAGACACAGCCAACCCAGATGAGAGCAATCCACACTGTGGCACGGGTCCACCGCTTCCACTGCCACCGGACAAACCACCCAGGCCCCAGAGTCGGTACGGAGAATGAGTGCGTCCTCCAAAAGCTTCACCCGCGTTGCGGCTCTACATAGGTATAATCTCCTCTGTGCCTCCTTAAGTATCCATGAAGCGTACCACAGCATGGCAAAGTGCGCCAAGCCTATATGCCTCCAGCACCATCCCCCACGCAGTGCGGATGATGGGCACTCCATCTTGGACTAGCTGTATCCAATTCTGACTCCCTTGAAAAACGGCAGTGCAAGGCGGGCAGAGGAGTCCCACCGCGACCAGCCCCGCCAATCCACTGATCGCCGGGGCCGCAGGCTGCTCAGTCCTTTTTGCCGCCTCAGTGGAACACGGCACCCCGCATCTTCCCGGGCGGCACCACTCCTTAATTCACGGGGCCGGGCAGGCGAGACATCCAGCGCCCGGGTCCCTCCAGTTCCGCCCCCCCTCTCTCCCACTCACCGCGGGCCTGTCAAGAATTGCAGGAGCGCTGGGATGACAACGGGGCCGGACCGGTGACTTCCGGTCTACTGCCCCCGATGTTTGTCATTTCGGCGGCGGCCACCACTTTTAGGCGAGTCCCCGTCTCCAGCAGACGAAAAGGCCGCAAATCGCCGGACGATGTAACTCTGCCGCCGGGCAGCGCAGACGGCCCGGAACAACAGCGAGAGGCGTCGCCTCATCTCCTGAGTCCGGTACCGGGGCTCATGCCCAAGAATAATTGCAGGATGTTATGGCTGGGAAGGGAGGTCGGCGGAGCCGAACTCCTACGCGGCCATCTTGGTCGCCCGCTAGGCTCTTCCAGTTGGTACGATTTTTAAGGAATATTTGTAGCTTGCAAAAATAGACAGAGCAGTCAATGGTTTCAAAACTTCACACTTAGAAGAAATTTCACAGAAAAACAGTCAATGGTTTCCTATGGAAGAAATTTAGGTTACTAGTAAACACGGTTATGATTACTTTTGCGATTCAGTACTGGGCAAAAACGTACAGTACAGGCTTCTCTCCTGATCACAGGTGAGTACTTCGGAATTCGTAACTCGGCTGATTTTAAATGAATATTTTAAAGTTTCAAAACTTCACACTTAGAAGAAATTTCAAGTGAAACCAGTCAATGGTAGCCTATGGAAGAAAAGTGAGTCATCGGCTTTTAGGTAAGTACTTGACTGGCAGAGTTAAGGTTCGGGGCATAGACTCAGGGGTCCCCCAGGGTCAGGTAGGTAGAGTTGGTACACCCTCAGCGGCACAGGGGCAGCCGGGTGCAGAGGTAGTTAGGCCCAATGTTATCCTTCGGTTGGTGGCTGCTGGCTAGCAGACCACGCGGCTGTGGGAGATGGGCTCCTGCTCACTTGCTCAGGGCAAATGGGGAAGTAGAATAGGACAAAAGTTGCACTGCCAGAGGCACTCGGACGGCTGTGTGCAGGGTGCTTTTGAGCCATCGGGCGCTCAATGTTATTCAATAGAGATCTTGGAAAGGGAACAAAGGCTGCAGGCTCGGGGACGGAGGATCTTCTGGAGCGACCAACACTTCGAGGGGTAAGTTGGGATCTTGGAGGATAAGTAGGCACCCAGGAGTTGGGCACAGGAGGCCATGGGGCGCCGGGTTCAGGGGTGTCTTTTGAGGTCGGGAAGTCTTACCCCCTGCTTGTCGCGGTTGGAGGGGTACTTTGTCCTGAGGCTGCAGGCTTCCTCTGGGTTGGCGAGGAGGGTCCTTGGGCACTGGATTCCAGGCCAGAATCGCCGGGGGGATGTCCTCGTGGTCTTGATTCACTCCAGCACAGGCCAGGCTTGGCGGTGCAGAGGGTGCAGGGTTCGGGGTTCGGGCTGATGATAGGGCTTGTTACTTGCTTTGAGCAGTACCACTGCTCGTGGGAGACCCAGGTAGTCAGAGTCACAGGGCAGTCAGGTCCTCCGGGGTTTTTGAGGATGCTGACCACTGGTGACACCGGGGTTTTGCAGGATCAGGCTCAAGGGTCAACAGGCCAGTTGGGCTGGGGCCAAATCAGTTGGTGTCTTCCTCTTTTTAGCAGCTGCCCAGCAGGTCTTCTTGGCACAACCAGTGCTGCAAGCCCACTAGCTGCATTTGATTTACAAGCCCTGGGCACACTCAGTGCACTGTACTAGGGTCTGACAAGTAAACCAAACAAGCCAATCATGGAGTCACTAATCCATACATCAATTTACCATAGGGAGAGTGTGAGAAAGTGAGTTTCTGTTGCAGTACCCCCCCCCCACTTTTTGCCTGATACCTGGTGCACATTTCCTTGGTGTGCCGTGGGTCCCTGCCAATCAGGTACCCAAGGCCGGTGTTCATTCCCTAAAAACTGTACTAAAGCCTAAACCCAATTGGCATCTCTGGCCACATGTCAGCCCCTAGTAAATGGTGCCCCAAGTACCCAGGGCATTGCGACCAGAGAGGACCCCTAATGGCTGCAGCACGTATTGTGCCACCCTAAGGGACCCTGAACCCTGACACACACACACTGCCTTTGCAGGCTGAGTGTCCTGGTGCAGAGCTAAACAAAGAGTCAACATGGCACACATCCCTGTGTAACATTCACATAAGATGGGTTGCACTCCTTACTTCAAACAGCTTAATCAATGTCTTTTTTGAACCTGTATTTCACTCAAGCGGCGTGCACACTGTTTCATGCCAAGCCCATGTTCTATGATCCGCTGCTCCCATGATTGAGCGCACCCCCTGTCATTGTGCGCATGCGCACCAATGGTGCGCATGCGCACATTAATTTTTATGACGTTTCAATACCCCGCCCATCAGGGACTGCATCCCCGGTTTGTGCGCACATGCGCATGCGCACATTAAGGTTTGTGCGCACATGCGCATGCGCACATTCATTTTAATGACGTTTCACTACCCCGCCCATCAGGGACTGGGGCCAATTCTACGTTGCCAGGGGGGGGACGCTCCTCCGTGAATGCGGCAGCCACGCGCCTCCGATCAGTCCCCCTAGGTAAAGGATGGTCTCCCCTCCAGGCCCTGTACTTGCGCGGCCCGTTTCCCTAGGCAGTGCCGCGGCCTCTCGTGGGTGGCAGATCCGACAGGCTCGCAGGTCGCGCTCCGTGGGAAGACGCCACAGTGGCGTCACTAGGGTGGTGCGGGGGTGCGGACCTAGTTACTTAGATGTCCTAAATGCCTGCCTGGCCACTAGTGTGGGTGCTGCTTAGTGTTAGTGCAACTGACTGCAACTTGAAGCACACGCCGCCAAGGCGCCACGCACGCATGCACCGCACCGCACCCAGATGCGGCTGCCAGAGAACATTTTGCCTGCATACTGCCTCTCATTGCGCTGGGCCCGACAATACTCCTTTGATCGTCGCTGTGCCAGAAGTCTCACGCAGGTAATTTGATACTCTTTTATTCATTTTTGAGCGTAAATAATCACTGCGTGTGCCTCCAACAGCTCTCATTGCGTGGCTGTCTCCTCTGTGATTTAATGGATACAGTGCACCTGACTAGGCCCTGCATCAGTGCCCGGTAGCCGTTCATTTCGGTTCTGACCGGGACTCCCAGGCAGAAAGGACCACTCAGGATAACATCGGGAAGTGGTGGGGGAAGAACCCATGCCAGCCGGATTCTGCCTGTCCAACGCGGATCTAGGGTGACACAGGCCAGAGCTTCCTTAGGTTGCCCGGTGCAGAACAAAGTCAGTTTGCAGCTGCAAAGTGCATGTGCACTTCCAAAATGCAACATATATTCAAGCACTGGCAGCACAGCAGCAGGTCGCAGCTCCTGGCCCTGGAACTGCACAGTGGGGAAGCCTATGCCCTGGAGGGAAAAGGGAGGAAGAGGGTTGTGTCCGGCCTGGCCACAGTGAGAGAATCCATAGATAATTTGGAGCTGGACCGACGGGCAGCCCCGGAGCTTCAATGAAGCCTAAACTGGACGCGAGCTTTTGTCAGCGCATGCAGGGTACAGCTGAGACCATGACGATTTGCCCCCTGAGATGAGGTTGCAGCTATCTATTTAGTTGACGTTCTGCCGCCAGTGCAGTCCGATCTCCAGATGGCAGGTCAGGTCACAGTGTGTGGGGTGTTTTTTTTGTCTGTTTGTGGGCTTGTCAGGCTGGACTGCTGATTTTTTCTGAAGAAAATTAAATCCTGCAGTAAGCTTAAATGAACGGAATCGGACATGCAAAACACGTATAGCGTATGAGGACAACCTGAAAACGTGTTTGTTATGATGTACGTCATGATCTCCTACTGTTGCACTGACTTGCAATGCTATGAAAAAATTGTTTTTGGTGGCACAGGCTCGTTGCTCAAAGGGGTGTAATTTCTGATATTTATGTTTCCTTCATTTTTATTGCTTGATTTTACTCGCAAAAAAGTGTCACTCATAGTCGTTGAAATGTCACTCATAATTTCCCTAAAATTATGAAAACGTCACTCATAGCAATCTGAAACTTTGGCAGCTATGCAGATGTATGTTGTGATGATCGTCACTGGTGGTGCGATGCGGATGCGCGCGGGCCGCGGCTTATGTACCCAGCAGTTTGGTCCCAGGGCCGTCAATCTTAGCACGACTACCAATGACGGCCATGGGACAGCCCCCACGCGCTGTGCGCAGCGCACCTGCTCTCTGACTCATCACAGCGCGGTCACGCGCCCTCCAGGGAGTGGACTGAGGTCGCGGAGACCGTGCGTGCGCCGCAGTGGTGAAACACAATACCTACGACGACATCAGACAGAGGCCACCACCTTCTTCTCTGTGATATCGCGTCGCAATTCGCCTTCGAATTTGGGATGCCAGGGACGACGGTACATCAGATAGATGCCAAGTTTCAGAATGCTTATGTGTGAATTTTTTTGTAATTTCAGTGTAATTATGAGTGACACGATTCAGCCACTCTTTCTCGCGAGCAAATTCAAGCAATGAAGACCAGGGTATTAGGGTCCACACTCTGCTCCTCAGTCAATCATAAGTCTCTTTGCTCGGTCGGTTGCAAGGCCGTCCATTTTAGTACCTTGCGAGAACCACTGAGCCTGTCGCCATTTCTTACATCCCTCCCTGATATAAACCCCCCTCCCTGATGCTCCACTCAGCCCTTGGTCCATCTACCAAGCCCAGAGGGCTGCCCAGGTCATGCCCAGGTCACTGTCCATCTGTCCCTGCATATACTTGGATTAAGGAGTCTGCTGTCCACATGGGTAAAGATTTACGTATTAAAAAGGCAAGTCTCATCTGATGTGGTTAATGAGCATTTGCTCTGTTTTTTAAAGGAGGCATTTGATCCCACCTCTACTGCTCTCAACTTATAATACCTAGGAATTGGGGAGACATTCAAGAAAATAGTAGCGATGCAAGTGGGATTGGGGAGGGACACACGCCTAACCACCTGTGGTACCCTGTTACTGCTCTCGTGTCCATGAGGATTCATACTGCTCAGATGCTGTCCCACCTTAACAGATGTATACTCTTCAATGGTGGTACTGCGGGAACATGCCCCTGCCCATTAAATTGCACACTCGTCAATAGCAGTAGTACCAGATGTTCTCCCACTAGCAGGCTGCATACTCTTCGATAGTACTATTGCCCAGACATTCTCGCGCCCAGGAGGATACATACTCCTCAACGGTGGTACTGCTCTGATGCTCTCCTGCCCATGACAAAGCAAGCATACTCTTTGGTAGCCAGGAGGGTCAGAGTCCCACTGTCTTTGTAGAAGCCCTGCTTGCCACTGTGGCACATAGCAGGGAATGTTCTGATCTGTTACAAATTCTCCTCTTTTCTTTCCAGAAGAGACAGGATTCGATCTGGCTGATATTTACATTTTAAATGCCTTACTAGTACGGCTAGACTATACACAGGCAGCTGCTTCTTCATCCGTTGGAGATGAAAGTAGGCTTGTTTCAACTGATGGGCAAGTCAAAGACTGTCGCTTAAACCCCTTGAAATACACTGGAGACACTGAAATAGGCGGCATGGTCTTGCTAAGTGCTGTGTCCAGATACACAATGGAAAAGACATTCTGCGCGATCTCATGAACATTTAGCGTTGATTTGATCAGTGCTGATAAAGACAGGCAGTGCAGGCAGGTCAACAATTTTGTTAGGACTTCTTCCCTTTAGAATTACACGGTCTGCATTACTTTTCTTATAAGGATGGAACTACTAGGCCTAATTCTTCACAAATTGTAGCAGAAAGAATAGGGGTTCTTAAACAGATGTGTATTTGGAGTTCTCCTTTACCTTGTCCTTAACATGGCCCAGGCCGGGTGCTTTTTCCGCCTTTCCTCACGGGCGGACAATTTTACAGTGCTGCGCCCCACCAAAGGGTTTCATCTCTTCTGGTACTTGACTCACAACCCACAGGTGGCGGGCTTCAGACAGTGGCCAGGCCAGCTAGGATGATGAAGAGGGATCACTCACCGCACTCTCCAGCAGCGCCGATTTTAAACAGACCCCTTCTCCAAGGCCATGTCATCCTTATGTTGTCCCATTGCGTCTCTGCTGCAGGGCTCTATCTCAGCATGGCCTCTACTTCGCTGGATCGCTTCCCGGGCAGACACTGGGATGTTACGTAGTGGGTCAGCAGCAAAACAACCAGCCAGCCAGGAGCCTTTGCGGTGCATGTAGGGTTTAACAAGTGGAAGAAAAGTGGCAGAGCTCAGAAAAGAGCAGCCACCAGGTTTCGCTTCATCGTCACCCACCCCCAGTTTTAATACAGAAATAGTATCGCTCCTCACAAAGGTAAATCAGGAGGGCTGCATTACCTCAGCTGTGAGACACAAGTCTGCTGTAGCATCGCACTTCACGACCTGACTGTTTACATTTATTTATTAATAAGATCATATTACTGCATGAACTAAGTTAAAAATGTGGCACACAAATGTGATCAGATTCAGTGCACAGGACATGCTTTTTTTTACTGGCTCAAACGAAAACATGGCCCTCTTCGGGCAGGTGCACCAGGCAAAGCTTTCTTCCTTCATTGGGTTGGGCAGTCAGCATGATAGGCCTGAACTGCGCGGTAATGGCATTTTGTTTGCTTTGATAGTTGCACATCATTGCACAAGTGCCACCATTGCCTACGAACGTAACGTTTGTTCTTGTGTTTGAGTGTCCATTGCAGTATTATCCTTCTACCTGCGTTTGGTACTCCTTTGTAACATGCACACGTCACTTTTTTCTTGGTGTAACACACTGTAACGTTACTAAGGATTCTGTATGGGCCCGTTATTTGCCATCTGTGTCCACTGGCGGACTCGGAACGGAGGAGGTCCATGCGGTAAGTCGTGAGGGGGTGACACCATGAGTTACCCGCACCGGGTGACACCAACCCTAGTGACGCCACTGGTCCGATGTGTTAGGACGGATTCAGGGTTCTCCTTTGGTTCGATTCCGAGAATTAAGAGCACATCATTTCTTTGGTAGACTGAGGTTCGTAAGAATTGACAAAGTGGCAGCACGCTCTCTTTAAGAAGAGAATGCCATATTAGAAGTGCATATTAGCAAAATCTTAGCAATCATTCTCAAATTTGTGAAAAAATTAATTCGATAGTACAGAAACTATTATATATTTACTTCCAGAGGCTGAACGTTCTTATGTGGTTTCAGGGCCCATGAGTACAGCACAGAAAACATACTTTCTCCTTCTCTGTGGTGGGGGACACCATATGCTCAATCTGGGATGTGCAATGATTGTTTGCTAAGGAATGCTTTAATACTCTGCTGCCTGAGGCCATATAAAAAAATGTGGCTATCTAACAGGCTATTCAGTAAAATGTTCAAATGCTGCGGTCGTTGCTGATGCTTACCATTACTTCCTCGTTACAATATTATTCAGAAGTAAGGGCGTGTTTTTGATCAATTTTGAATTCTCTTTGACTTTTTTCCCTTTTCTCTTCTTTGAACTGCATTGTAAAGCGTAGGATTTTGTTCATGCTTATACCTGCATGCCCCCAACAAAAAGTTATTTCTTTAATTCAACTGGTTTCCTTTTGAAAAACTCCGCAGCTCCGATTGCGTTGTAACTCTCACATCACGTTCCGTGGGCTCAAGGCAGGGATCGCTGCTGCTGGGGGCCTCCGGGGTGCCGATTTGAAAGGATAAATGCTGGATTTAGATCTCCGGACGGTGAGAGCCTCACGTAATGGCGGCCATTCACCAGTGTACCACCTAGCGCCTAAGAACTTAAAACCTGAAATTCTTAACGAGGCATAGCTCTCTCAGTGATTCCTATCATAATGTCGGTCTGATGTTACCACTGCATCTAGTGCATATTTTAAGCAGGTATTGGCGATGCTCTTGCAGGGCCGGACTGGGAACCAGAACCGGCCCTGGCAAAGTGTGTTAAGAATACAAAACTATTGAGTGTTCTTAACTTCTTTATTCCGACCAGCACGTTTGCTCCTAACATGGAGCGAAGCGGCAGTCAGCTCGGCGATCAGCTGGTAACTGTCATATGTGACAGTTATCAGCTGGTGACCTCACTGCTGAACGGTGTCCTCGCAGGGACACTGGGAAGCACGTCTAGTAAGGTGTCCTAGGAGGGACACAAGTATTATAAACACAACACATCCCCCTCCTTTGGGGGTGATGGGAACAGTAGAAACAGATAGAGAACATAAGGTTCCACTATCCACAAATGTAGTCCTTAAGTTTAGCTGGCGGTCCTAACAGTCTGCCGGTCCTGCTAATGTCCACCGGTCTCGCCCCGTCATGGGTTGGAACGACAGGTAGTCTGCGCCTTGCGCCTGCAGGTCTGGATGAAGGAACAGAACGGTCCGCTGGCTGGGTGTTTTCATGTGTACCTTAATCGCTCCCGTCCCCAGGGGTGGCAGGAAATTCAATGTCGGATTCGGTGTCAGAAAAATAAAGTCCTCCCTTACTCTATCGCCCTCCTTCCCTTTCTTATCTATCGCCCTCACTCTATCTATCGCCCTCCCTCTATTTATCGCCCTGTTCTCTTCTCTTCTCTTCTCACGTGCTGATCTGCTGCTCTCTTCCACCCTGCCTCCTTCTCTAACTCCCTGTTCTCTTCTCACGTGCTGGTCTGCTGCTCTCTTCCACCCCACCTCCTTCTTTAACTCCCTGTTCTTTTACTGTGCTGATCTGCTGTTCTTTCACCCAGCCTCCTTCTCTAACTCCCTGTTCTCTCACACACAACCACACCACACACAACCAAACCACACGCGCAACCAGACCCAACCACACACATGTTTATAAGCATTTTATCTTCTTTATTTCTCAACTCACTAATGCAAATGAAAACCTGTACAGCAGTGTCCTTACTGCAGTTTTCATAATTGTACCCAAGAAGTATCTACACCTACCAGAATGGCAACAACTGCTGCTTAGCCTACGAATTCCTTGACCACACAACATTGGTTCTTGGATTATGCCTGCCATTATTATAAAACTGTTAACACATTTTTGGACACCATGTAACTTGCCTTATCTGCATACTCTCTGCTAATTTTATGTTATCAATTTGCAGGATTATGGCGGTATGCAGAGACCTGGAATTGTTGTCGACTACCAGAAAAGTCTGGTATTTGGTGGGCCTGCTGGAAGGTGGATGAAAAGAAAGATGATGCAATCGCTTAATAAACCCATTGGAGGGGCGTTTGTCGGCAAAAAACCTAAATTGAGAAAACCTGGATCAAATGGCAATGCGGTCAAAGAAGGTATGTTTCTAGATAGACAGCTTCTGTTTTTTAGGTTTCGCCTGGCGATCCGCTGCATAGCAGTGTTCGCGCAGGCGAAAACTTTTGTTTAGCAGTATGGGTGCTTTGTCCCGCCTGCTCTTCCATTGGCTAGCTCCATAAATGGAGGCTAGCCATTGAAAGGGACATCTGTCTGTTATTGCCCTCCTATCTATCTATCGCCTTCCCTCCCTCTATCTCTCGCACTCCCTCCCTCTATCTCTCGCACTCCCTCAATCTATCTCTCGCACTCCCTCAATCTATCTATCGCCCTCCCTCTATCTATCGCCCTCCCTCTATCTATCGCCCTCCCTCTATCTATCGCCCTCCCTCTATCTATCGCCCTCCCTCTATCTATCCCCCTCCCTCTATTTATCGCCCTGTTCTCTTCTCTTCTCTTCTCACGTGCTGATCAGCTGCTCTCTTCCACCCCGCCTCCTTCTCTAACTCCCTGTTCTCTTCTCACGTGCTGATCTGCTGCTCTCTTCCACCCCGCCTCCTTCTTTAACTCCCTGTTCTTTTACTGTGCTGATCTGCTGTTCTTTCACCCCGCCTCCTTCTCTAACTCCCTGTTCTCTCACACACAACCACACCACACACAACCAAACCACACGCGCAACCAGACCCAACCACACACATGTTTATAAGCATTTTATCTTCTTTATTTCTCAACTCACTAATGCAAATGAAAACCTGTACAGCAGTGTCCTTACTGCAGTTTTCATAATTGTACCCAAGAAGTATCTACACCTACCAGAATGGCAACAACTGCTGCTTAGCCTACGAATTCCTTGACCACCCAACATTGGTTCTTAGATTATGCCTGCCATTATTATAAAACTGTTAACACATTTTTGCACACCATGTAACTTGCCTTATCTGCATACTCTCTGCTAATTTTATGTTATCAATTTGCAGGATTATGGCGGTATGCAGAGACCTGGAATTGTTGTCGACTACCAGAAAAGTCTGGTATTTGGTGGGCCTGCTGGAAGGTGGATGAAAAGAAAGATGATGCAATCGCTTAATAAACCCATTGGAGGGGCGTTTGTCGGCAAAAAACCTAAATTGAGAAAACCTGGATCAAATGGCAACGCGGTCAAAGAAGGTATGTTTCTAGATAGACAGCTTCTGTTTTTTAGGTTTCGCCTGGCGATCCGCTGCATAGCAGTGTTCGCGCAGGCGAAAACTTTTGTTTAGCAGTATGGGTGCTTTGTCCCGCCTGCTCTTCCATTGGCTAGCTCCATAAATGGAGGCTAGCCATTGAAAGGGACATCTGTCTGTTATTGCCCTCCTATCTATCTATCGCCTTCCCTTCCTCTATCTCTCGCACTCCCTCCCTCTATCTCTCGCACTCCCTCCCTCTATCTCTCGCACTCCCTCCCTCAATCTATCTATCGCACTCCCTCCCTCAATCTATCTATCGCACTCCCTCAATCTATCTATCGCACTCTATCTATCTATCGCCCTCCCTCTATCTATCTATCGCCCTCCCTCTATCTATCGCCCTCCCTCTATCTATCTATCGCCCTCCCTCTATCTATCTATCGCCCTCTATCTATCTATCTATCGCCCTCTATCTATCTATCTATCGCCCTCTATCTATCTATCGCCGTCTATCTATCTATCGCCCTCTATCTATCTATCTATCTATCTATCTATCTATCTATCTATCTATCTATCTATCTATCTATCTATCTATCTATCTATCGCCCTCTATCTATCTATCTATCTATCGCCCTCTATCTATCTATCTATCTATCGCCCTCTATCTATCTATCGCCCTCTATCTATCTATCGCACTCTATCTATCGCCCTCCCTCCCTCTATCTCTCGCACTCCCTCCCTCTATTTCTCGCACTCCCTCCCTCTATCTCTCGCACTCCCTCCCTCTAACTCTCGCACTCCCTCCCTCTAACTCTCGCACTCCCTCCCTCTAACTCTCGCACTCCCTCCCTCTATCTCTCGCATTCCCCTCCTCTATCTATCGCCCTCCCTCCCTCCCTCTATCTATCGCCCTCCCTCCCTCTATCTATCGCCCTCCCTCTATCTATCGCCCTCCCTCTATCTATCGCCCTCCCTCTCTCTATCTATCGCCCTCCCTCTCTCTATCTATCACACTCCCTCTCTCTATCTATCACACTCCCTCTATCTATCGCACTCCCTCTATCTATCGCACTCCCTCTATCTATCGCACTCCCTCTATCGCACTCCCTCTATCGCCCTCCTTCACTCTATCTATCTATCGCCCTCCCTCTGTATCTATCTATCGCCCTCCCTCTCTATCTATCACCCTCCCTCTCTATCTATCACCCTCCCTCTATCTATCTATCTGTCTATCTATTGCCCTCCCTTACTCTATTGCCCTCCCTTACTCTATTGCCCTCCCTTACTCTATTGCCCTCCCTTACTCTATTGCCCTCCCTTACTCTATTGCCCTCCCATACTCTATTGCCCTCCCTTACTCTATTGCCCTCCCTTACTCTATTGCCCTCCCTTACTCTATTGCCCTCCCTTACTCTATCGGCCCTCCCTTACTCTATTGCCCTCCCTTACTCTATCGTCCCTCCCTTACTCTATCGCCCCTCCCTTACTCTATCGCCCTCCCTTACTCTATCGCCCCTCCCTTACTCTATCGCCCCTCCCTTACTCTATCGCCCCTCCCTTACTCTTTATCGCCCCTCCCTTACTCTATCGCCCCTCCCTTACTCTATCGCCCCTCCCTTACTCTATCGCCCCTCCCTTACTCTATCGCCCCTCCCTTACTCTATCGCCCCTCCCTTACTCTATCGCCCCTCCCTTACTCTCTATCGCCCTCCCTTACTCTATCGCCCTCCTTCCCTTTCTTATCTATCGCCCTCATTCTATCGCCTTCCCTCCCTCTATCTATCGCCCTCCCTCTATTTATCGCCCTGTTCTCTTCTCTTCTCACGTGCTGATCTGCTGCTCTCTTCCACCCTGCCTCCTTCTCTAACTCCCTGTTCTCTTGTCTTCTCACGTGCTGAACTGCTGCTCTCTTCCACCCCGCCTCCTCCTCTAACTCCCTGTTCTCTTCTCTTCTCACGTGCTGATCTGCTGCTCTCTTCCACCCCACCTCCTTCTTTAACTCCCTGTTCTTTTACTGTGCTGATCTGCTGTTCTTTCACTCCGCCTCCTTCTCTAACTCCCTGTTCTCTCACACACAACCACACCACACACAACCAAACCACACGCGCTACCAGACCCAACCACACACATGTTTATAAGCATTTTATCTTCTTTATTTCTCAACTCACTAATGCAAATGAAAACCTGTACTGCAGTGTCCTTACTGCAGTTTTCATAATTGTAGCCAAGAAGTATCTACACCTACCAGAATGGCAACAAATGCTGCTTAGCCTACGAATTCCTTGACCACCCAACATTGGTTCTTAGATTATGCCTGCCATTATTATAAAACTGTTAACACATTTTTGCACACCATGTAACTTGCCTTATCTGCATACTCTCTGCTAATTTTATGTTATCAATTTGCAGGATTATGGCGGTATGCAGAGACCTGGAATTGTTGTCGACTACCAGAAAAGTCTGGTATTTGGTGGGCCTGCTGGAAGGTGGATGAAAAGAAAGATGATGCAATCGCTTAATAAACCCATTGGAGGGGCGTTTGTCGGCAAAAAACCTAAATTGAGAAAACCTGGATCAAATGGCAATGCGGTCAAAAAAAGGTATGTTTCTAGATAGACAGCTTCTGTTTTTTAGGTTTCGCCTGGCGATCTGCTGCGCAGCAGCGTTCGCGCAGGCGAAACCTTTTGTTTAGCAGTATGGGTGCTTTGTCCTGCCTGCTCTTCCATTGGCTAGCTCCATAAATGGAGGCTAGCCATTGGAAGGGACATCTGTCTGTTATTGCCCTCCTTCTATCTATCGCCCTCCTATCTATCTATCGCCCTCCTATCTATCTATCGCCCTCCTATCTATCCATCGCCCTCCCTCTATCTATCCATCGCCCTCCCTCTATCTATCTATCGCCTCTATCTATCTATCGCCCTCTATCTATCTATCGCCCTCCCTCTATCTATCGCCCTACCTCTATCTATCTCTAGAGATTGGCTCGTAAGGGAGAATGCGGTTCCAAGTCTAGCCGGTGCCGTTCAGCCGCCGCTGTGTGGCTGGCACCAGAGGGTAGGTCCGACGACAGGGTATGTGGGGTCCGGTTAAACAGTTTTCGTTTAGCTGGCACCGATGGGTGAGGCGCACAGCCTGGGATGATGACGGGCTGGGTAGACCGGGTGTGTGCGCTGCTACCAGAGGGCGACGTTCGAAGATTATGTCGCTGGCGGGCAGAGATGGGGTCTGATGGCCAGGGTGCAGCTGGCATACGTCTGTGGCTTTCACTCGATTATTGTGCACCCCCTGCCTGCCATGCTCTTCTGCGCTCTTCTCCCTGGCAGGCTACGGCAGCCAGGGCAATGCCTCATTGTCTTTTGGGAGTGGTTGGCAGGTTGGCGCTCTCTTGTAAACGCCAGGCACGCCGCCCAGCGGCTGCTCTCTGAACTGCCTCCTGTTGAGTTCAGACGGAACCAGCCATTCCCTTTTCTGCCTGAACCTGGTGCCCAGAGCAGGCGCCCGTGGCCCGCCCGCATCCATCCCCCCGAGGCCTGGGCCGAGGCTGCGCCGGTGGAGCCGCATTCCAGAGGAGCCAGACCCGGCCGGGCCAGCTCCGAGCTCGGATTCCTTCAGAATGCAACTTCCGGTTGGGCGAAGTTTGTTGTGATGGAGCGCAGCAGCCAGGTGTTGTAATTACTCAGTGAGTGTTTGTCTGTCGGAGGCGTCCTGAGCCGGGATATGGCGGACGGAGAGCTCACCCCCTCGCTGCCACCCCTTCGGCTCACGAACAGGTGGGCGCTGGATTATTTTGTAATACTGGGCGGGTGAGATGCGGAGTCGGTGCTGGATGAGAGCGAGGTTTAGACGAACGAGTGGCTGGGATGAACCTGAATCTCTCACCCTGCACTGGACCTCCACACCCGTCACTCACACTGGATAACGGCACCCGTCACTCACACTGGACCCGAGCACCCCTCATTCACCCCCGCACACGTTATGCACCCCCGCACACGTTATGCACCCCCGCGCATGTTATTCACCCCCACACTGGTCCTCGGCACCAGTCATTCACCCCTACACTGGACATTGCCATCACCACAGGACCTCTGCAGGAATCACTCACAACTACACCGTGTCTGCCTCCCGCCACTAAACACTGGATCTGAACACCCCCACTCACCCCTGGAGCTGAGCACCTGCTACTCACCCCTGGACCAGAGCACCCGCCACTTACCCCTGGACCAGAACACCCACCACTTACCCCTGGACCAGAGCACCCGCCACTCACCCCCTGGACCAGAGCACCTGCCTCTCACCCCTGGACCAGAGCACCTGCCTCTCACCCCTAGATCTGAGCACCCGCCACTCACCCCTGGACTAGAGCACCTGCCTCTCACCCCTGGACCAGAGTACCCCTAGATCTGAGCACCCGCTACTCACCCCTGGACCAGAGCACCCGCCACTCACCCCTAAACCAGAGCAACTGCCTCTCACCCCTGGACCAGAGTACCCCTACTCACCCCTAGATCTGAGCACCCGCTACTCACCCCTGGACCAGAGCACCCGCCACTCACCCCTGGATCTGAGCATACGCCACTCATCCGTGGACCAGAGCACCCCCCAGTTGAAAATTAACTTGGGTGAATCTGAAGGAGCTACATTTTAAGGTGTATTTCAGAGTGCACAGTCTGTTACGATGAGACCCAGGGGCTCATTATGTCTGTGGTGCATTGAACCTAGGGGGCAAGTCAGAAGTGCTCACTATATCCTCGTTGGCTATTATTACTAAACCTTAGGCTTGCATTAGAGTCTAATGGGCCTCTTTCACTTGGACGCGACGTGTTGCTTGTATCTGATTTAGGATATTACATAAAATGTGACAATCGTGGCAGATCTGGTATTAACATTGTTAAATATTTCAGGAGTTACTGGCGATTAAATTGTGGAAACATGATTTCTGGTATTTATGATGCAACTCTTCCCCCCAGCAGCAAAGGGAAACTGGAAACCGTCTCGTAAATTAGGTATATATGCGCGTTTGCTGTCCTACCTCCAGGCTATTTCAAGCAATAATTGTTTAATAAATAGTTGAAATATTGATTTGTGACAGGAGGAACACGCTGTAGAAAATGTGACTCTAGTATGTAAGGCATTATGTATTGCGATAGGAATGGGGAGCTCACAGAAGTCCGCACATACTTCTTATCCTTTGAATACACACACACACCCACTAAGCAATCTGTATCCTGTGCTCTACTCATTCCCAACACGCCAGATTTCTACTCACCTTTCACCCTCAGCTCTTACCCCTTTGCCCTCAGCTCTTACCCCCTTGCCCTCAGCTCTTACACCTGTGCCCTCAGCTCTTACACCTGTGCCCTCAGCTCTTACACCTGTGCCCTCAGCTCTGACCCTGCCCTGTGCCACACATTGAATTGGAGATCTCTGCCTCGTTCACAGTTGCTAGATGGACCATATCAGTAATATTCATTGGCAGTCTGGGATGGGACAAAAACCTGACTGGAGGTGGTAGGGGTTTTTTGGGGAACTTGGACGATCACATTGTCACTGTTAATGTGTACTCTCCAGCCTGGCACGCTGCTGCAGCCGGTGACTGCTCCTCTGAACTCTTCTCTCCTTCCCAGAGCTTAACACCAAGAAGCTTGGCTTTGACGAGTTCTTGCCCATGCTGCAGACAATTGCGAAGAACAAGGACCAGGGTACCTACGATGACTTTGTGGAGGGGCTGAGGGTCTTCGACAAAGAAGCCAATGGCTCTGTGATGGGCGCTGAGCTGCGACATGTACTAGTCACTCTGGGTAAGAGGCCATTTTGGCACAGTACTATTTTCAAGGCAGAGAGTAATTGACTGCTGAACTCCCCAGCCCCCCTGCAGTATTCAGGGCCCCCCTTTCTGATTCCGAGCTTAGATTTCTACCCGCGTCTGGATATTACAGTTAATGTGCCCTGTTTCAGCCTTACAAAGTGTCCTATCAATCTCATTTAACTGTACATTCTTTTGGGGCGAGGGAGGACGGGGACATGGTTGGGTTACAAGTGGTTTTTGGATTGCCCATTCTACAGGCTAGAGCTTTGACTGACTAATAGTTAGTCTTGGTGAGCCATGTCCTGGAAATTGGTGGCGCCCTTGTCTTGTGGGTAGCGGCCTCTTCAGAACATCTGCTCTGTCTGGTTTTACCCTGGTGGCTGGCTAGTCTCACCAGCCAGTGCTGCTTCTGTGGCGGAAGTGTATTTGGTGGGTAAGTGCTGGGTCTGAAGCTGTGCGTGCTGCTGCATTCTTGGCAGTTAATCTGGAAGGTGTTTGATCGAAGCCTGTGTGCATTTTTGTCCTTTCCTTTGTGCAGGTGAGAAGATCTGTCTGTGTGTGTGGCTCTGTCTGTGTGTGTGGCTCTGTCTCTGTGTGTGTGGCTCTGTCTCTGTGTGTGTGGCGCTCTGTCTGTGTGTGTGTGGCGCTCTGTGTGGGTGTGTGGCGCTCTGTCTGTCTGTGTGTGGCTCTCTGTCTGTGTGTGGCGCATAGCGCTCTGTGTGTAGCGCTCTGTGTGAATAGCTTCTTTTGTCGGCTCTGTGTGTGGGTGGCTCTGTCTGTGTGAGAGTGGCTCTATATGAATGTCAGTGCAACCCATCACGTCATTAACAATTACAGACCTTCACATCGCCAACACCTTGGCATTGGTTTGATAGTTGAAATAATTGGGCAGTGTGGTGGTTATAATATTAATTATGGGTATCTCAAATAAAGGCTTTGTCAATGTGAAGGGCATGTCTTTGAAATTGGATGGCCTCTTCTCCCTATTTCATTTTTTTCCAAATCCTTGGGCTCTCTCATTGACCAATCTGTGTCCTTCAAAGGGCATGTCCTGAAAAGAGCACAGACATCGGAGTCCCAGCTTACATTAAAGCACATTATCTGCTCGCCTGGTCTCTTGGCTGTGCTCTTTTCCCCTTGGGGGTTTCAGGTCACGGCCTGCTTGGTGGGGTTTGATTGCTTGCTTGTGGAGGGAGCGAGATTGCGGGTCATTCCCTAATAAGAGTCCCTGGTGTTTTTTAAACGCTTATCTGGCACACCCTGGTGGCAGAGTAGTTTCTAAAGGGTTTCTGTCCACATTGAATGCCTTCTCTTCTAGGTTCCAACCAAGTTATTGTAGTTGAACTAGCAGTATGTGTATAAATTAACGTTTATTTATCTAAAAAAAATTCCAGGCTTACAAGGAACAAATAAAAAGGGAGAGCGTACTCACTGCTACAAGTATCCTAAACAACCCAACAGTCAAGTCCCGGTACGAACAGTATGCAACGGTAAGATTTTTAGGAGCCATATCTGAAGACATTGAACCTATTGACTCAAGTTGAATAATTGCTTGGCCAGTTAAATCGGCAGTCCAACTTTTTCTATGAGAGTTACCACAATGGTGAGTGACCATGCCTTCCAGAATTATTGTTCTGACTACTCAGATGTCTGTCACAATTAAAGTTTTACAACCCACTGAAAATGCCAAAGGTTCCAGGGACATTAGTTTCATTTTTACCCACACAACCATAGAAAAGTCAGCACTTAAAATGTTAATAGGTTTTTTAAAAAAAGCAATTGCCCATGAGGGGGTCCCTCCATGTGTCCTATAGGTTCAGGATACCTGTATCCTGACTCGTGTTTTCACACTGTCAAACCCCCAATCTTCCAGGGTATTGGTGAGCTGCCAGTAGATTCAGAGCTATCCGTTGGAGATGTCTGCTTTAAATATAAATGTAATCCAGCAAATTCTTTATTGGTATTTCTAGTAAGTATATTTCTGTTGCAGTCTTGTATTCAACCAGAAATATGGCCATTCTGCAGTTCTACTTAAAAGCGAATTTCACACCACACATGGGTAACCCTTCAGCCACAGGCATAAAAGCATCAACAGCTTACCTTCTCTTTCAATAAAACTTCTCAATCTGCCCAATCTACCTTCTCTTTAGGAATGCTGGAAATCTCACTGGATGGAAAGCAATTTCCTCCAGCTGAACGCTGCAAAAACTGAGGTTCTGCTCTTTGGAGATGCCCCCTCCTCTGGTCACCTTCCTGGTGGCCCCCAGAACTAGGCACACCCCCGACCCCGGCAACCACAGTCAAAAACCTCTGTGTTCACCTTCAACAGTCCCTAAACATGAAGAAACACGTTACTCACACAGTCTGATCCTGCTTCCACACCCATGGCTTACTAAGGAAAGCTTTTACTTATGTCCCCGACACAACAAGGAAAACCCTAACACAGGCCCTGATACCAAGCAAGCTGGACTATTGCAACGCCCTATTGATCGCAGCAAATGAGTCCTCCTTAAACCAATTGCAAATGATACCAAACACAGCCGCCTGCACGGTTCTGAATGCTCCCCCCAGATCAGCTTCCTCTCCCCTCCCTCATCAGCTACACTGGCTGCCCATACGACAGCGCGTGAAATTCTAGATCTGCTGTCTCACACACAAAGCTATCTGGGGCAATGGCCCTCCCGATGTAGTAGAGAAACTTTGCCGCTATTACCCGGCTCGGACTCTGCGCGCCAGCTCCCAATCGCTCCTCAAAAGCCCCAACATAAAAAAGGCTAGACCCCGAGGCAAGTCCTTCTCGCACCCTTCATCTGGAATCAACTACAGCTGGCCCTAAGACAGTGTCTGGACCATCTTAAATTCGGAAGACTCCTGAAAACTGCCCTGACAGAGTGAGGGAGTGAGAGTGGGAAAGGGAGACAGTGAGGGAGTGAGAGGGAAAGGGAGGGAAAGGAGTGACAGAGTGAGGGAGTGACAGGGGGAAAGGGAGACAGTGAGAGGGAAAGGAAGGGAGGGAAAGTGAGTGAGGGAAAGGGAGACAGAGTGAGTGAGAGAGGGAAAGGGAGACAGAGTGAGGGAGTGAGAGGGAAAGGGGGGGAGGGAGTGAGAGAGGGAAAGGGAGACAGGGGGAGGAAGACAGAGGGAGGGGAACAGAGTATGGGAGAGGTAGGGAGAGTGAGGGAGGGAGACAAAGAGAGAGCAAGAGATGTGTGTATCCCGGGTCTGGTGGCTCAGTGGACGAAGGTGTCCGCTGCAGGGACCAGTGATCAACCTCATGGTCAGTTGTTTTTTTTGTTGCTCTAGCCCTGCCACCTCCCCCACTGACCCCGCCCTCGGACACAAACCACAGTGTAAATTTGGCCCCTGAGAGAACGTTTGTGAGTACCCATGACCTATGCTGTGCTTCCAAGCGCTGAGATACCCCCCTGGGGGTGATTCAAGAGCTATACAAATTAAATAAAATCATTAATTAAATCAAACAGGTACACATGCTGCAAACTGATAAGTTAATTACCATCAACAATTAGCTTGCAGCCTGTAATGCTGTGGATGCACTTCCACCCTTCCTGCCTCCAGGGCTCACACTGCATATTGAATGTTCAGATCTGTTTACTCCTAACTCAGCTTTGCAAATAACACTTCTTCCGTACTGAGTTTCACCCAAAAAATTGTAGTTTCGCAGGAAATTAATTTCTTGGAAATGTGATGCCCACCCTCAATATTCCAGTCATCGCCCCCTCTGTACAAGGACTCCTCGGAGCTCACGAGCGTTCATAGACCTGGCATGGATTTTTCCATCCTATGGCCTGTCTGGACATACTCTAAAATTTAGAAGTCCTGCATATGTTCTCCCCGTTGTAAGATGCCTTTTCTAATAATACATTCTTTCTGCTTTTTTGTGATCTGAAATCTGAGTTCTTTACTTGCACTGTACACAAGACTTTTGCTGTTACTTTTGTAATAGTGTGCATTTGTTCTGCAAAATTTTGCTAAAGATGGTTTAAAACTTGTGTTTACTTTTAGGGTGAGAATCCCTTTGAAATCGTTGAACAAACAGGAGAATCGGTAGTTGAGGAAACAACTGATGCGAATGATGAAGACAATGAGCAAAACGAAAAGGAGGACATTGATGGTGAAAACGATGAAAATGAGGAGCAGATAATGTGGAGGCAGAAAGTGCAGATGCGGATGATGCTGCTGACCCAAATGATTACTCTGGGGACTTAACCACCACTGATGAAAACTAGTTGAGAAACTGCCCTGAAAGACCAAACACTTTAGCACACTGCATTGGTGGACTTAAAGAACAATTTTCCGCAAAGTTGAGCAGTTCGTTCACCCTGCATGCATTCCACTTCTGTTTTAATTGCCTATGGGCAAACCGGTTTTATGTTTTGTTTTTTTAGTATATTACGCACAGCAAATGCTTCAGTATTCTTCCAGTGTAAATTGATTTGTTCATGGTTACGTTTTGAGTAATTTTGAGCAGTTGGAGTTCTAAACATTCCAATGTGAATTTTTCCAGTTTTTAGCGCCCAATGTAGTGTTGTATATAATTCAAGCTGTTGTAGCAAAGAAACCCTGATTATGTCCTGCAGTAATAAAGGCTTACAACAAGATTATACACTTATTTTGCACCTCTCCTATATGGTACTGTCTACCTCAAAGAACGGGTACACTCAAGGTGGTGTTTTATGCCCGGAGGTAGCGCCCCAGGGGGGAGCACTCGCCTGTTTAATGCTGATCAAAGGCTCTTTGCTGAGGTGTGAGATTGGAGAGGGTGCCGAGAGTATTCTGGGTGACGAGGTGTCACTGTAAGGCCTGGTAGCCTCTAGATAATCAGCAGAGGTGGGAATGGCAAGAAACATCCGCTCTGCCTATGGGGGCCTTGTGACACCAGCTGGGTGATTCACCCACCGAGGTGTTCCTTTCTTGCTTTAAAGCGTTCGATTTGTCTTGTGTTTTTTCTGCACTTTTATTTAGCGCGAACTCTATCGGAAGGTATTGCAGCGCTTTAAATGAACACTACTTACATCACACAAGGTCACTTTTTAAACAAGAAAAACAAGCATTTTCGGAAATTATGTAGAATATTCCATTTGTGGAGTGCTGCAGTCGGGCCGGAGCTGAATTTTAATCAGGGGGGGACTGCAGTGATGGACTGCAGTGTGTCTGCTGTTATACCAATGGCATAAATCACGCCGAGCCAGACTCTGCACCCACAGGCACCAGCTCCCGACTGTCAGGGTGGTCCGGAAGCAGCAGGAAAGGTCAGAGGTGCCAGGGAGAGGGGGCTGGACACACAGGAACGGAGGAACCAAGGAAGCAAGAAAGAGCGGGGAAGACGAGGGAAGAAAGGAGAGGAGGAAGAAAATAATATGATAAGGAAGAAGGAAGAGGGGCGAAGACAGGGATAAACGAAGGAGGGGGTTATAAGGGAGGAGAACAGAAGTGGATTGACAGAATAAAGACTACGGAAGTAAAGCGCGAAAACGAAGGAAGCAGTAGAGGCGGGCATGCAGGGTGGAAGAAGTAGAGGGGAAAGATCAACAGGATAGAACGAAGAGAATGGAAGGAATAAAGACTGGAAGCTGCACATTGGGGACAGAAGAAATAATGAGCAGAAGTAGAGACGGAGAAAGGCAGACGGACAGAGAAAGAGACTGAAGAGGATGGGGCAATGTTGGAAAGAACGAGGAATGAGGTAAGAAAGAGAAAACCGGAGCGAGAACAAGGAAGGTGGAATGAAGAAGAGGAAATCGAATAAGGAAGGCAGTAATAAAGAAGATATGAGAATACAGGTGATGAAGTTGTAGAAAATATGGAGGAAGGGGAAGAAAGGAGAAAGTACACCAAAGCATGTAAGAAAATAAGAGATGCATCGAAGATGAAGAATGGGAGACAGGGAGATTGACAGAGGAATACATGAAGGAGGAGACTGAGAGAAGGAGATAGAAATGGGAGGAAAGTGAACAAGTCGGTGTAAAGTGGTAGGTGGAATGAAGCATGGGCCGCAAAGAACACCAAAAAAAAAGCGAGAAAAACTAGCTCTGGCATTGCGCGGAGTGGGGCGGGGGAGCGGCTTCCTTTCAAGTCTGATGCCGAGGCATGGTGTGGGATGTGGCTGGCGATGCGCACGCGCCTGGCTCACATGAACTGAATTGAATCCGCAGTTTGGGGAGACTTTTCGGAAGCCTTACTATAATCTCGCCGAACAATGCTTACGCATTGGTTTAGCGAGACCTAACAATTAATGTGTTCGTCTGTAACACAACTGGTGCTCATGTAAAGCGCTCTGATGCCTTCAGGTCTAGTTCACGCCCCCCCACCCACAAATGTATAAACTTCACACAGGATGACTTCCTTCAGGATGTCCTGCACTGCTGCAAGCTCCTCAGTCCAGGGCGACACCTCTGAAACTCAATTCTTGCAAGAAGAATTGACAACCACCTCAAATTGTGAAAGCCTTCAAACCTGGCTGTTTATAGTTCCTTGAAGCTGTGAGACAGCATGCTGCTGAAGCACAGGGGGCACGGGTTTTCAGTCACAGAGGTGTAGTTTGGTCAGTAAGATTGGGGGTGTGAGCTTCAGATTTCCCAACAATTGCGCTGGCATTTAATGTTATAATACATTATACAACAAGCAGGGTGCATGAGAGGGGCTAAAGTGGCAGTGGAAAGGGAGACAAATGAGGATGGGTAGCGGTACTAAGTGAG
This sequence comes from Lissotriton vulgaris, assembly GCF_964263255.1. Taxonomy (NCBI): domain Eukaryota; kingdom Metazoa; phylum Chordata; class Amphibia; order Caudata; family Salamandridae; genus Lissotriton; species Lissotriton vulgaris. The sequence goes on from NC_141693.1 coordinate 1,168,021,530, forward strand.
AGAAAACACAATATTTTGTAAAATAACCAACATTTATGAAGACTTTTAAAACAGAGAGGGAGACAGTGTATTGTTTGTCTGCATGTATGCAAACATTCCTGGTGAAATCCGACCGACACCTCACCATACCCGACTTAAAGCATCTGTACCCAACTATTTACCAGAAAATGCATTTATTAGGGAGCTGTAGCACCACAAACACCCCTCCTCCTGAAGGTACGTCCCTGTGCAGTTGCATGCACGACCCTATCTGTACTCACATCTTTCTCCAGAATTTCAGATTTAAGGGCAGGTACATATTTGCCGCACAATGATTTTACAATGTCTCTGATTCTCACACAAATCACGCTCAGTACTTCCCGTAAAAGCCAGATTACATCCCACATTCTTTCAGCCATGCACACAGAAAGAGCCTCCCTAGACCGTGTTGGCAATCAGAGGGCATCTTACATCATCGCTAGTGGTATAAAGTGCTACATTAATTCTGCAATACAGAACAAATCAAGTCAAGTAGCCAATAACCGAGGTAGAGGGATAGGGGCAGAGAAAGAACAAGAACATGAGAGAAGGCAGAGAGACAGCCAGATAAGCAAAGACAGAGAAACTGAAAAGTGGAGTAGAGCAAGAGAGATAAGCGTTAGGGAGAGGCAGAGAGAAACAAAGTGAGGGGGTGAGTGCAAGGGAGGCCTGGACAATAGGATTCCTGCCTGGAGAGGTGGGAGCACCACCCCAGACTGGACTTTCTGTATTGGGACAAGGAGGGTTGACAAGAAACAGACACTGCCTGGAGCAAACTAGGTGCTCCATGCATAGCCCCAGCTCTGGCGCCAAAACTGGACGAAGGAAAGGGGGTGTAACCACCGCCCTTCCTGGTCCCACCCATATCAATCAATCAGGAGTTTGTTAAAGCGCGACTACTCACCCGTAAGGGTCTCAAGGCGCTAGGGGTGGGTGGGGGGGGGTGCAGGTTCCATTCCATCAAGGAGGGGGTCTGTCGAAGAGCCAGGTTTTGAGGTTTCTTGCGAAGATGGGGAGCGATGTTGTCTGTCTGAGGTGGAGCGGAAGGGCGTTCCATGCTTTGGCCGCGAGGAAGGAGAAGGAGCGGCCTCCCGATCTGGTCTTTCTGGTGCGGGGGACCACGGCGTAGGAAAGCTGGGCTGATCGTAGGGTCCTTTGTGGTGCGTGGAATTTGAGTCTGCTGTTCAGGTATGCTGGTCCGGTGCCGTGGAGGGCCTTGTGTGCGTGGGTGAGCATCTTAAAGGTGATTCTCGCCTCGACGGGGAGCCAGTGGAGTGTGCGCAGGTGCTGGGAGATGTGGCAGTGTTTTGGCAGGTTGAGGACCAGTCTTGCGGCGGCGTTCTGGATGTTCTGTAGCTTGCGGATGAGGTTTTTGTTTATTCCGGCGTAGAGTGCGTTGCCATAGTTGAGTCTGCTGGTGACCAGGGCGTGAGTGACTGTCTTTCGGTGTTCGAGGGGGATCCATTTGAAGGTCTTACGGAGGGTGTGGAAGCAGGAAGATGAGACAAAGTTGATCTGGTGGTCCATTTTGAGCTCGGAGTCCAGGATGATTCCCAGGTTGCGTGCGTGGTCTGTGGGGGTTGGCGGGTTTCCGAGGGCGGTGGGCCACCAGGTGTCGCTCCAGGCGTCGGGGTTTGGGCCCATGATGAGTACTTCTGTTTTGTTGGTGTTTAGTTGAAGGCAGCTGTTTTTCATCCATTTGGCGACGGCTTCCATGCCTTCTCGAAAGTTGCGTCTGGCGGTGTTGGGCTCGTTGGATAGGGAGAGGATGAGCTGGGTGTAGTCTGCATATGACACGATGTTGAGTTCGTAGGTTCTGACGATGGGGCTCAAGTGGAGCCATGTAGACGTTGAAGAGCGTCGGGCTGAGGGAGGAGCCCTGGGGGACTCCGCAGGTGATCGGTGTTGGGTCCGAGAGGAAAGGGGGGAGTCTGACCCGCTGCGTCCTGCCGGAGAGGAAGGAGCAGATCCAGTCGAGGGCCTTGTCCTGGATTCCTGCAACGTAGAGTCTGCGTATTAGGGTGCAGTGGGAGACTGTGTCGAACGCCGCTGATAGGTCGAGGAGGATGAGGGCTACTGTTTCTCCTTTGTCCAGTAAGGTGCGGATGTCGTCTGTTGCGGCGAGGAGGGCGGTTTCCGTACTGTGGTTTTTTCTGAAGCCGGATTGGGAGGAGTCGAGGATGTTGTGTTCTTCAATGAATGTGGCAAGTTGGCTGTTGATGGCTTTCTCGATGACTTTCGCTGGGAACGGGAGCAGGGAGATGGGTCTGTAGTTTTTGAGGTCGGAGGGGTCCGCTAAGGGTTTCTTTAGGAGGGGGTTGACCTCGGCGTGTTTCCAGTCGCCGGGGAACGAGACGGTCGCCAGGGAGCGGTTGATGGTTTGGCGGAGAAAAGCTGCAAGGTCCCTTCTATTACAGGTGGAAATACATATGAACACATATAACAGAGATCCGTCAGGCCTTTATTGTAAAAGGGGTGTAAAACGGGTATAAAAACTAAGTCTAATAAGGCCACCCGCGTTGAGGATAGACCGCCGTATTTTGATCTTAATTTGATTTTGATTTTGACTTAAGACTGACTGCTCCTCCAAAGACACCTCCAAATCTAATTCACACCCTCGCTATCTTCTGAAGGAAGACCTCCCATTATCGAAAAGTCTATTGTCCTGGACTATGGAAGTTCCTTCCGAGTGTGTTCTGGTAGTTTGAATGTTTACCATTTTTTCCAGTATTATCCTTGTACCGGTGTATGGTACCCTTTTGTAACTTGCACATGTCACTTTTCTCTTGTAACACACTGTTTGCTACCTCTCACATTTTGTTTGCTTTAGATACTTGCACAAGTGCCACCATTGCCTACGTAACGTTTGTTCTTGTGCTGGAGTGTCTGCCATTTATTGCAGTATTATACCTCTACTTGTACTTTGTATGCTTTTGTAACCTGCACACATATCACTTTTTAGGTTTCGACCTGGCGAGGGGCACACAGTGCCCCTCCCAGATCGAAAACTTTTGTCTACAGTAGGGATGTTCGGACCGCCTCTGTTTTCCATTGGCTAGCTCCATAAATGGAGGCTAGCCATTGGGAGACAGAGGCTGTCAATCACGCTTTCTCGGGAAAACGCGATTCGGGGGCGTTTCTCTGGCTTTTTTTAAGTCCCGCCCCTTTGTCCCGGGCCGCGCTGTGATTGGCTGCCGGCCCGGGACACCCCCGTGACGTCATTTCCCGGGCCGCGCTGTGATTGGCTGCCGGCCCGGGACACCCCCGTGACGTCAGCCAATCACAGCACGGCCCGGGACCTGACTTGTTTTATTATCTCGCCCCCTCACCAAAGCAGGACCACCTTACACTTATGACACATCTCTAGTGTGTTAGGAACTAGGTTTAGCGCCATGCCTCCAGAGGACTACAAACTGGTAGAACATTAATGCATGGCCAGGGAATGTGAAATCCACTGATGCGAGTACTTTTGAGATGGCCCCTGAGGCTCGTAACAGGCCATCTCCTACGTAAGCCATTGCTTGGCTTACTGTTCTTGACACGTGACCACGCCCCCCTTGTTTCATTTTGGTTCCTGGTTGCTGCGCGTTTGGTGTATTGTCCAGCTCTCCGTCCCGTCTTTAATTATGGGTTTATCCAGCCTTGGCCCCGGACTCCTGCGGACCTCCTTGGCCCCCTTTCAAGAGAGGTACATTCCTGTTGGCGTGCACGTCGCTGTTCCGCTCCGCCCGCTTCTAAGCCGGTCAGCGCACCACACCTTTAATTTTGGCATCTCCCTTTCGCCTTTATTCGAGTTGCTGCTCCGCTCCTGTGAACTTGGAGCCGGCCAGCACGCGACCCCCCCAGCCTCATATTTCTTTGCTCGTGAGCTCTGCCTGCACGCACATTGCTGCTACGCTCCTAATTCCTGAGCCGGTCAGCACGCCGTGTCATAGGTGTCACTCCTCAGAGTTCCCATCATTTCTTTTTATCGTATGTTTTGCTGCTCCGCTCACGTACTCAAGCTGAGCCGGCCAGCACACTACGTTTTGGAGAATTGTTTCCTGTACACACTCACGTTGTTGCTCCGCTCTGCCCGCTACTTTGAGCCAGTCAGCACATGATTTTTCAAAGGCACTTTTTGTGTAGTTTCCCAGTCATATTATCCCATTCCCTTCGGCCCTATAACTCATCTATAGAACCTTGAACCTTCCCTATCCCTCTCAGTTGTTTTATACACCACCACCCAATATCCTCCTACAAACCTGGCAGAGTGATGGATGAGAGTATCCCCTTAGTGTAGTACATGCAAAACAGAAACATACTAGATACATCAACTACTGGCTCCTGTTTCTTTCACGATGTTCAGGGATTTTCCTCTCTCCCTTGGCCTTGTTTTTTTAGCCGTCTCTCTCCCGCCCGCCCACTGTCCGTGCCTCCTCCCTCCCGCCCGCCCACTGTCCGTGTTCGATGCCTTCATAAATAAAAGAAATAAATAAAATCCCCCTCCCTCCCGTTGTCCTGCCTTCTCCCTCCCGCCCGCCCACTGTCCGTGCCTCCTCCCTCCCGCCCGCCCACTGTCTGTTTCCGATGCCTTCATAAATAAAATAAATAAATAAAATCCCCCTCCCTCCCGTTGTCCTGCCTTCTCCCTCCCGCCCGCTGTCCGTGCCACCCCCCGCCCGCCCACTGTCCGTGCCACCTATCGCCCTCCCACCCACTGTCTGTGATGCTGTGAGGAGAGGGGAAGGTGTGTGGGAGGGGCAGGCGCGAGACGGCGCGTGCCGTGCCTGGAGAGAGGAGCGTGGTGCGCGAGACCGGGGGACATGCACTTCTCCATCCCAGAGACCGAGACCCACAGCGGGGAGGGCGGGTCCTCCTACGTGGTGAGTGATTGGGTCCCTGAGGGCGCCCGTGCCTCTCACCCCTCTGCTTTACTCTGTGCCCTTCTCACCCCACCTATCTCTGGCTGTCCCGCTGTCTGTCTGCGGGTGTTGTCACCCTCTCCTCCTGTGTCCAGCTGGCGGTGCTCCTTTTGATTTTGATTATCCTGCATCTCTCGTGCCTGTCACCCCTCTTCTTACCCCGCCCCCATCATGCCGGTACATGAGCATCCTCCTGTCTGTACCCCCACTCCCCCTCTGCAGGGCCAGTCTCCCCTTCTGCCTACAATAGACTAGAGTCGACTCTGCACTGGCGTGGCTTCCGTTCTGTTGTGCCCGAACACCATGCAGCAGCCGGTGCCCACGTGAGGGCCACAGTGCCCGGGAGGCTCTCAGCACATCCCTTGGCGCCTACCTACCGACTGCCCCCAGTGCCACGTTAAGGAGGCGGAGTCATCCCCCACCTGCCCCCCAAGTCTGCCCCGTTCGTCAGAGCATCAGATGCATTTTTAATATTATTTACATAGCGCTACCCGTACCCCCTTGTGGCCTGAAGCGCTTCCTCACTTCTTAAGTGGCTACTCCGTGTATGTCTAGCGCTTCCTGGCCCTGTCCTGGTCACGGAAGCGCTACCGTTTTCACTGACCCCCTGGGCGCTTTTCGTGGTGCAGGATTCGTAGCGTGTTGCTTGTACATTGGCCTCTGTGGGGTAATTGGGTGCAGCATGGAAGGTTTTGTATGTAGTGCTCGCAGCTACAAGTTTTATCTTTGAAATGCTGCAAAGAGCGAGTCATCTTATAATACAAACTCGGAGCGCAGCATTTTATTAGCCTCAGAAGGATGAAAGGCCCAAGTGGCTCCTCCAGCGTGTAAGCTGCAGGTTGCAGATACATCTCACTTTCAGGCGCATTAACCCACTGAGCTATGCCGACGGGCTTTCCTGCTGTTTCTGTTTAGAGATCGGATGCCTGATGGTGAACTTTAACTGCAAGTCCTGCCTGGCTTCCTCCCGCCACACTAGCCCCGGGGATCTCACGGGTCGTTTACAAAATATGAACCAAACAATGCAATCCACTAAATATACCATAATGCACCTTGACACCGCGATCTTCGCCCTGCTCACCTGGCTCCGGCCTCCATCCGGAAGGCCTGTCCTGCAGCGCTCCGTGGGCCCCCTGCCGGGGCTGCCCCCCTCCTTCTGAGCGCCTCCCCCCCGTCACTCACCTCTTGGTGGGAGCTGATTTAGAGGCTGTTCCAGTTTATTTACTGCCTTTCACTGAGTGAAACGCAACCTTTGACCCCGCGCACTCGCCAGGATCAGCAGGGGACGACCCTCACCTGGGAGGGAAGGAAGGAACAGGGGGCTATAATTACAAGGAAATGGCGCAGCGGGGTGTTGCGGCCAATTTAGCTGTGCCATGCCGCGTCATTTAAAACAAGCGCTGGCGTTGCCAATAGGTTTCGCATTTGGAAATTTGGAGCTATTGGTTTTGTAAATGACATTTTATATTTATATATCGTTATTGGCATTGTCAATAACAATATATAAATATAAAATGTCATTTACAAAACCAATAGCTCCAACTTTCCAAAGGCGAAACCTATTGGCAACGCCAGTGCTTGTTTCTCCTGTAATGTACCGATTGCTACCTCATGTATTTTGGTTGCTCACTATTGTCATTTTTTATCATGTAACTTAACGTTTGCTTTTGTAATTTGTTAATTTGCAATTGTTTCCTCTTGTATCATTACTGGTCCTAAAGTGAAGCGCTCTGACACCTTCGGGTAAAGTCCGCGCTATATAAAATCGCATAAATAAATAAATACATAAATAAAATAAAAATAAATGCCGAAATTGCAACTATGCCGAAACCGGGATTGAACCCGGGTCCTCCAGCTCTGCAGTCAAACGCGTCTCCCAACTGAGCTATTGAAGCGTGCTTGAATTATGACGACGCACGCCTGCCCTTGTCTGGCTCCGCCATGAAGCCTCGCGCACTGAGCCTTCCACAGACTCTGCAGCGGGAGAAGGCGCAACACCAGTACGCCGCTTCCCCGGAGCACTCCACCACGCAAAGAGGCCATGGGGGGAGTTAAACCTGGTCGAAGGGGCCGCACTGTCAATGTAGGCAACGCTCTGCGGACTACACCGCGCGGGGGCCGCTCCGCCCTAATTAATCATAAAAACCAATAGCGCCCGCGAGCGCTGTACACTAAAGCACCTGAACAGCTCCTCCCCCGTGACGTAGGGGGCAGCAGCCGCTCACGGGGGAGCGACGCATAATAGCTTGGTTCTGAGAATCATTGCACCCTGTGACGTAGGGGCAGCAGCCGCTCACAGAGGAGCAGCCATTCTCAGAACACCCACACGGCACGTGTAAACGAAACACCAAAACAGTGGGGCTACCTTCTTGCCCCACTCCAGTTGCAACAGCCTTATTTTTAAACAGCGCATTTGCATCCATTTTCTTCATTTAAACAATGTATCATTTCTTATTCGCAATCTTTTCCTATTTCCTGAAGGTAGCCCCACTGTTTTGGTGTTTTGTTTACACATCCCTGTGTGCCATGCCCATACCCCCACGGCCCTGGCATACATCAGCCACCCCTCTAGCTGGGTGCCATATGCCAATGGTGTGGGCACAGGTGCATGAGCCCTGGGCCCCTACAGTACCCAGGGCCATTCATGGGCACTGTAAGTGCAGTGATGTCATTAAGAGTATATGGTTCTGGGAGGTTGTCATTACGAACTCCACAGCACCATAATGGCTACACTGAAGGCTGACAAGTTTGATATCAAACTTCTCAGCACATTAAACCCACACTGATGCCAGTGTTGGATTTAATGTAAAATGCACTAAAGAGGGCATCTTAGAAATACCCCCTGAAACCTAACCTACAATCCAAGTCCTGTCGGAGAGGTTGCCTAGGCTGCCACACAGCAGGCATGTTGCTGGACCCCTGGGTGGAGAGCCCCCGCTCTCCTGGGCCTGCAACAATGCACATCCTGGGACGAGGTGCCAAGCCCCCTCCCCCAGGATGGGCAGGGAGAAGCTTCAAAGGCATTCCGCCTTTGTGAGCTTTTCCAGACCACTTGCTGTACCCAGCAACTGGCCCCCACCAGTTCTGATCCCCACTCCGGGAGGAAGACTGGCGGGAAACCCTACGTCAGGAAGGGGGGGGGGTGCCAGCCTGTGCCAACTCCACCCCTCAGGTGGGAGAGGCGTGGTGAAGCACGACCCCGGGCTCCAGTCATCTTGAAGATGGGGAGACCTGCCCAATCACAACTAGGTTCCTGCCCCCTCCCACAGGAAAGGAGCAGGCTAGGGGGTGTACCGACCCCAGGACAGGGATCCATTGGTCCCTGCCCTTGCCCTACCTGTAACACCCCTAAATTTCGTATTTAGGGGCCCCCTGAACCTTCCTTCCTTAGATCCAGATTAGGAAACAAGAAAGAAGAACCAGGAACAGAAGCAGCCTGTAAACTGTGTCTCAGGTCTGCCATTGCAGAGCCTGTTTGCAGTCTGGTACTGCCATGTTGACTGGGCAAGTGCACCCACTTGGCAGTCCCTAAACGTCCCTTTTCTGCATATTAGTCACCCCTAAGGTAGGCCTAAGGGCAGGGTGTATTGTAGGTAAATGGTTGGACATGCCTGAAGTGTGTGGCATGTCCTGATAGTGAAAAATGAAAATGCCTGGAATTCACTATTGCAAGGCCACCTGTTCCCCATAGGCCAGAATGGACAGTTTGATTATAGCATCTTATAATCCTAACTGACTCAGGGAACTTGGTAGAAATTCGAGCTTAGTATGCCTGAACTCAGAATGATAAAATACATTTTTTTGTGAAGTTAGTTTTAACATTCTGTGTTTGAAAATACCACTTTTAGAAAGTAGGTATTTTCTTGCCAAACTGTCCAAGCCTGCCTCTGCTAGGTTGTCTATTCCTTGTCTGGAGTTTGAGTGACAGGGGCTGAGGGATTCCAGGAGACAGGGTGAGTCCGCACAGGGCTAAATAGAGAGATCTGCATGTAGATGGGTGGGAGGAGTTACAGCTGGGACCTGAATAGGGCTGTGCCTTCCCTCCACAATGCTGGCTTCACCCCCTCTGGTGCGTCTGATGTCCCAGGCCTACACTGTCAAAGGAAGAGAAGGAGTCCTGTAAACAAAGTGCTCCAGGACTGCACAGAACTGGTTTGGACTGGGCACAGGACCCTCTGCCTTCAGAGGGCAAAGGATTTCCTAATATAAATATTGAGACCCAGACCCAAGAACTTTAGATCACTTTTGGGAAACAAGAAGAACCTTTGCTGAGGATAGGAACCAGAGAGACTGAGGAGAGACTATCCCTAAGCTGAAGTGCTGCTTGGGGGATTGGCCTGTGCAGTGGTTGCCTGACTGCCAAAGAAATAAGAGAGGAACTTTGTGTGTACTTTCATCAACTTGTGAAGGATCTCCAAGGGATTGAGAAAGAGCTTGCCTCCTGCTGAAGTCTCAGCGACAACAGACTTCACCCACCAGCTCCCCAAGAGTTCTTTGAAAGTGTCTGCAGTTGTGTTAGGCTTTCTGAGGAACTGCGTGTTGTGGTAAATATTTGATTTACCGTCTTAATTTCTATGCAGGTAAGTACTTAATCAATAATAACTCAATCGGAAAGAAAGACGCAGAGTCCGTGGTGTTAGAGTTCTTAGGGGTTTTATTCCTTAAAAAGGAATGGTCATGACCGGATATCTGGTTCCTGCCACCACTGAGGGTGCAGGAAGGGATAGAGCAATATTTTATTGACAATACATAGCTTATATACTTGAGTTACATTATAGAAACCAATATAGTAGGCGTAACAGCTGAGAGAAACAAGATAAAACACACACGTGGTCGTGATACGTAATTAGAAGGCGTGAACTAGGCGTGAACATAGAGGTGTGTGCTAGAAACGTCACAGGTAGGGGTCATAAGTGGGTGGCAACAAAAGCAGAATCTTGCAATGTCAGCAGAAATCTGAGGCCTGGATGCGCGCGCAGCTGCATGACGTGTGACTGACGTGAAGCTGAAGGGTGCAGAGGACTTGACATTTTAACTACCGGAAAGAGACAGAAGTCTGGCATGTCAGATCAACTTGTGCTTCTATCATATCTGATATCTGATGTTTAGGAACTGAGCTATCTGGACGGAAAGGTCTCTGGGGCAGAAGCTATTCTATACTGACCGTGAGTGCGTGTATAAGCGCCTAAGTGTCTGCATGAGAAGCGTGGGGGCATGGGCCTTCCATGGGAGCATGGTAACAGAGGCTATGAATTACTTGCACAGAGACAGTAAGGCCAGGCCCTTCGCTCTGCAGCTGGGGGGATGTTTACTTAAACTAGTAGGCAGGAATGCATCTTCGGAGAGGGAAACAGATAACTCGAAGGTTGAATTCATTCTTGGCAGGCAGCAGGCTGAGCTAAACGCGGTGGGCCGCGCTGGAAGTAAGGCAGAGTTCACAGGTACAGGGGCAGCCTGGGCTGAGGCTTTCAGAGTCAGAAGGCAGGAAAAAAGGCTCGATGGCAGAATTCAGGGCCTACTTTGCCAGAGCTGAAAAACGTGTAAAGTACACCACAAAACGACGTTGGCATGGCATACTTAGGAACGGACTATTCAACCCATTCAGGGTGGGTCTGAAAGAGGACATGTTAACGTTGGACGCAAATGTATTTGCGTCTTCATAGCTGGCACAGGAGGGAAGTTACATGCACTTTAAACTCGTACATGGAGACGGTGGGGTACACGATAGGGAACATAACTTGACCAAAAATTTATATTTCCTCATTCCCTCCTTGTTCCCTACGGACCCTTCATGATATCTCGATCATCATGAATCGATCAGTCTGTTCTTGTAACATCATTTGCTCGTCTCTCTTCCGTTGTCGGTTTGAGAGAAAACTGGAATGTTCAATGCACGATGTGGCGCACAGTCCACATATCGCCGGCCCACACTGTAGGCACAGGCAGCAACTGAATACTATGACACGGGCAATGCCTAGGAAGGATAGGATCTTCCATCCCCAAGCGGTCAATGTTGTCCAGAACCAACCGGACCAAGTCCAGGTGCCTGGATTCTGATGTATTAAACTTGCAATCTTATGAAGACGTGTAATAGCCTTGTATACAGATGGCGCGTTTTCTGGAATGAAAACACAGCAACTTGACCCGATGACCTTACAAGCTCCACCTCTATCTGCCAAGATGACGTCAATAACAAGACGATTTTGAAGGACAACAATCCGCATAGCAGACTGCTCCTCTGTTAAGTTACCTAGGGCGGAGGCAGTTTCATGTACTACTGCTTCAAGTGTTCTAGTTAGTCTACGTATTAATTTACTGTTTTGGACGGGGCCTGTGAAGAAAAAGAATCCTTTATTAAAATCTGTGTATTGCTCCCATGCCGTTTCAGTATAGTCGACAATCGGGAGATCTCTTCGGAATCTATCTTTTACTAGATTTGTATTTCTATGATAATCAGGAGGAGCTAGAAAAACAGGGGGCAGAAGGAAAGCAATGTAACAGGTACCATCCCAATCTGGAGGTAAACGTATGTATGCGGTATGGCCACAAACAAAGTAGGAATGACGTGTAGCTCGAAATGAGGACCTACCCTCATCAGTGAATTCGACCACAGTAGTACATTTACTATGACCTAAGTGTACTGAACCTTTCTTTCTAACACAAAGATGACCAGTGACTGGTAATACTGACATAGCGGGGAGAATGGGTGCAGCTTCGGACTCAATAGTAAGGATCATGAGGTTAACTGTGTAATTACCTAATCCATATACTTCGTTTTCTAGATCAGTTCCTATTCTAACGGATCGTCCACTTTTATCAGGGTAACAGACGTCGAACAGAACTGAATTCAGGTTTCCCCAAACCCAGCCCCCTTCGCGGGTAACAGCAATATCAGAGTCTAAAGAATTAATCAATCTACTCCATGCACCACAGGAGCCATTGTGAGTGAACGGATACGGAAAGAGGGGCAGAACTCCCTTGTATTTCTGATGGGGAGGGAGTCGGCCACATATCCAACAGTTTGTAGCGTTGCTCGTCTGATGGGAGTGATGTAACATGCTAATGAATGTGTTGTTGCGCAGCGCAAGTCTGTAAGACAATTCGTGAGGGGGTAATGTACTAAAAGAATGTTCAGCAGAAACATTGTAAGCAGATTGTTCACGCTTGAAGATAGGGTAATATATAGGAAGCAATATACTCGCCACAATAATCAGAAGACTTAGAAAAAACATGATTAATAAAGTCACTATACAGTGGCTGCGGAGTGATTTGCAATATGCACGTTTCTTGAATTCTCTCTCTCTCTCTCTATCTCGATCTAGGGGATACATGTCAGAAACTATTTAACCGATTCACCTAGGGGAGGACTTAAACAATTAAACTGTCTGACTTGCTAGATCGAAGCTTCAGTTTATACTCCTCTTGGGGAGTTTTCTCTCGTTCGGGAACCTTAAAGTCACTAGGTTTAATACAGTCTTTGGTGGGGGTGGACGAGTCAGGGTCTGGTTTCAGTTCGTTGCACTTTTTAATATGACTCGTATGTATCCACCCCTTTCTGCCTTCCACTTTGATTGCTGTCCTCGTAGTGAGAAGGACGGTCTTCGGCTCTTTCCAGCGGGGCTCCAGCGGACTTTTCCTGTCGAAGTTCCTTATTAAGACGGTGTCACCTGGTCGGACATCGTGCGGCTTTACATCAGTGTTGTCAGGGAAGGCTGCGGCAACCTGTGAACGACATGATTGGAGTGCAGACATCAAGGAGGCAAGGTAATCTGTCAGCATATTACAATCGACATCAGTAATTTTCTTAGGCATGGGCGTCCCCCACATATTCGGTGGTCTGCCAAAGACCACTTCGTACGGGGATAGTCCTGATCTCGAATGGGCAACCATTCTCATATAGAACAATGCAACTGGCAGGGCGACTATCCAGTCGACCCCTTTCTCTTTACAAACTTTAGCAAGGCGGGTCTTTAATGTCTGGTTATGCCTTTCTACAAGGCCTGCGGCTTCGGGATGTCGGACACAATGGAATCTCCACTGATATCCTAGCAGAAGGGAGACATGCTTCATGAGTTCGGATGAGAACGGCTGTCCGTTATCTGAGTACACGACACGAGGTAAGCCGTATCGTGGGAAGAATTCTCGAACCAGCTGCCTGGCAGTGGTCGGGGCAGTGTAATCTGAGACTGGGTATGCTTCGGTCCAACGGGAAAGTGCACAAACAACTACGAGGACATATTTGAATCCCCGACAACGGTCCATCTGGATATAATCCATCTGGAGGACTTCAAAAGGGTGATCGGGAGGATGAAATCCACCTTGCTCTACAGGAACGCTTTTACCTGGATTGAACTGACAACAGATCATGCACGTACGCACTTTCTGTTTTGCTGCTGCTCGTAAGTGTTTGTTGTACCAGAGATTCTGTAAACTGTCTAACATAGCTTTCTCTCCTAGATGTGCAGGACTATGTGCTGTATTTATCATAATTTGGACCATAGAGTCGGGGAGGAACCATGTAGATTTTCCCTTTGTGACCCATCCTTGATCTGTCTGGATCCCTCCTAGTTCAGTCCATTTCTTTATTTCATCTGGGGTGGCATGTGTCTGAATATCGATTGCATCTAGGGTGGGATCCCTGACTGACATACACTGAGTTGGTACTATTGTCTTTGTCACATCAGTAGTCTGGGTGTGAGTCAATGCTGTATGTTTTGCTGTCTGGTCTGCCAGGTCGTTACCCTGGGAAACAGAATCCGTAACTTTAGTATGTGCTTTACACTTCATGACTGATATGCCCGAGGGCAAATGTATTGCTTCTAACAGTGCTTGAATGAGGGGACCGTGTTGGATCTTGGCACCATGAGAGGTCAAGAAACCTCTTTCTTGCCATAACATTCCGAAGTCGTGTACGACTCCGAACGCATAACGGGAATCAGTGTATATGTTAACATTTCTGTTCTTGGCTAGTATACAAGCTCGGGTCAGAGCGATGAGCTCCGCCGCTTGAGCAGACAGTGTGTCAATACGATGTGTTTCTTTAACTTCAGTTTCAGTGGTCACTGCATACGCGGCCACTAATTCTCCTGTACTTGTTCTCATGCATGAACCGTCCACATAAAGTGTCAGGTCTGGATTTGTCAGTGGAACATCTGTTAAGTCTCGTCGAGGTTTTGTTACTGTATTAATGATCTCTATGCAATCATGCGGGGTTGGATCTGTCATAATTGTAGGTAACAATGTTGCGGGGTTCAGAATGCTACAGCGTCTGATTTCTATGTGTGGCTGGAAGAGTGTCAATTCATAACCTGTCAGTCGTGCTATAGTCAAGTGTTGAGTCTGGGTTCTGTTTAAAAGAACCTCTACAGAATGTGGAACTTGAACTGTTAATGGATGTCCTAAAACAATTGAGTCGCTCTGTCTGATTGCTAGTGCTGTTGCTGCTACTGACTTCAAGCACGCAGGGAGTGCCTGAGCTACTGAATCCAATGTACTTGAAAAATAAGCGCAAGGCTTATGTGAACCTGCTTGATCTTGAGTGAGGACAGACAATGCTGTACCCTCACGTTCCGTAACAAAAAGTGTAAAAGGTTTGCTGTAACATGGTGTCGCTAGAACTGGTGCTTGACATAAAGCTTTCTTTAATTCATCAAAAGCCTGTGTATGTTCCTGAGTCCAAGGGAGGACAGTCGAAGTCGCTGCCTCCTGTGTTGTTAACTGGATGAGTGGTTTAGCTAGAAATGCATACTGGGGAATCCATTGTCTGCAGTACGAGGTGAGGCCTATAAAGGCCCGCACTTCCTTTTGTGTCTGTGGTTGTGGCATATTTACAATTAACTGGATGCGATCGGGAGTGAGCTGTCTCCCCACTTTGGACAGCAAGTGACCCAAGTACACAACTTGCTGAACACAGAATTGTAGCTTCGAAGGAGACACCTTGTGTCCCTTGTCGGCCAGAAAATGTAAAACTGTCAGTGATGCTTGTTCACATTCGGGCTCACTTCGTGCGGTGATCAGCAGATCATCGACGTATTGCAGTAAAGCGGTGTTAACTGGCATAATGATACAATCAAGTTGTCTTTTCAGTGCTTGGCTATAGATGCTGGGGCTTTCTGTGAATCCTTGAGGTGCGCGTGAAAATTTGAAACTTCGTCCATTTAAACTGAATCTGAAGAGATATTGGCTCTCTGGATCAATAGGTACACTGAAGAAGGCGTTCTTGAGGTCAATTACAGTAAAGAACGTTGCTTCTGAATCAATAGCCGTCAATAAGGATGAGATGTCGGGAACCACAGGGTACTGTGGAATAATGCATTTATTCAATTCTCTTAAATCAATCACCAGCCGATATACTGGCGGTGCATTGGGATCAGTACGTTTAAGGATCGGAATGATGGGTGAATTACAGATATTGGAGTCGGTTTCTACGACCACTCCTTGGGCAATGAGCTCTTCAAGGATTTCCAGTAAAGCCACTACAGCATCGGGTGGTAACTTGTATTGTCTGATTCTGGGTAAAACTACACCTGGTTTGAGTGTAACACGGTATGGTGTAATGTGCATACAACCTACATCAGTTGGGCCTTTCGCCCACAAGTGATCTGGTACATTTTTCAATCTGACATCAAACTCTCGTAACACATAATGACCCTTAAAGTCTCTTAAGAAAAGTCTAACTCCTTCCGGGGAACAGCAGATCACGGCTCCTAGAGCCTTCAATGTTTTTATTCCTAACAGATTTTCTGGACATGATTTCGTGAGTAACAGGTCTGTAACACGTGATAATGGACCCACAGCCAGGGGAACTGGTTTCGATACCTCATTTACAATAGGCTGTCCTGAAAAACCAAGGGAAACATTCTGTGAGCCTGAGAGGGGTGCCCCTGGAACTTCATCATGACTGATTGTGGTGCGACTTGCCCCTGTATCAATTAAAAACTTTCTGTCTTTTCCTAATACTTGACTGTGTACATAAGGACCCTCTTGATCTACAGGAATTTCAATAAGAGGCAAGCCACCCTCCCTCTCTAGGCTGTTTCATGTGTATCGTTGATAATCGGGATAATCAGATTGGGCATACTGGTACATCTGTTGCGATACTTGCTGAGTCGCGGCAATGGGCTGTGGCTGTGACTGTCTCTGAGGTACCGCTACTGACTGTGCTGTATGTGATGGAACATGCATTGGCTGTGTATTCTGCATGGGCTGTATATTCTGTGAAGACTGATGCTGATTATGATCTTGTCTAGGCGGATGCAGTCTTTCTTTAGTTTTACCTGTCGCTATATTATGTTTCAGAACTGGGCATTCATGTACGTAGTGACCTGGCTGCTTGCAATAGTTGCATGTCCCTTTAACGGGAGCTGCGGAATGGCCTGTCTGGGTCGTACCCTTTCTCTGGCCGTCGGCTGGAACCGATTGGGCCACTAACATTTTCATTTTCGTGTCTTTCATGCGTTTCTGTTCCTGATCCTGTTCTTCTCTAATTCTGTTCTGATGATATTGTAACATCTGTAACATCTGGGATGGCGTATTTGCCTGCCAAGTACTTTCAACTTTATACACGCGGTTCTTAACTAATGGCAGGGAATTCTCGACTAATTTTGATACAAAAAGATGCGGGTATGACTCACTACTTGGTTTAAGGCCACTATTAATAATGAAACATTTCTCGAATCTTGAATAGAAGTCACTAGTATCTTCATCGTGTTTCTGTTTACAGGACGAGATTGCGTCCCAATCTTCCTTTCTAGTTGTCAGTAATCTTGGGAGAACCTGTACTATTAAACCTGGTAATGCTTTAGTTTTCTCCCCAAGGCCTAGCCCTGGGGTACGTTTTTCCTCTTCTTCTTCTATTTCTGCCCATACAATCTTTTTGTCTCCCACTTCCCATTCTTTTTCCTTGAGTTTCTCGTAGATGCCCGTGGGCAGCAGTACCTTTAACATTTTCATGATATCTTCATATGTGTAATCCCCCATCAGTAACATGTCTTTAAGTTCTCTATGAAAACCTGCAGGGTCTTTATCATGACAGGGTACTAGTTTCTTCATTTCCAATAGTTCTAACTTGGTCAGAGGCGTGTGTACGTACACACGTTTCAGATTATGATCGGCACCCATGACTGGATGTACTTCTCGTAAGGGGTTCTGGCTTTCAATGCCATGCAGGCGCTCCATATGATACGTTTTTCTTTCTGGGGGCGGAGCAGGAACATATTGTGAACCCAGGAAAGTGTTATGTCTGTGTCGTTGTTCTAGAATTATTTGAATTAATTTGGTACTTAAACCTCTCCATCTATCCATGAGTAGTGCTTCTAATGTATCGTGTAAGGGACCTGGGTCAGCGTGTTGATATCTGAATAGCGTGAGGAGGTGTTGTATCATGTATACACCTGCTAACTTCTGCTCGTCTGGGGAAAGGTTCAGAAATGTCTGTGCTACGGTGTCATCATTGTATATATTCGGGTTGTCAGCCCATAGTACAGCTGACTGGGCTAGTTCTTGTTCATCCATAGAATTGAGTACATGGTACCCCATTCGTTCTCGAAGCCTTTTATCAGTCTCCTGGAACTGATGTTCAGGAGAATTCGGTTTTGTTATGCCAGAGAGAAAAACTCTCTTGCTTTCTGGACGAATGCCTTTCCTAAGATAAGCTCCCTTACCTACATATGCTATCGTATCTGTAGTCTTTTCTGGTTCTTCAGGTTCTTCCTCCTCCTCGGAGGAAGCATTCTCTTTTTCTTTTTCTTTTTCGTGTATCTCTATTACTTCTTTTCTTATTTTCTTGTACATACTGGCTATGCAACCCCCTTTATCATGTTTTCCTTCAGATATATTTTGACCCCACTTGTTGAGTCCATCTAATTCATCCTGGTCTGTCTCAGGCCTGTCTCGTTCTCTTATTAAGCAATTTATGAAAAAACGTAGTAGATACGCTTGAGTGTCGACTTTCTGATGTGCCATGGCTTCCTTAATACTGTCAGGGTCTTCCCCAGTCCGGACAAAATTATATATTCTATCTAGGTACTCTTTCATTCCTGAGAAGTACAGTAGGTAATCTGTAGCTTGTCGTAAGCGTAGTGATGCTATAAACATCCTATCATCTTTACCGGGTACTGGGTCGTATCTGCAAACTTGAAGCGGTTCTTTGAGTGGGTCGAGGCGGGGTGAGTGGAGCATAAAGGGCTTCTGCAAGTGTAATCTACGTGTTGGCGGCGGGGTCTGGGGACCCCCGGACGCACCTCCTGAGGCTGAAGCTTGAGCGTTATCTCTTTGTGGAGTCTGTATCGGTACTTGAATTTGTCTTTTAGTAGGATCAGGTAGAAGCGGTTTCGGTATATTAATTTTAGGTGCGGGAAGTGGTGGAGGTGGTGGAACAGGGGGAACCTGTCGGACGGGAGAACCTTGCTGTGGTACTGGCGGGATACGATCTCGGGGCGGGTTACCACCCCCGTCACCGTCGGTGGGCGGGACGCGGACAGGCAGATTGGTGTAAGCGGGAGCTACATCCTCTAGATAGGAATTCAGAAATATGTCTTTAGTGGTCCTGTGAGTTACTTTAGTTGGAATTAATGGTGGCGGCAGATTTTTCGGTATTTCTGAAGTGGCCTCTGGCGAACCCTCGGCCACGAGATACATACCATTTACCAGATTGTTTCGTGCGCGGTCTATTTGCTCTGATTTTACTCGGATCCCCTCAGTAACTTATTCGTTTTCTTGAGCTTTATCCGATTCTTTAAGTCTGTCTTCTCTACGGAGTGCTTTTTCAGCACGCTTATGTGATTCCTTACGCCAAAATTCTATGGCGTCTTTCTGAGATTGTCTGGCTTTCTTTTTCCATAATGCTTCTTCTACCTTCATGATGCACTCGGCATCCCATGTTCCCGTAACGGGCCATCTGTGTCTTTCGTCTAGATGCTTAGTATAATCGGCCCATAAATCTAGATACAGTATGGCGTCTATGCCATGTTTATGGTACATGAAATTTCCAGGAGTGTCCCTAGGGGGGATAGGAATTTCTTCCTCTAGCATCCCTTTCCTAGTTCCTATCTGCTTTAACTTGTTGAAAAACGGCATCTTGTTTACTTAATACTGAATGCTCAATCCTTGCTACTTAATACTGAATACAGCTAATTACACAAGAACACAATAACGTACATAAAACAGTCACTCATACAACGACATTAATCACATGGAAAAAGACATTTAAAAACACTTATTACTACCCCCTATACCGGATGTACTGCTAAACAGCACAGATACACTGCTGAGAACAGTGCAAGAACTTGAATCATCGGATATACTGCTAAACAGTACAGATACACTGTCTAAAACAGTGCAGACCGGACTTGTGTACCCAAACCCGTCTAGATACGTCCCAGCAATGGTACTCACCGGGAAGCACGGAAAACAGAAGGCCTCGGAAAACTCGACTGGACTGGACCGGACTCGACTCGACTCGACACGTGGATACTTCGGAAAACTGGTGGGCCTCTTGACACCTCGGACCTTGCTTC
This sequence comes from Lissotriton vulgaris, assembly GCF_964263255.1. Taxonomy (NCBI): domain Eukaryota; kingdom Metazoa; phylum Chordata; class Amphibia; order Caudata; family Salamandridae; genus Lissotriton; species Lissotriton vulgaris. Next base: position 1,168,040,968 of record NC_141693.1, read on the forward strand.
TTTCGGCTAGGCTCTGGTCGGGATCCTCCGCGCTCCTCACCGCCTCGTCTGGGTGCTAATTGCAGTCTTCGCCACCTCCGTGGGCCAGAGGGAGATACAGGAAATCCTGCCGGTACGCGTAGTTTCCGTCTAACTGATGGCAGGGGACAGAGTTTGCAACGCACCAACCGGCGCGTGAGGTGGGGGAGGGGTCCCTATTCGGGCGCCAAAATAATGTGGTAAATATTTGATTTACCGTCTTAATTTCTATGCAGGTAAGTACTTAATCAATAATAACTCAATCGGAAAGAAAGACGCAGAGTCCGTGGTGTTAGAGTTCCTAGGGGTTTTATTCCTTAAAAAGGAATGGTCATGACCGGATATCTGGTTCCTGCCACCACTGAGGGTGCAGGAAGGGATAGAGCAATATTTTATTGACAATACATAGCTTATATACTTGAGTTACATTATAGAAACCAATATAGTAGGCGTAACAGCGGAGAGAAACAAGATAAAACACACACGTGGTCGTGATACGTAATTAGAAGGCGTGAACTAGGCGTGAACATAGAGGTGTGTGCTAGAAACGTCACAGGTAGGGGTCATAAGTGGGTGGCAACAAAAGCAGAATCTTGCAATGTCAGCAGAAATCTGAGGCCTGGATGCGCGCGCAGCTGCATGACGTGTGACTGACGTGAAGCTGAAGGGTGCAGAGGACTTGACATTTTAACTAACGGAAAGAGACAGAAGTCTGGCATGTCAGATCAACTTGTGCTTCTATCATATCTGATATCTGATGTTTAGGAACTGAGCTATCTGGACGGAAAGGTCTCTGGGGCAGAAGCTATTCTATACTGACTGTGAGTGCGTGTATAAGCGCCTAAGTGTCTGCATGAGAAGCGTGGGGGCATGGGCCTTCCATGGGAGCATGGTAACAGAGGCTATGAATTACTTGCACAGAGACAGTAAGGCCAGGCCCTTCGCTCTGCAGCTGGGGGGATGTTTACTTAAACTAGTAGGCAGGAATGCATCTTCGGAGAGGGAAACAGATAACTTGAAGGTTGAATTCATTCTTGGCAGGCAGCAAGCTGAGCTAAACGCGGTGGGCCGCGCTGGAAGTAAGGCAGAGTTCACAGGTACAGGGGCAGCCTGGGCTGAGGCTTTCAGAGTCAGAAGGCAGGAAAAAAGGCTCGATGGCAGAATTCAGGGCCTACTTTGCCAGAGCTGAAAAACGTGTAAAGTACACCACAAAACGACGTTGGCATGGCATACTTAGGAACGGACTATTCAACCCATTCAGGGTGGGTCTGAAAGAGGACATGTTAACGTTGGACGCAAATGTATTTGCGTCTTCATAGCTGGCACAGGAGGGAAGTTACATGCACTTTAAACTCGTACATGGAGACGGTGGGGTACACGATAGGGAACATAACTTGACCAAAAATGTATATTTCCTCAGTGTTGCAAGGAGCTGGAAGCGCGACTCACGAAGAAGAAGCGTGTTGCCACCGCAGCCGCTGTCGTCGCATCGCCGGAGAAGAGGATCGACGTTGCATCAGACGCCGCCACATCAACGGAGAAGCGCGTCGCCGCAGCTGCAGCTGTCGCATCATTGCCGGAGAAGAGGATCGACGTTGCACCAGACACCGCGCATCACCGGGAAGCGTGTCTCAGGGCCTGTCGCGGCTCAGAAGAATCGCTGAGTCGCCGCACAGCCGTCGGGCGCGCACGTATCGTGTTGCATCAAGAAGAAGACGCCATCTTTGTTTCTTTACACCGGATCTTCATTGCATCACAGCGCTGCTGGTCGCATCGCCATGGAAGCGCAGTAAGAAACCGACACATCACCTCCCCTCACAGAGAAAAACCGACGCATCCCCTAAGCATCAGTAGGGACCCGCTGCATCACTGTTCTTGCGTGTTAGGAACCAACGCATCACTTTCCGTGCATCACTTTTGTTGTATAGTGTTACGCATCCTAAGGTACATTGAACTCAATGTGTTGCATTTTACATCTTAAGAGAACTAAGCTAATTCTACCATTTTTGAAGCACAGTATTGTGGATTTGTGTTGTTTGTGGTCTTGTGTTAAACCTATATAAAGAATACTTATTTTTATACTACAACTTGTGTGGTGTCCATCTGTAGTGTTGTCACTGGGTTACTGTATGTGTTCACAAATGCTTTACAAACTGCCTCTGAGATAAGCCTGTCTGCTCGTGCCAAGCTACCAAGAGGGTGAGCCGGGGTTATTTTAGTAGTGTACCCCCTTACCCTGACGAGACTCAAGAGTCCCTATTTGTCAAAGGTACCTACCTCTGCCAACTAGACACCCCCAAATCTAACATATACCAACACCTCAAAACATTGACGAGGGAGATACTAAAAAATAATCAGAGAAATTTATTTTCCCCATTGACTGATATTGAAATAGAGGCATTTAGGCATTTTTAGGTGGGAGACTGCAAAAATAAAGCCATTTTTGGCTTTACAAATTAAGAATATCCTGCCTAAATTGGGTCTGTTAATTTGTAAGAGAAAGGAGCGTGTGTCCTATCCAGTTGCTGTGTTTGTGTGTATTCTGATTCTAGTGCGACTCTTTTGACTCGTGAAAGTCCGCATCTTGACCTATTTTAGTATCTCCACGGAAGCTGCATATACCAGGGCTCAACATGGGGAGTAGACATGCCACCAACAACCCAGGACCTGGGTTCTCATGACACCATGAGCAAAAAATAAGTGAAGGCACTGCTCAAATGCAGTTTCTAAGCTGACAACAAACCTTAGTTGCCTGAGCCATGATCAGTACAGCTAGGGCATGAATCGAGGGTTTACGTGGGAAGACAGTGTCCACCCACTCTTTTCACTGGGTGGACACCGCCTACCCTGCCAAGAGATAGAAATATGCTAAACCTGTCCTTGTGTAATTTTCAGACAAATTCAGTAGCACCTGTAGTTGTCTGCTTTCGTTCGGAGCAGCAATGTACCAGCAGCGAGGGGGTCTTATCAGATTTCAGCTGGGCCCATAACAATGGCTAAAGTTAAAGGGACATCAGGCCTCGTTTTGTTTGGAGTACCCTGGCTGGAAGCTAACAGGAGGATCACACCAACATGCAATGGAGGGAAAGCAAAGCCACACAGTTTATCACTTCACAGGATACTTAAGAGAGGCATGCTTTTTACTTTGTTCAATCTCTCTATATGAGATATGCATGCACTGTTAGAATGTCAGGTGTGCCCCAGTATTGACATAAATATCAATTTAAATAGCACTATTTTGTTTTATTTCTTTTATAACGCTATAGTGCTACTCATCCCATTGCAGGGTGTCAAAGTGCTTTACATCACACATACAAATTATAAATTAACAATAAATTATATGTGGGTAAATCAATGTGCAGGGTGTGTTACCTAAGACAGTGAGGTTTACGAGGTGTAGGAGCCACATTTCCTTCATAGCTTTCTGTACTATCTTAGAAGGACTACAATTTATGAACTGCAAGTAACAAAAGGATCTCTGTGTGAAAAGCAGTAACCCACTTACCCATTTACATCAAATAAAAATCCGTCATCTGCATGTTACATTATGTGCTTCCCCCACAGCGCATGTTCGTTTCAATGGCACCCTAACCAGTGCATTCCAGCTCTCACGTGGAACACGTCAAGGTTGCCCGCTATCCCTCCCGTTGTTCGTAAATGCGCTTGACTCCCTAGTGAGACATCTGTTGGAAAGGCATAGCCACCGCGGGCTACAATACAACACTGGCCCCCTATTACTAACTCTGTATGCCGACTATATTATCCTATACGTATGTAACCCGGATGACAATCTGACTCCTATACTTCGGGAAGTGACTATATATTGTATAAAATCGGGCTTGTGCATAAACTGGGAGAAGTCGGAAGTGTTTCAACTGACCGAGGCAAGCTGTTGTAGGGAGGGGGACTACCCACTGTCCTGGTGCCATGACTCCGTGAGATACTTAGGTGTCCATATCCGTAGATAAAAAGACTGCATCCTTCAACTGAACTACGGCCCGGTGATGGAAAAGTTTAAATGCAATATAGAACGTTGGCTAAAACTGCCTTTATCGATGGCTGGAAGAGTAGCCTTAATTAAAATGGTGGTACTCCCACAATTTTTATATCTTTTCCAAAACATCCCGATTCCACTCTATAACAGCTTTTGAGCCCACCTGCATACCTTGCTGATACGGCTGGTGTGGGGTGGAAAACAGCCTCGCATTCGCAAGGAAACCTTGATACTGCCATACGAGAGGGGCGGGTTTGGGGTACCTAACTTCCAGATTTATTACCTAGTGGCGCAGGCAAGCTTTGCCCGCCACTGGTACCATGCAGTCAGCGGGATCCCATATCATCGCCTGGAGGCGGACTTGGCACTTCCTGAGCCTCTCAACACATTGCTATCGCCTGGGTTCCCGCGAGATCCGCAAGACATCCAGACACTGTCCACAACCAATTGGGCATGGCATAAGCTATTGCGAGTAACTGGATCTAGTCTATTGTACTCCCCTGCATAGGGTGACCAGACGTCCCCGTTTTCCGAGGACAGTCCCCGTTTTTGGAGAAGTGTCCCCGTGTCCCGACACTTTTCTCCAAGTGACTCAAATGTCCTCGTTTTCCACCAGTGTCCCAGGTAAACACAGAAATGTCCCTGTTTTTCATTGTTACAGTTGAGCATGCGCGCAATGCTCTCTTTGTACTGGCATTTGCTAGCCTGTGATGTTTTATTGATTTTTGGCAAATATATGCTGTAGTCCTTAAAAGTGTAAATGTAATAATAAGTACTAATTCTGCTGTGTAAAGGTGGGAGGTGCCAATAAAAGACCTCAGATTTGTTGTCTGTAATGCTTCATCTCGGTCTGAAGAGGGAGCTGTTGTTGTTGTCCCTTTTCTATGTCTATGACAGTTGTCAAATAATCCTACTTTTATGTCGATGGTTACTGCAAACCGTAGTCCTACTTCTATGTCTATGACCTGTCCCCGTTTTTTGTTTTGAGAATCTGGTCACCCTACCCCTGCACTACCCCTCGTGGGAAATGGCTGTATACCTATCCATCAGGAGACTTTAGTGAAGCGCACATTAGGGTAATACCGTCTTATAACATTTGGAGTTTTGTTTCAGGGCGGGCACATTTTCTCTCTCACAGAAGACCCTTATTTCAGAAATGCCACCATAACGGACCAATTTGTATTGCTTAAACTACAAAGGGCGCTGCGTGCTTGCTTGTGCAGTTACTCCCTGGAACCTTCTTAATTAAAAATTTGCAAACATTCGTGACAAGAATTTTCAATTCTATTAAGGACACGGAGGCGAGGATTATGCTTTCTCTATTTCTTTACTACTAACAGCAGCCAATAGAAACACAGTAAAGAAACGAAAAAACCACAACTCCCATGAGCCCTTAGGCCAACCATAGAGAGGACATGTTATATAAGGAACCATAGAGGACAACACTTCCTCTTTCTTTGTCCAGGAACCATAAAAGTCTAAAGTCATTTGAAGAAAAGTACCGCCAACCATCCAGAAAGGAAAGTCCGAAGGCTGAAGCAACAAGAAATCCAACAGGAAAACAGGCAACCATTCCAAAAGCGCAGAAGGTGCATCAGGAAATACAGCAACTCCAGGATCCAAGGCGTGGAAAACGGTGCCGGAAAGACCAAGAGGACAAATCACTTCTGGTCCGAACCTGAAAGAAAAACAGAGCCGTAATACACATCCCCAAAAACCTTTGAAGGTCGCATCACATAGGGTGGGGAAAAAATATCAATGCAAAACAACGCATATCATAGTAAAGCCAAGATGCACATGAACAATGCAGTAGAATACCAATGGGTGGGATAATCCTCGCCTCCGTGTCCTTAATAGAATTGAAAATTCTTGTCACGAATGTTTGCAAATTTTTAATTCTATGGCAGGACAGGAGGCTTCAGATTATGCTTGTTCAAAGCTGTTCCACCACAACAGATGCAATATCGACAATGGGTTTGAAATAAAAGGTTTTAAACACTGTATCAGAAGACCAATCAGCTGTTTTCACAATGTCATGTAAACTTACACCAACATGAAAAGCCTTGGAGGCCATGGCACCCCTCGCGGAGTGAGCTCCAAAGATGGAGGTATCAATGCCTGCTTCAGACATAAGCCAGCGTACCCAACGAGCAAGAGTAGCTGACGCCACAGGCTTAAAAGGTTTCAACAAAGCAATCAATAACTGTCCAGACATATCTTGACGAAGAGGAGCAGTACTCACCTCATAATCCTTAATGCAGCGAACCACACACAATTGTGGGTGATGAGGAAATGCAGGATAAGTGACAGTAGACAGATTAGTCTTGGTACGCCTGGAGATCGTAAAAGTAACTCCTTCCGGAGAAAAAGAACGACCAGCGAGGTCCAACGCACGGACATCTGAAACGCGCTTACAAGACACCAAGCACAAAAGCATTGTCAATTTCGCAGACAATTGCTTACGAGACAGAGAAGCGTTGGGAGGCCAAGCCTCTAGAAAACGCAACACAATGGAGACATCCCATAGAGCAACATATTTTGGACATGGCGGTTTAGCCATCCGCACACCACGTAACAATGCAGAGATGAGAGGATGTTCCCCAACAGGCTTTCCGTCGACCAAATCATGGCCCGCAGAGAGAGCGGAACGGAAAGAATTGACGGTCCTGTAAGCAGAACCAGCAGAAGCGATGGAAGCAAGAAAATTAACCACTAGAGAGATATCTGCGGAAGTGGGATCCAGATTCCGTTCAGAACACCAATCACACCACCTACGCCAAGCTGACGCATAACGTTTGCGCGTGTTGGGGGCCCAAGCTTCACTGATAAATCTCTCAGCGTCTCCAGATAAGCCAGGGACTTTCCAGCGTTCCCCGAGAGACGCCACGCTACAAGACGGAGCTGGCCCGACAAGACTAGGGGATGCGGGTGGAGCAGAGGATCCAACAGCAAGTTCCACCTCGCTGGCAACAGAAATGGTGTCGAGCAACTCATTTCCAGAAGGTCCGGAAACCAAGCTTGAGCTCTCCAAAGAGGAGTGATCAGAACAATCTCCGACAGAAACTGTTTCGTCCTGGCCAAGACTCGCGGGATCATCGCGAACGGGGGAAAGGCATAGCAAAGCTGAGGAGGCCAAGTCTGGAGAAAGGCATCCGTGGCGATGGCCTCCGGATCCGGGCGCCAGCTGTAAAACCTGGGTAGCTGAGCATTGAGGCGAGAGGCGAAGAGATCGATCCAGGGGCGACCACAAAGGCGAGACAGGGAGCGAAAGACCCGAGGATGAAGACGCCAGTCGCTGAAGTCCAGGAGATGGCGAGAGTTCCAGTCGGCCACTTGATTTTGGCGACCTGGAAGATATTCTGCAATAAGAGTGATCTTCCTCTGTAGGCAGAAATGCCAGAAGTCCTTTGCAATCTCCGCTAACAACTTCGACCGAGTTCCCCCCAACTTGTTCACATATCGCACCGCCGAGATGTTGTCCATGCGAAGCAAGATGCAACAGCTGGTGGCTTGCGGAGCTAAACTGCGAATCGCAAACGATCCCGCCAGAAGCTCCAGGCAGTTGATATGAAGAGCTAACTCGTCCTGAGACCAACGGCCGCCCGTCGTCAAGTCTCCGCAACGGGCTCCCCAGCCCCAAAGACTCGCATCCGATTCCAAAACCAGATCCGGAGTCGAGCCGAACAGAGCTGTCCCGTTCCAAGCTTCCATGTGATGGAGCCACCACATCATTTCCGACTTCGCATCTTGGGATAGAGGAACCAGGTCGGAATACCGAAGACCCTTCTGCAAGTGTCTGATTTTGAGGCGCTGCAAGGCCCGATAATGCAGAGGACCCGGAAATATCGCCTGAATGGAAGAAGCCAACAGCCCGACAATCCGAGCGATCGACCGCAACGATACGGTCGGAGCAGACAACAGTGACTTCAACTCCCTCTTGATAGACCTGACTTTCTGGGCAGGTAAAAGAAGTTGGCAAGAGACTGAATCCACAAGGAAACCCAGAAATTCTATCGATTGAGTGGGAAGTAAATGAGACTTCTGCGGATTCACTAGAAATCCGAGAGATTGAAGTAGATCTACTGTCCAAGACAAATGGGAGCGCAGTTGCAGAGGACACTGGGCCATCAAAAGAATGTCGTCCAGATACACTATAAGTCTCACCCCCCGCGCACGCAACGATTCCATGACGGGTCGCAGGAGCTTCGTGAAGCACCATGGGGCGGACGAGAGACCGAACGGGAGTACCGTGTACTCGAACCAGGTCCCCAGCCATTGGAATTGCAGAAAACGGCGATGAGGCGGAAAGATGGGAATGGACAAGTAGGCGTCCTTCAAATCCAGGCGAACCATCCAGTCGCCCTTGCGAAGAAGATCCCTGAGAAGATGGATGCCCTCCATCTTGAAGTGACCATATACCACCCCGTTGTTGAATTCTTTGAGGTTGAGTACAAGGCGAGACCCTCCCCCCTTCTTCTCCACCAGAAACACATTGCTGACGAACCCCTGTGGATGGAGGTTCGTGCGCACAATGGCCCCTTTGAGAAGAAGGGAATCGATTTCCTTGGAGATCACCTCGCGATCTCGTTGGGAAAAAACAAGGGGAGAAGGGACGGGACCCTGAAGAGGAGGGTGGTAGAACTCGATGTGATAGCCTTGCACTGTTTGCAATATCCATGCATCGCTGGAGATCGAGCGCCAATTCTCTAGAAAACACTGAATCCTGCCCCCCAAAACAACACTGTCGAAAGGAATCAGGCTCACCTGCAGAGGAGTAATCCTGTCGTCCTCCCTGGTTACCACCGTAGCCTCCCTTGTTGCCCTGGTCTCGACCTTTCCGGGAGGGGTAGAAGGTGGATTTAGATCCGGTATAGGACTGCTGCTGCTGCTGGCGCTGTCCGCCTCCACCCTGATGGGACTGCTGGCCACGTTGTTGACCAGAACCTCGGCCGAACGAACGTCCCCCTGAACGTCCGGCCTTGGCAAAAACCGGGCGGAACGCCCTTCGCAAAGAAGATTGCGCCTTGTCTAGGCCACTAAAAGTCGCCACAAACTTAGTCAGCTCTTTCAAAACGGCTGACCAAATAACAGACCTTGAGCCAGAGCACCGGATTCGGAAGTAGCCAGCTCTGATAAACGTGGATCCATTTTGATCAATATGGAACGCCGACGTTCCGTTGAAAGGGCACAATTTGCGTTCCCTAAGAGACAAATAGCCCGTTGGGCCCAGCCAATGAGGACATCGGGATCAATGCCAGACGCCTCCCCTTGGGCTTGGTACGCCAGGTCTAGAATTTTTGTTAAAGGACCAAGGATATCCAGTAACTTGTCCTGGCACAGGCGCCAAGAGCGGTCAATACCCTTCTTGGGATCCTTATTAAATTTCTTAAGGTAAGTCAAAATTGTGGGATCGACCTCCGGAGTATCAGCCAATTTGTCCGCCAACTCCGGACGAGGGCACTCAGAACGTAACCGAGCACGCACCTCCTGATCAAAAGAGTCGCGGATATGATCTTGAATATAGTCCGCGACTTCTGGGGCAGGGCACCAAACTTTGGAGTTAGGGTGGATGATGTCTGTAGGTTCAAAAGTCAAGATTGGGGGATGTGGAGAGGCGTCCACAAAATGCTCCTTTCTGGCCTTCTTTGCCGGAGGGGGACCAGAAGGACCAGAAGATGACGAGGAAGAGGTATCCTCAGTGTCCGGAGCAGGAGCAGACAAAGACCTGGCCAAACGTGCAAAATCAGACCTGTGAGGATTACTGGGCGACTTAGAGGAAGACCTGGAAGCAGAGGACGGAATCCAGCCCTGTTGTTGGGCATAGTCAGTCAAATGACGCTTCAGTGGCCCAATGGCACGGACCAAGGCAGTATTGACGGACTGTTGAACGCCCTGGTCAAGGGCCTCGACCAAATCATACTCAAATGATTCCTCCTGCTCCTCCTCATAAAAATATTCCTCAGCATCGACGTAGTCTGCCATGGTGTCAGAAAAAACACTGCACACCACCGAGGAAAAACAGGCAGAAAAAATGGAATAGTAAAATAAAGATAAATTTACCGAAGTAAATTAATAAGCCCACAACAAATTAAATGGCAAACAATAGGTCACAATCAAGTGACACTGACAGGGGGGGTGACAGCCCCACGCAAGCCAAGAAGGCAGAGCAACAACTCGACCAAAATAAACAAAATTAAAGGTGGAGGGACCAGCTTGCGTGCAAAAGACACCCTAGGCACCGCCTCTAAGAATTATACAGCCCAAAACCTTCCAAGAGGTAAAGGGCGTCAGAGGAGCTCTCCGGCAGACAACGTGGGCAGAGGCAATGAGGACAACACGCCGCCTCGTAGCGTTTCCAAGCTCCTGTCACACGGAGCGTCAGAAGTCACCAATGCGCATGCGCGGTGACGAGTCTGTTTACCCGGAAGGAGAGCGACGCGCGACACGCGCGCGCCAGTCCCCGAGCTCCGGTCCCACTCCACAGAGACACCAACGCGGGCACAAGGCGCCCGCAAGGCCAGAGAGGCGAACACGCGCTCTCACAATCACACCACAACGTCCTGTGTAAACTAGGAGAAAACGCCAGCGGCAGCACAACGCGCAAAGCGGCTGCAGTAGCAAAGCTGTAAGCGAAGGCGGCGCACAGGCAATACAACAGGACAATAAGGTAACAGTGCTATGAAAACAGTCAATAAAGCATGTAACATAGAAAAGCACTTAACTGGCTGCGAAGCAGCAAAGAAAGAGGAAGTGTTGTCCTCTATGGTTCCTTATATAACATGTCCTCTCTATGGTTGGCCTAAGGGCTCATGGGAGTTGTGGTTTTTTCGTTTCTTTACTGTGTTTCTATTGGCTGCTGTTAGTAGTAAAGAAATAGAGAAAGCATAATCTGAAGCCTCCTGTCCTGCCATAGAATTCCCTATCCTTATGGGGGTGATTAAGGATGGGGACGGGAGCCATTTGATGGCCCATATGTATTAGGCAGCGGTGGCGCTACTTCCGTGTCACGATACGGACGTGCGTGCGGTGTGGGAGCTCGATCTTGGTCACCCGCTCGCGGATGGGCAGTGGAGTCGGTGCTGTGCACAGATACGTAAAGTGTCCCCTAACTATCTGCATAGTTGCAACATTTGCAATTTTTATGGAGGGCTTATGTGACACCCAGCAAACTTCATCGCTTTGACCCCACCCTGTCAAAATGCCGGCCCAAGGTGTCATTCCCCGGGGGCCGACTTCGCACACTTGACATGGACCTGTACCAGACTAGAGCGCTATTGGAGGTCTGTCTTTGGGGAACTATCCAGGATGGTTGAGCTGGAGATTTCCCCCTCACCTTTGATGGCCCTACTGGGGTACGTGCATGATCTCCCTAAGTCTAGGCGTCGCTTCATTGTCATTGCTCTTCTAATTGCAAAGCAAGAGATTGCTATTGGATGGGCATGCTCACTCACCCCCACACTTCAAACCTGGTTACACTGCATGACATACTGCAACACCACCAGCGACACCTATGCACAGTTGCAGCCACCTGCCTCTAGACCAGTGGATAGTTTATGACCATTTCAGACTTACCTCATGGCGACGCGGGACGGTGGTGATACCCCATCACAGGAGCAGCCTGCGCCTGCCAGTATTGTAACTGACAGAGATATAGAGAATGTACATGCATCAATGTAGAAATCGCTGTGTACCTAACTGGTTACTCTGTTCCTTCCTTAATGTACGGATTATGTAACTATTGCTATATGGGTCTTGCATGTATGCACTTGGATATTTTGGCCGTGTAGACCTTGCTGTATTTCTGATGTTCTGGATTTCTGCACTGCAGTGCTGCACTGTTTTCTTCAATTGCTGTAACTGTAAAAACTCAAGTAAAAAAATGTTAAAAAAATATTGTAATGCACTCAAATGTACTCACAATAGACCTGGTCTTAAGGGGTCTTAAGATCTGATGTACTTCTTGTCTAATTTCCTGTGAGGATATGGGTTGTGATGCTTCTTCCTGTGTCACGCACCGTGATCTCACACACTGTGATGTCACCTGCCTTTGATGCCATTTGCACCCTGCTTAACTTGGTTAGTCCCCTCAATTCTTTTTTTATGACTTATGCCCTGAGTACAGCCCATGAACACTGCAGCCGATGTTGCTCCGCGGTGAGACTTAGAACAGCATAATAGCCTCTACCAATGGTGATCTGCTTTGCTCCCCCCAGGGGCTGTGCAAGCTACAAAGCAGGCTTAACAGTGAGCGCCGAGTAGAGGTGGGAAAGCAAGAAAATTAGTGAGAGCCGAACCAGGGGTCACAAGCTGAACCATCAGACGATTTGATATGTAACTAATACGGCAAAACACAATATAAAAATATGATGAAAACGTTTGTTGGGTTAAAAATTATTTTCTCAACCCCTATTACACTTTAGTATTTTACATTACATAACTGCATTTACAAAAAGTAAAAGTCATAGTTCTTAAACATGAACTTTTCGCCAGCCCCAGTGGCTTGACAACACGGCCTTAAGCTGTGCATTGCATATATGGCCAATATTATTGTTTTGTGTGGGGCAATGGGATTGTTCATTACCTGATATGTAAATAACTTTTTATATACCACATATCCCAAGGGTGAATGTCTTGAAGGTGGACTCAGATCTGAGACTTAATGAAAATGTGCCACGTGAACTGCATTAATTTGCATAGGATCACACAATCCAGTCGATTTAAGAAGCTGAGATTTGAATCCTGTTTTCATGGTTAAATGTTGTGCTATTCTGTCACTGGATAAAGATTTCCTTTAATAACCCTTTTACTTGTTGAAAGCATTTGAGAATAGACTACATAATAATACAAAACGTGGTGAACGTTGAATGTGATGTCACTTTCTTTGACATTATTTGGGCGTTATACGCTTGCGGGTCATATGGTGTCACTTCCTGCGATGCTATCAACTCTGATAATTAGTACTAAGTCATAAGGATTTCTGAAACTTGAGAGTTCTGCTACTGTTATGGAGCCTTGCTTCTAGAAACTGTTTTTACTCGGTTTATTCTTCTTCCTTGTTAAGCACTTTCAACAGAGGCAGATTTAAGGCAACGTGCTGACGTATAAAAGATAAAGCAGATGGCCCTGTGTGTGGGCAGACTAGGAGTAGATGCTTGTGTTTGGGGAGATAATGTTTAAAACACATGCTAACATTTGGATATAAGAAGAATTTGAAAAATATAAGTGAGGGATTTATTTTCTCCATTGGCTTCCATTGAATTGGGGAAGTTTTAGGCGGGAGAAAGCCAAATTAAAGTTGTTTTGGGCTTTAGTCTCCGTCCTGAATTGGGTTACTTACATACATGGCAACATTTGGAAACAGGAAAGAGGGAGATTTTGGGGGAAATATTCGGGAGGATTTATTTTTCCATTAACTTGCAATGAAGAAGGAAACTTTTAGATGGGATTGAGGAACCTTTCATTTGTTAATCAAATTTGTGCATTATCACAATATGCAAAATAGTAATTTACATTCAAATTCACATGTGTATACTGATTTGCAGCTATTGCCTTTAAAACGATTTTGATATGATCTGTTCAAGTATATTTTTCTGGCTTTTGTGCTAACTAGGTCTCAGCTAGGCATCGATGCCACCTTGATCCAAATGGATGTCACATTCATTACTAATGTTTCTGCTGCAGGTAGTCAAGCCAGTTGACTACCTGCAGCAGAAACATTAGCAATGCATGTGGCATCCATTTTGAACAAGGTGGCATCGATGCCTAGCTGAGACCTAGTTAGCACAAAAGCCAGGAAAATATACTTTTTGGGCTCACTATTGTAACATTACTCCAAGGATCATCTGCTTGTACGTATTATTGCATTTTGTCATAATGGCTTACTGCTGTTTGTGTAACTAGTTTGCTCTGAGATCTTTGGATGACATTAGGTCAGAAGCTCTGAATCAATATTAATGTAGTAGATTAGTGCTTAGATGGTAGGGCAGTATGACGATTTTAAAATCCTTATTCTGATTGGTTAAAAATATATTTTGCTCGCACCTCAAGGATTCTAATTGTTCTATGCCGTTCTATAGGGACATTTCCAATGTAAACTCTCGATTTTGGGAGTGAGCAAGAGACCTCTCCAATGCTGCTAAGGAGGCTGTGTGAATCCTTAGTGATTTTGCTGCAATTTGGGACTTAGTCTAATTTCGATTTTGCCTATAATTATGTATTGTTCTATTCCTGAGAGCCTTAATGTCAATGACTTTAAACTAAATAAAATGAGTTAAAAAATAGGGAGTCTCTCGCCTGGGTCTGTTGGCAAGGATGCTGTTCGTATGCATGGCATACCTGCATTAGCATAGGTCAGTGCAGTACTTTGTCTTGCTGTGGTACTTGCCATCAGAACACATGCCAACATGTAGGAACACCTATGAGAGATTTAAAGAAAAGAATTCAGAGAATGTAATTTCTCCATTAACTTGAACCGGAGTAGAGCTAAACAGTGTTGCAGAGTGTGAAGGGCCTGAATCATAGTGCAGGTTACGATTACAGTGACTTGCTATATGAAGCATGCTGCACATGTTAATAGCCTCACCAATAGCATGTCACAAGGCGTTTTCAAAGTCCAAATATGAGGTGAGATACCTATATTCTTAGGGAAAAAGCCTGCCTCGACAGAGGTAATATTCGAACACCAAAACACATTGATGGAAAAGAAAAGTATGGTCCATTGTTTGGCCCTCCTGTGCTCAGACGTCTGGTAGGGAGACACCAGTAAAAGACCTTTTTAGCTCCCTCACATAAAATGAACGTAGGTCAGACAGCTTAACAAAGGGAGATCATATGTGACATAACCTCACCCAAACTCGACAAATGGCAACCACAATAAGTTGCCCAAAACAGTCCTCTACAATTACGTATATTGTATATTTGCAGACTAAGGTTCCGGGAGGCCTAAACAGTGGAGAGGAATTGGCAGTGCACCTTGGTAATTAATATTGAAAGGGTAATTCCGACAGGGATTTGATGAAAGGATCTGTGTAAATAATGAGGACATTTCTTTGTGTAATGTCTTCTGAACTAATCGTGAGATTTTAGCTAGTATGGCATTTTGTTATTAATTCAGCTTTTTGCCCTGCTTTTGTGTACCAACCTTTTTGTTTAAATTCATTAAAAAAGGGTACATTATGGAGTTAATGGCAGCTGCATCCCATTGCCAAGATGAGAACAAATTGAGAGAATTCATTTATTTTGATTAATTCTGGGTTTAAGTTTCATAACTGATGGACAAAATATATTCTGTTCCTTTTTTTCTTAGTGGGCTTATTAAGAATATTTAGGCGTAATTGTAGAGGACTGTTTTGTGCAACCGATTGTGGTTGCCATTTGCCGATCCACGGCATAACATGAGTTATGTTATAATGTTGTAGACATTCTTTTTATGCATTATATGCCATGCTAGGCTTAGTAATTGAATGTCAGTGAATTGTTTCGCTATTGATACTTCCAACATGGCACTCTCGATTCAGAGAGACGCTAGTAGTCCCTCCTTTATGCTTATGGTTTTGCCTGCTATTAAGATGGCGCCGCTCAGCGCGTTGCGTTGTATGTGACACCTAAGAAGGAAGTCTTTCCGAAACGCGTCTGTCTGCTAAATAAATCGTACTGCTTTGCTGCAAAGTTTTTGGGAGTGCTGTTTTCTTTCCTACTGATTGGGGAAGATTCTTGAGCTTTCATTTTTGTGATATATATATATATATATATATATATATATTTGTATAAAACACAATCTTGTCCAAGATGGAAGACATCGCTGCCACTCATTCAGTGCTTCTACTCCTTTGCACTTCCTCTCCCCTCAAACTCTGCAGCACAGTCAATACAGTGTACCGAGGCATTTTACCTTGTTAATATTGCTTTTCTACTTTAACTTGAAACATGTATTATTTCTTTCCGCTGGTTTACTATGACTATTCATTCACATAAGATGTTATCGTTCATGGATCTTGTTCTGTTCTAGCTTCTCGAAATGATATTACCCTAGAGGGTGCTGAATAATTATTTATGTATTGGGTAAGTGTATAGGTGTTACACAATATGACATTTATTTTTCATGTGCTCTGATTTGCTTAATAAATTATACATTTGCTATCCGCACGATGAATCAGCAGAAATGTTGAATTAATATGCATGAATAATGTATGAAAACCTCTTCATTTTGGGGGTGAGCTAGATTTTTAGGAGCTTCCCTAAATTCTGCTAGGGATTTTACATACTCTGTTTAACTCTGCATTTAAGAACCTTCATGGCATTGACTCTGTACCACTTCACTTTTGAATCTCGTTATAAAACCCTTTAACTTCTCATTGAACTAGAACTCAGTTCTTGTTGGGGGCCCATTTAATGTATCCATTCGATTTTAAATTAGAATTATTTAATGAGCTGTATTTTTCTGATTTTGATGCTTGTGAGGTGCCTTAACGCAGGGACACATTGCCTCATTAAATGGAGGTTCAACACCATCTCTGATCCAATTAAATCTAGGAACACTGTAAAAAGTAAATTTTGGGGTGTCTTGATTTTGGTATACAGTGTTTTGCACCCACAGGAGGTACCATGGCACAGATGACATGCTACAAAATACAGTTTCAGGACCATGTTGTTGGTAGTGGGCACTGGCTTCAACAATCCAAAATGTATAGTTGCTTTTTTGTATGCATGAACTTGCGTTATCCTTTTAGAAAATTCAATTACTTTTACTACTATGGCCCACCAAAACCATCTTGTTAAGTTGGCCTCTTAATAGGTACCTTATGATGCCATAAGGCACACCACAGCACTGAGGGAGAAAAACTAGGGCCTAAGAAACAGGAAAGGAGTGTGCACTAGAGGGACTGAGCCTTGTGAATGTCCGAGTCCCCGACAGTTGTACTTTGTTGACGCATAGAAAGAACTAGCTTCCTTGGGTATCAGTGACTGTGGTTACGGGACTTTGGCCTCATCTCCAGGGGTTGCCGTTGCCTGACTGCCGCTCACTGGTCCGATAACCCACAAGCTGTGGATGCATCCAGATGAAAGAATATCTATCCTTACTCTTCCTCTTTACTCTTTATGGCCATGAAAGGGGAGTTTTGACAGAAGGAGCCTCGTGAATGTTTCAGTCGTTGACAGTGATCTATATATATATATATATATATAAAAACAAAAGTATGTCTGTTTGTCCTTTATGCATTACTACACCATTCATCCGATCAGCATGAAACTTTGGGAATTTGTTGAGTACACTGTGCTAAAGGTTTCTGGCAAAAAAAAAAAAAACATTGTAAAAGTTGTTGAGTACACTACTGCGAAGGTTTCTGGCAAAAAATAAAAAAATAAAAATGTTAAATATCGGCCCCCCGGCACCCTAGGGCCCTCATAATCTTTCCAATACGGAATGTTTACAATTTCCGGTGCCACTCGCTTTTGCAATGACCATCAACAAAGTACAAGGACAATTGCTGCAAGTTTGTAGACTAGATTTGGAGAATCCGTGCTTCTCACATGGACAACTGTATGTGGCCAGCTCATGCGTCGGAAAACCTTCTGATTTATTCGTGTACGCACCAGACGGAAAAACAAAACATACCATGTATCCACAAGCACTCGAATAAATAAACAGAAATAAAACACTTTAAAATGTTTTCCATATTAAAATAAGTAAGTTTCAATAAAAATGACACAATGTAAATTAAATGTTATCATAACAAGTTTCCTTTCTTCTGAGATCGCAGCAACTCGCAACGGGTAAGCTAGTGTACTATATTTCACCATTGAACCCGCTTCTCTGACCGCTTGTGCAAATAGAAGAGTCTGCTTTCTTCTCTCTGATAAGCCTTTGGGTCCTAATATAAGGCACTCATTCACCTTTGGTGTCTCAAAGCATCTTTCATCCATCCATTGGAGGTAACTGTAGTATCTGTAGTACACCTGGTCAACATACAAGCATTGGTTAGATTCCACAGGGTCATTCTTTAGTTCAGGAAGAGGCATGGTGATACTTATCAAAACATAACCTAGTACATTACTGCTCCAGAACTCTCTCGACTGCATGGTCTTCTGTTCCCTATCATTTGACTTCCTGCATTATTACTGATGACATCAAGGTGCTACTCGGCTTTAATAGGACTTGTCATCGGCTTTTCTTGGAATTTGGTGTTATCTCATGGTATTAAATCTTGATGCAGACTCCTACATACTGACCATCATCAAGCCAACCAGTGACTCCTGAAAGAACAAGTTTACTTCAGTCTCTTCATGGGGAACTCCAATAGTTATGAGCGGCATGGCAAGAAAACAGTGTGACTGCCTATCTCAGGTTGAACACTGGATGTTGAACTATTATCAAATGCTGAATGTCGGTAAAACCAAGTTTCTCTGTCCCCTTCAGGAATCATTCGTTCAAGCCAGATACAATGGGCCCCAAACCAACTCCAGTACCCAGTGTGAAAAACCTAGTGGTGAAACCTGACTCAACTTTATCATTAGGTGTGTAGGTTAAATCCGCAGTCAGCTCTTGCTTTCTTCAGCTTAGAACCCGGAAAAGATCTCTGTTTGTTCTCATTTTTGCACAAGGTGCTGATGGTATACACATTTATATTGGCTCAGATGCATTATTGCAATGCTGTTTATCTTACACTACCTGGTTACTTATTACACTTCAATTAGTTCAAAATGAGGCCACAAGGGTGGTGCTGGGCTCTAAAAGGTAAAGACCACATTTCACATGCTTTGGCTTCTTTTCATTGGCTCCTTTTTACAGAGTGCATTGTTTTGAAATCACTGACTTGTTTACAAAGCAGGTATTCATCTAGCTGTTCTGAAAAAACATTTTAAGTTGTATCATCATTTATGCTCCCTGAGATGTAGTGATCAGTCCCTGTTAGTTGTCTATTGGTCCATCGTTCTTCACTCGGAGGTTGTGCTTTTTTGCAACACAAAGATGGAACGGATTATCTGTGCATCCTAGACAAAGGAAACCTCTCCTGAGGTTCAGGAATGTTCTGAAGATCTGTTCACCTGGGCACCGACAGGCCCCAAAAGAGCCCTATCAACTGCAGAGTCTTCGAGGGTTCCATACCATCCAGTCACCTTTACTTCTACATGGGGCCGCTTGGTGCTCTGCACAAAGACAACAGCATCAAGATTCACCAATATGCTGCTGGTACAAAACTCTCTTGAAAAACCTCCCCTGCTTCAGCTATCGAATGTCCCAAACACTGTCAGCAGATCGTCCAGAGCCTACCTGAATTTCAACCCAACCAAGACTGATTTCCTGTAATTTGCCAACAACATACAATACCTCTGCTGCACAGCAGAAGTCTCCTGTGTACCAGAGTACAACTTTGTAGTGGGATACTGTATCACAGTGGAATGCACACTCGCACAGCAAGGGCTAAGACAACTTTTGTGGATTTGCACCAGTGTTCTTCTGCAGGTTATTAGAAAAGGAACCACTTGTGTCATATTACAGTCATTCTGTAGCTAGTGTACACTGGACTTTCACTTCAGATTAGAAACTTTGCTGGGTCAAGCAAGCTTGATAAATACATTTGGATAGGTCTCAGGAGTTTGCCTCAAGATTTTTGTACTTAAAATTATTTTCATGTGTATAGAAGAGCATGTAAGAGGGAACTCAAACTACTCAGCTTAATGACTACTGTGCGCCTACTCCTCTTTCCTTTTTACAATTTATCTACTTTCACTGTTTTCTGTTTATTAGTATTTTTAGAAAGAAACAAAAGTAGGTCTGTGCACTATACCCCCAGGAGGAAGACACCACACTGGATTATCAATATGAATGTTCGAGGTTTAAGGCACCAACCTGAAAGCAGGCACTTGAAAATATAACAGTGCTAAAGTCTGTGCAGATCACACGAGGGACAGGTTTTCATTTATGCGATTCTTAGTCAAAAGGGCACTTCAAAATAGCAGTATAGTGAAAGTCAGATTAAGATCACAAACAGCTCCTTTCAAATTCAGATTGCAAATATTTTACTAAGATAGTTGTATGAAGGGAATCAATATTTACGTTTTTTGTACATGAGAACTCAACTCTTTTTATAGGGGACCAGGTCCACGGGTCAATTAAAACCATTTTGCAGTAGAGAAAATATATAAGCATATACAAATTGTTTTATATCCTAAAATCCCTCGCTCTAATTAATGGAGGCTTTAAATGGAAAACAATGTACACCTGCAATATTACCTTTTCCATTTAGATGTAAAATTGGATTTAAAATGTTTAATCGATCCTTTTGACAAATGTTACACTCAAATGCCCCCAAAGATGTTGCAATCTAGAGGTTGGCAAGGTAAAAGTGGTGTGTCTCCACTACTCTGGAATTTATGAACTTTCTCACATACAACATTAGAGGTAGCACAGCAGCTCAAGCCCGAATATTAAAAAAAAACAGGAGCTGCTTGAAACTGATTACATGGATGGTATTATTTTAGATTCAAAAGGCAAAGCTGGAAACGTCAGGAATTTAGCAGAGACAATCAGAAATCTGATTAGAGATAGATTTGTGATCCATATGAAATACCTAAAAAAAATATTGAATACAGTTTCACCTGCTGTTGAAGATGTAGAACTATTCCCAAAAGAACCATACATTTCCATTTCTAAACAAAACGGAGACATAATGGTATACGAATCTACAATAACACAGAAGATATGAAATACAATAACACAGAAGATATGAAATAAACATAGCTAGGAAAGTAGAGCAAATCTCATATTAATAAGTAAAAATAAAAAAATCCTTGTATTAAAAAATAAAAACACAGTTGCACTGACCCTAAATATTTTTTGTGACAGACATTTGTATAGTTTAACTACAATTACATTCAAATTACATTCAAGGTACTATAAGAAAGTGGTATTGTGTTGTATATTTTTCAGATTGGAAATTTCTTTGACCTAAAGTATTCAGTAACATCCAACTATACCAACATTTCATGCTACGTATAATACAATTGGATATGAAGCAGGTATTTATAAAATTGCGTAAATCATATAGGGTCATAAAGTTAGGTATATACTTTGAATTCAAGCACATTGTACAATCCAGAATACTCTAGTTTTTTAAAAGAAAGCTACACGGATCGTAGGTACATGAAAAATAAAGTCGACATCCTAAAATACAATTTTCAGAAAAAGGGAAAGTCTTTTGAAGCATGCTACTGCTGCAGCTAATTGTCTTTTCCAAGTCACTCATGTATTCCTCTTGAAAGCAATTCCAATAAGAATGAATCAAGTTAACTGAAAAAATCTGACAAACTTTTGTGCAGCAGCCATGCATGATGGGGTTCTGTTAACCCAGAGGGTATATTACATTTTGTGCCATGTGTCTCAGAAAGGGTCTACCACATATTGTGGAAGGTGGCCTTGCTGTTCCATTTTTCCCTATTCTACCCATATGCATAACATAACCCCTCTCTCAGTGTGCACAGCTCCCTAGCGCAACCCAGAAGGGTGGCTACAAGCCCCTGGAAAACCGGGTTGGCAACTGGCTTCGCCTCTCTGCCCCTTGTGCCAGCCTGTCTACTTAAACAATAGAGATATTCCTCTCCCAAGTGTTGGCAATTAGCCCTTTAAAGGCGGCTTCTCCGTTGAAGCTCGCCGTTAAAGGGCGAGTTGAAGCGCTGTTGAAGTAACACGATCCGGTTGCAGACTTCTATTGTGTTCTGCCCTGGGAGTCGTTTGCACGTCTCCTCAGGAGGGCAGACAGCTGGCTTGGGGACAGCCCCAGTGTGCAACTGAGAATGGGAAAGGAGACTTTGTGCAACAAATGTGCAACTTTGTCAAAGTTGCACACTGCAACATGTAACATGTAACATTAATTTCAAGTTGAGTTTCAGGTCTGAGACATGTTTGAAGGGCAACTTATTTGAGAGGCACAATCAGTGCTGCAGGCCCACTAGGAGCATTTGATTTACAGGCCTTGGGCACATGTTGTGCACTGTACAAGTACATCAAATTTGTCAATTATGGGAAAACCAAATGCCAATTCATTTTAGACACAGCACATGCACTTTAGCACTGGTCAGCAGTCCAGAGTCCTGAAACCAGTAAAAATGAAGTTCAGCACACAGTCAAAAACAGGTCAGAAGCAAAATAAACAGGGGAAATCATGCCAAAAGATGCCAGGTCTAACACTCTGGGTCAAGATTAATGATGAAAAATAAGTCCATGCCAGCCTACAGCATTTCCTTTCATACCAGCAAGATTGCACATAATTCACTTTTCAAACTCCTCACGCTTTGCTATAAGAGGAAGAAAGGGCAATCTCCATATTAAAAAAATAAGCAGCACTTTGTCAGGAGACTAGACGGACAACGTTCTTGTGGAAGTAAGGCACTGAACAGAAGCAAGATTGTGTAACAGGGTGGTAACTCTAACCTTTGATTGCCAAGAGATGCTCAAACACGCATGATTGCTCTGCACCAGTGCAGGTTGTGTATGGACTTGAGTAGCCAAAATGCAGTGTGGCCTTGGAGCATTCCATAAGGCATTACCTGTTCCCACATTGCAGGATGCTCAAACACACAGGAGAACTTCTCTGCACTACGGCGTATGTGTTTGGGCTCAGTGACCATATAGTAGTGTGGCTTTAGGAAATTACATAAGACACCGCCTGTCCCCATAATGTGATACATGCGTGGGTTGTGTCCGGGCCAAAGATAGGCCCTTCTATAGTTTTTGGGGAGGGTGCTCCGGTGGATGGTAGGAGGCCAAGGACTTCTAAATGGGTAAGCGGAAAGCTCTGCCACATCTAGTCCTTTCTCTGGCACTAATACTATTGATATATTCATTGTAAGAGGAGTAATGTGCTGAACAAAGTGCCTATCTACACCCTATGGCCTTGTTCAAAGTGCCTTTCCACTCTGCCAGATCAACCTGTTTGGTTTTCTCCCCTTGAAGGTGATGATGGAAACTCATACTGTGCTCAGGTGGCTGCTTTGAAGAATGTTGCCCCGCTGTTGTGCTGACCGCTAAATTGTAAAAGATATGTGCTAAAAGCACCCACAATTACTAAGAGAGATATTGATTTAAATATGGAGAGCCTGCCCAGTCCAAATGTCATGGTAGAAGCCTGTATGGTTAGACTGTGGGATAAGATTTATGATAAACTTGAAGCCTTATTTAGGGATCTGATAAAGTCAGTAGACTGGTACATATTGATTTATTGCTAACAGGCTAGAAAGAACAAGATGTGCATTTTACTAATGATATGCAGCTCTCTCCTCGACCGCTTAGATCTAAAATGTAATCTGGGGCAAATCTGGTGGCGAGTAGAAAGTACAAGGTTCCTCCTTGCCCTTCTTTTTTTTTCTTTTCTTTTTCTCTTGGGAATGTGGTACAAGGAAGGACAAAAAAATTCTTCAAATATTACATACATAGTCAAAGCACAAAACAGTAGTTGATATATTTACACAAATTCTGCAATGAGACCTTAACGGGAGGAATAATAGATTAATAGTAAAAGACATTTCATTAAGAGACCTATCAAACCATAAAGCAGCAATTGCTTTAAAAAACGCGTCATACTCTGGTAGCCCTCCAATTTGTTACCGGGGCCCAAAGACGCTCACCCTTCCCAAGCTTTCTATTACCTTTAAATTTGTACAAGCTTGACTCGATATTATGAATTCCCAACAATCTGGATAGCCACATCTGAAAGGACGGGGCAATCGCATCCTTCCAAGCTGCAGAGATTAAAATTCGGAGTACTGCCACAGATAAAAACACTAAGGCCCTTTCTTCATCTCCCAGGCCCAGCTTAGAATCATTAAAAAGCAGCATTAGTGTAGGGGATAGGTCGATGACATGACCTAGCAGCCCCTCCCAAAATGTCATTATCTCACTTTTAACAAAATCCAACCGATTACAGAAAAAGAACATGTGTGTTATATCAGCATGACTCATTACATCTGGGGCAACTGTTGTTTTCCCTTATACCCCAGGCGTATAGTTTAGCAGGTGTATGGTACAAATTAAAAATAGTCTTATAATGTTGTGCTTGAAGGTTAGAAGCCCAAAATATCTTTTTGTTCAGCGAGAGGGAAAGATCCACATCTGGATCCCCCAGTTTTAAAGCCCAATTAGACTCCACCTTCTCTATATCATCTTGAATTCGTTCTACTAAGCAATCATAAATAGTCTTGATCTTCTTGCAGCCTCTAAGTAATACCTTGATCACCGGAAAGTCAACTATCGATGAGAACCTAGGCCTAACGGCCCCAATCGTACGAGCAACTTGACCATATAGCAGCCAGTGGCTACCTGGAATATCAAATCTTTCCTGCAATATCTCAAATCCCAAAATATTATCTCCTTCCAATATATCTCCCAGAGACAAAATCCCCATTTTCTTCCACGCATGCAAATTTCTATCGGTTTTCAATTGGGACAAGATGGAAGAGTTACACAATTGTACGTATGGATTCAATTTTGGGACATTAAAGAATTTCATAATTGCTTTCCACGCCTGCCATGCCCCATACAATGTCTTCAGTCGTGTTTTTTTATAAAAGGATCGCTCTTACTCCCAGTGCAGCAACCCTGATGCCTTGCCACCCGAAAGCATCTTAAAAATCTGGGGAGGCTCCCGTCCATCTACAATCTCGGGCCCTGTGACAATTGCGGATTTGGCCTGAACAAAGGTAACCATTTGGATCAAGAGGCAGGCCCAATGGTATAATCTTAAATTCGGTCAAGCCATCCCTCCCCTTTCTCTAGGTAGCAACATTAAATTAGTAGAGCGCCTTACCTTTCCATATTGCCATACAAATCTTATAAAAGCGGCTTCCAGATGTTTCATAATTTTATCCTCCATTAGTAATGGGATAGCACGGAACAGGTACAGCACTCTAGGAAACAGTCATCTTGAAAGCGTTCACCCTTCCTACCAGAGAAAGATGAAGCACGTCTATTCACTTTAATTCAGTTTCAATGTTTTTAATAAGCGCAGGTAGTTCTCAGCGACAATTTTTTCCACAGTGGCATTGATTTTAACCCCTAAATATGTTGCAGAATCAACAAATCTGTAATCAGTTTTAATGATATTCTTGGAACATATAACCTGAGTTTTCTTTTCATTTAATAGGTACCCAGACTCACTACCAAACACTTTAGCCATTTCCCCCAGAATAGGGAGAGACTGTTGTGGGTTAGTTGTTAACACAGCAAGGTCATCGGCATACGCCAAGATTTTACTAGGGTAGCCATTGCAGATCACTGGAGTTATTCCGGGGCAGTCTAGAATGCCCTGGATGAGAGGGTCAATGTACAAAGCAAATAGAATGGGGGAGCAGGGGCACCCCTGACGAGTCCCCCTCTTGATGTTAATCACCCCCGATTTCTTACCCATGGCCGTCACCCTAGCTACAGGCTCTACATACATTGCCTTAAGGGCTCCAATAATGTTAGGACCAAATCCTCTCGCCGCCAAAACACCCCAAAGAAAGCTCCAATCAACGCGATCGAACGCTTTCTCTGCGTCGAGCAGGATCATGGCCATCTTCCCCCCCCCCCGTGGCAGCCAGGGCGTCGAATAATGTTATTGCCCTACATGTGTGATCAGTTGTGCCCCGTCCGGGGACAAACCCATGCTGCCACGGGGATACGAGACCGCCAATGACCCTGCTAAACCTTTTTGCCAGAATTTTTGAATAACGTTTGGTGCCAGAATTAATCAATGATATGGGGCGATATGATCCTGCCCTTTCCACCGGTTTCCCCTTTTTGTGAAAAATTACAATATTTGTCTCTTTCCAAGAGTCAGGTATCGAACCAGAATACATACCTCCTTGTCCTTCTAATTGCTGTCCCACAAAAACTGAAGGTGACGCTTACTTCATCTGAACTTCTACTGCACCTTGTGTCATATTCAGCCCTGCAAATATAAGGTCCTTTGCCTCAGAGGTTATGACAGAAGCTGCCTACCATAAATTTGCCGCCTGTCCCTATGTGTTAATCTTGTAAAACCGTCCTCCATTTGGTGAGAGGGCTTTGAGGATCATACGCAACTTAGAAATAAGGTCACTCATTGGTGTAGTAGATACCTAGGTTTTGATTTAGCATGAGGCCAATAGTATGGATTTGGAATGCCAATGAAACAGTTTGTGGATGATACTACTGTAATCAAATTCTTTCTTTTTTTTTTTTTTAAACGTTGGCTTTTTACCTTCTAGGGCTTGTAACTTATTTGGTGGGTCTAGTTGTATTCATGTATTTATAAACAGAGTTTACCTTGCCCTCTGCTTTGGCGACTCAAATTGTCCCTATAGACCCTGCACTGACAATTCTGTCCCCACCCCATAACCATTTTTCACTACTAGGATAACTTAAGGGTATAATTTGACAGATTTCGAGTTTATCTTGTAGCAGTGCTACCATGGCAGTAGGACCCTCAGCTAGTTTCACCTGGATTTGCTGATGATGCACAGCTGAAGCTGTGCTGGTGGAAGCAACCACCAGCACAGGTGGTGGTTGCTCTCTCTGATGACACGGGGGGAGGGGCAGCATCCAAGTTTCAGGATGATCTTACGGCTGTCGTTGACTGATAATTGTCTCCAACTGAACTCCAGCAAGTCAGAGGTCCTGTTGGTGGGAAATCACCAAGAGCTGTGGGGGGGATCGGTGGTGGCCAGCCATATTGGGCTGTGCACCTACCCCTAAGCAGGTGGTGAAAGATCTTGGTGTTTGGGTCGACTCAGACCTCAATATTCAGTTTCAAACCAAGGGACCGGCTTCGGCATACTCCGGGGTCTTAACTGTTGCTTGGGTTTTTTGACGCACCCGTTAGGCAAATGAGTACTCCGGCCTCCATTTTATCTACACTGGATTATGCCAATGCAATGTACTTAGGGGTAAAAAAAGTCTGAAACTCTGAGATTACAGTGAGTCCAAAATGCGGCAGCTAGAACCCTGCTGGGGCTCCCCAGAACATGCCCCACTTCTACGGCAATCCGCCAGTTGCATTGGTTGCCTGTTGTCAACCGAGTGGAATTTAAAGTCCTTTGCACTGCATTCAAAATCTTGAAATCTTCCTCTCCGGCCATCTAGTCCGATTTGCAATTACCTTATTCCCCTTTGCGTCAACTTCGCTCCACGGGACAACATCTGGAGACTGTGCCTCGTACGAGGAGGGCACGGTCAGGCGGGCGCTCTTTCCGTTTGCTGGCTACCAAGCTTTGGAATGCTCTAACACTTCCTATTCGTGCCATGGAGAACTACATGGCCTTTCACAGGGCTATTAAAACTCATCTTTTCCCCACAGCCTAGTGCCTTCTTCTGATTTCCAGCCTCTATGTTCTGCTTCAGTGCTGGGATGCCACTTCACTGAGGCAGCTGTGCGCTATACAAAACATGGTAACACAACATTTCCAGATTGCCCTGGTGTCCTAAGAATTGTGAGTTGGAACATTGCAGGCTATGCCTCTAGGTCGGGTCAGGGTCTAGTTCCTGGCTCTCATTTATTGAGTCTTCTGATATTGTTGCACTGCAGCAGAACTGGGATGTAACCGATATCTTGCAAAACGGCCATTTTTGTTATTCTATTGCAACTCGGCCTTTTAAGTTGGGGAGAGCTAAGGGGGTTTATCTGTTTGGGTGGGACTATCCTTAAATGCCTAAATGACTTCGATTTATACTACTAGTTATGTGATACATGTGATCATTTCGGAATGCTGTAAACATTCTATCTATATCTTTAATTGTTATAAATATCATTTTTCCTATTAGAATATTGTTGATTTTGGTAAACTGTTTGAGCTTGTTGATTTTTCCCCCCAAATAGGTACTTATTGCCTTTTTACATTTGAACAGTCTGAGAGCTATTTACAATTACCGTTCAAGCAAGGTCACATCCCTGTCTGCTCCGGCATACAAATACACATATCGAGTTACATTTAATCGTCCAGCTTTCCAAATGTTTGCGATCTTTGATAATGTGCTTTCCCAGAACAGGAGTCCACAGAATTACAGTCATGCCCTAATTTGCAGGGATTTTAATAACACATTAAATGTATGTAGGTAGACCAAACTCTTAGGGCCAATTGTGTCTACTGTATCTGTCCTCAGAATCCAACATGAGAGGTCTTGAGCTGGGAAATTTTGTTATGAAAAGGGACATGGTTAGTGTTCATGAATTAAACTTAGTCGCTAACCCTGCTGGTCTGACCTTCTTTGGTAGAGGCTATGCACCCACAGTAGGGCACATTATGCTGTCTAGATTCCCATTTAGCCGGATTGTTACTAGTGAGCCCGTAGATCAACGTATTGGGGGATCATAACCGCTCACAGGCTTTGTTGACTTTCACAGCTCTCAAAATACTAATTTGGCCTGGATCCAGTGCTCAGATGCACCCTAAGAATGATAACCAGTAGAAATATATAAAGGATAACTAGGAGGAAATTATTACTGCCCTCTTGAAAAGTCCCAACAAAGCTCCTGGGAAGGTCACAGTTCCAATTGATTTATTTAAATGAAACCTGGTTTTATGGTCCACCTAACTTACAAATCCTTTAATTTCCTGCCTGGTGACACACCACCTGCGTCCTGGTCCTATTCGGATTGTACGGTTAATAAAATTAAAAAAAGGCAACAATTATGATCCCTGCTATTATCATTCTATTTCCCTTACTGACTCGTCGGCGAAAACTCCTGGAAAAGTGATTTTTAATCCAATTAGATCTTTGACCGACAATCGAATTATTATTAGTTCTTGTCAATTGGTTTTCAGGAGGGCCTGGGTACAATTTGAGCAGTGCCGGAATCTACATCTCGTAGTTAAATATGTGGTACCCAGGCACTGACCTCTGTACCTAGCCTTTATAGGCCTTTCCAGTTCCTCTGAATAGGTTAACCAGTCTAAAGTTTGGCATATATTATTAATTGGGGTCTGGAAGCTGCTTTTGGTCAACTTTTCACACTTTCATCTACAAAGAAAGGTTTGCTTCGGATCAGTGTCTACTGAGCTGTATGGGCATTTTAGTGTCTCTATTATTCGTACTATATTTACATTAATTATCATTTGATTCTAAGTGCAGAGGATGTTCTAAAGATAGGTCAACAGCATATTCCAGCATCACTATAGGCTGATGATGCTGTGTTAGTAGCTCAGATACCCCGTTGTTTGAAACAGTCTTTCCTTCTTTTATGTCAAACCTCGAGATGAACATTAACTACTCCATGTCCCATATTATGGCTTGTGGTGCCCAAAAATCAAAATCTGAGACCTACTCACTGTAATGATAATATCAGCTGTGACTGAGCAATTTTCTGGGAGACTATTCACTCGAACAGGACTTGGAACACAAGTATCACTGCTAGGCGTCTCAAATACTCACAGGTGGTTGGTGCTCTCTTTAATCTAATGCCTCTGGTCAGAGGCAAACAGATAGAGGCCTTCCTTGAAAGTATAATACACAGTGTGTGCCAGCAGCTACTTATGGTGCTGGAGTTAGGGGGTTTACAACAGCCACTTGTCTTTGGACAGAAGAAAATCGCTTCAATCAAAGGTTATGTCCCAACCCCTTGTTGTCCCTTTTTTTTTTGCCATGAGTAACTTGGTTCAAGTTACATTGAGGACCATGTAAAACTTGCTCCTCAGACTTAGGCTGACAATTTATAAGATTTGTAAGGCCATCTTAAACCAACAAGTAATCATGGACTACATAATTTGTGGTATGGGTGGGCATATCCCTTAGCTTGTATATTTCACATCAGACTTTTATTGTTTGGGTAGGTCATCTCTTTTTAACGACCCTAAAAGCGTTACCAAGTCTGACTTGCCCTGGATAAAGTGCACTTTCCAGCATGACAGCCAGCGGCTGAAGGGATAAGGTTGAACTTAAGTCTACTAATAGGCAATATATTTCTTTGTTAATAGTATCAAACTGTATTTGCAGTTTATATCGGACCATTGGGAACATGCACCGTTGTTGAGATTTAGTCTCGGTACTATACGGACCCTTCTCGATTTCCCTTTGGGCCAGTATCGGGAGTCAAATGTTCCTGTTTGCCAATATGACACTGGTTCTCTCCAAACACTTTTGCATTTTATTTTTTTCTGCAAGTTTTACTTTAAATATACTATGTTTTTTCTTTTCACCAGCTTTGAAAATGTATAGGTTTAGATCATGTAAGCCTTCTTTATTTTTTCTTCAGATATTATAGGATCCTTATATCGTTACAGATTTGAGTTGCCTGCTAAAATGTGCTACCAGGTCATAAAATCATGCAGTTTCTATGTATTTATTTTTGCTTTTAAAAGAAGTCCTTGAAGCATTTGGAGCGGTCGTACTTTTATGATAAATGTATTTAATCAAATAAACTATTTTTGATTGAGTGATTAATATACCCTTTCATTTTAAAATCATTATCACTCCATAACCATCAACTCACCCTACCCTGCAGTTGATGTCCTCTATCTCCCAGGACATCCTCACACTGCACCTGCTCTTCCAGTCACTTCTCCTTTTCCTGTTCAAAGCGTCCCTATTGTGAGTTGGATTCACTTAGAGAGGCCCCAGCAGGCACCTGTACCCATCTCTTTCACCCAGCTCAGCTTCACTTTTATACTATCCGTTCTCATGGTCTGTAAATTATGAAAAGGCATGCCCCTACACCTTTGCCACCGTGATCAGTGTTGGCATAGTACCTACGAAGAGACCCTTACAGTACGCTGAAGTTACTTCTGTGAGATACTGCTATCATACAGTTGTGTTCTCTAGGCAACTGCAGAACTCCTGGTGCAGCACTGTTATTTGAAATGTAGGAGCCAGACAAATGGTATTCATGATCTTTAATTAAAATAAAATCTCTCCGCAATCTACTTAGCAGTCACAGAAAATCACATCTCTTCTTTTACATTATTCTTCACTGTGAAAATGAAATGTTATGTGTCACGTCATTGCCTAATGCCATCCCTGGAGACAGGCACAGCTCCTTCAATATGGTGATCTGGTTCTTTCAACAGCAGCAGCAGACAGTCTTCATCAGCAGTGTGGTGACCCAATCTGGATACCATCAGTTCACCTTCTCAAAATACTCCTTGGAGCCCTGCGGGCTGGGTTTGATCTGCAAGTGTGAGATGAGAGACAGGGACAAATGTTACTTGCGCAAACTTTGTTTAAGTGAATTTAAAACATTGCAGGTGCAAGATCCAAAGAGCACTAACTTTAAAGCCTGCCTCTCATTTAGAATATACAGTAACCCAAATCCCTCAGTCCAGTCTCCTCTGCTACAGGGAGGGTACATATTGGATGGCATCTCTGGATTTACTCTCAACCGGACATCTGTTATGGACTAGCTTACAAGACAAAATACACCAGACATGGCTTTGCCAAAAATTTAGGTGTTGCAAAGTCACCCTACCTGCTCCTTAATAATTTATGTAGCAAGAAAAACCTCCAGCTCATTTTGCATCTCTGGACAATATTTATCCACCCCAAAGGGAACGGGCATAACCCCTCTGTCTAATGAAAGCCAGTGCACCTCCTTTCGTTCTACTCCAAGAACTACTCCAAGAACTACAGCCAGGAAGGATGGGTTTGTGGTTAGTATTCATATGTGTTCAGACTCTTCATGATCACTTCCCCCCTGCTTGGCCACGATCCCATCAGTCTTTCCTCCCGGAAATGATCTACTGGCCTGGGAGCGAGGAATGGTGGGGTTACAGAACGCAGGATGTGGCACTCAGCTGTCAGCTTTACCAACGTGTATGTTGTTCATACAGAAGATCTATATTTAACAGCATACAATGTAACTGCAGCTCGCAGTGTGATCCTTAAGAACTGGTGTGTTTTGTCTTTCTTGAAAAATAGACGAGCCTAAAAGCGCAAAAAACGTATGGGGAAAGGATATGCGCACAGTGGCAGTACACAATGAGTTTAGCCAATGGTGGTGAGGGGCACATGGACCCTGGATCCCCCCTGCTCATTTCCTTTCGTGGACAGACTTCCCAAGCAAGCCTTCCAAGTTCACTTTTTGTTTTAGTTCTGTGGCCTGGGATCTCTCATATCACTAATAAAATAGGAAGAATTTTGTAGTCTACTTAAGAGTTTAGAGCCATTAGTGATAAATCCCCAGGAGATAAAGTCTTCAAAGGCCGTTGAAACCACCTACCACTCAGGTCGCCTTTTTATGCAGAGCACTCAAAGGACTGCTATGCGCACACTTTTCTATCCCAGTGTAGTTTTGGGATATTTCAGGTAAGTTACCAAATTAATATACAATCAAAACGTGTATATGCAAAATCAGCACGAAAACAAAGCTGAATCATCCAGGAAGTTCAACAGGATCGACAGACTAACACAGCAATTCACCCATGAATGAATGAAATGAAATAAAAAGAGCATTTATAGAGCGTGATAGCTACCCTCAGGCGTCCTAGCGCTGCAGACATCACGCTTATTACACAACAGTTCAGGCTATTCTGGTTTGTTAAAAAGCAAGGTTTTTTAGAAGTTTACGGAAGGTGAGTAATTTAGGCTCTGATCTGAGTTGGAGGGGTAGGGAGTTCCAGAGTCTGGCCGAGTTGTGGGAGAACGAGCAGCCTCCACACCTGGCTCTCTTGAAACTCAGTGTTACGGCCAGGAAATAGAATTCAGATCTGAGTTGTCTGTTTGGGTGATAGGCTGTTATCAAAGATTGGTTAATGATAGATCATGTTCCCCAGAAGGCTCGGTGAGCCATGCACATTGCTTTAAATTCAACCCTTTCCCTCACTGGGAGCCAGTGGAGGTCAATCAGTCCGGGTTTGACCGGGAGTCGGCGGGGGATCTGGAGAAGGGTTCTGGCTGCACAGTTTTGGATGATCTGTAGCTTGTTTAGGGTCGTCGGGGTGCACCTAGGTAAAGGGCGTTCCTAAAATCCAGACGAGATAGGATCAGACCCTGGACCATTATATGTCTTGCATGAAAAGGTAGCAGGAGAAGGATTTTATGCAAGAGTCTTAGCAGGCCATAGCAGGTGGCTGAGAGTTTGGCTGCGTGGCAGTTGAAATTAAGGGATATGTCCAGCCAGATGCCCAGGCTTTTGATCGTATCTTTAGGCACGGGGGCCGGTCCGAGGCAAGGACGCCAGAGTGGGTTGATGGTGGTATTAATGGAACTGCCAAGGAGCATGAGCTCCATTTTGTCCCCATTCATTTTGAGACAGGAAGATGTCATCCACTCGGCGACTGCTTCCAGGCAATTTTTCAGACAATTGGGTGCGGCTTGCTGGGGATTTAGAGCCACCACTAGCTGAGTGTCGTCCGCATAAGTGACAAGTTTCACTCCAAAAGGGCAGACGATCTCGGCTAGGGGGCTCATATATAAATTAAATAGTGTAGGGCTCAGGGAGGAGCCCTGCGGCACACCCCAGCCAAGGGGCTTGCTGGGGGAGGTGAAGTCGCCCTCAAAGACCTGGAAGGAACGATTGGAAAGGAAAGACCTAAGCAACGTGATTGCCATTCCGGATATTCCCTTACTGCTAAGTCGGTGCAGTAGGAGGTTGTGGCTCACAGTGTTGAAGGCAGCACTTAGGTCAAGGAGGATGATGGCTGCAGAGCCTCCCTGGTCTAGGATCCTCCTGGCCTCCTCCGTCACTGCGACCAAGGCGGTTTCAGTCCCATGTAGGGGGCGGAACCCCATCTGAGTGGAGTCCAAGAGATTATTGGCTTCTAGGAACTCTATTAACACTGTGTTAGCATGCTTCTACAAGATTTTACTTAGCCAAGGCAGCAGGGAGATGGGTCGGTAGTTGGTCGAGTTGTTTTGATCTAAATTAGGTTTTTTGAGAAGGGCTCTGACCATGGCTATTTTTCCATGGGGGTGGGACGATGCCGGTGGATAGAGGGGTATTGAGTAGTTCCAAAATGGTAGGTAGGATATGGCTAGTAACTGGGGGTAAGGTGCGTGGTGGTGCAGGGTCATTAGGGGAGCCAGATTTTACCTGATGCATGATAGATTCAAGATTAGAGGGGTCTAAAAGAGGGAAATGGTCAAGTGTAGCTAAAGGCTGAGGCTCTGGATCAGAACGTGTCTGGTGCGGAGTCACAGGATGGGGAAAAGAGGTGTAGATTGTTTCGATTTTATGAAGAAAAAAATCTGCTAAATTGTTGCAGCGGGTTTGGGCATTCAAGGGGTCTAGGTTTTTCTGGGAGTTGAAGAAGGGTTTTTGCTATGCTGTATATTTACTTGGGCTTTGAGGCTGCTTCTGATTTTTTCCTACAAAAAGGACGACTGTGTGCATTTAATTCTGTCCTTGTAGGTTTAAATTGTTGCTCTGCATTCCATTTTCCTAAAAGGAGAGTAGTCAATACGCCATTTCCGTTCCATCTTTTTGCAGGTACGTTTCAATTCCCGTAATTCTGAGTACCAGGGGGCGGTCGCATTGCTGCATTTGGGTTCAGTAGATTTGACAGGGAGCACAGAGTCAAGTGAGTCGGAGATCCATTTGTTAGTTCTCGTTGGCCAGAGTGGGGTCAGGGATGCTGGGTGGTTTGGAGGTTTCAAGACCTGCCAACCATTTAGCTTGAGGAAGTTTCGACCAGTTACGGCTTCTGCACATTCCTAAGGGCTGGGGAGAATGTGAATTATGAGTGAGCCAGGATAGAGGTATAAGGACGTGGTCCGTCCATGGAAGGGGAGAGGGGTTCTCGACTCGAAGATCTAAGCTATTGCTAAAGATGGGGTCAAGGAGATGACTTTTGATATGGGTTGGTTTGGGCACTAGCTGTTTGAGCTGAAGATCTGAAAGGCTGGTGGTCAGTTCTGAGGCGATAAGGTCTGTGGAGTCATCAAAATGAATATTGAGGTCCCCTAGAAGAGTAAAGTTGGATGGGCTGTATGCTAGGTTAGCTATGATGGGTGGGAGGGTATTAGAGAATTGCCCCGAGGAACCGGGTGGGCGGTTTAAAAGCACTCCCGAAAAAGTGATAGTGCGGGAGAAGTCTATAGTAAAGGGGAGACTTTCACAGTCTGGTATAAAGGTGGGGGCGCTGCGACACCCGTAACAGCCTTTATAGATGACTGCTAGGCCTCCTCCCTTCCGCTTTTGCGGTCACTGCGTAGAATTTGATAGCCTTGGGGGGAGAGCCCGGATGGGATCAGGCTCTGAATCTGTATGCATCCATGTCTGTTAAAAACAGAGCGTCGGGGGTTTAACTCTTCTAGTAACATGGAGATTTCCAAAGAGTGTTTGGGGAAGAGACCTACAGTTTAAGAGGTACATACTGTGTTGCACCTTTATGAGTGGGGGGGTGCGATGGAATTGAAAACCACATTGTGGGCAAATGGTATGTTGGGCCGCCAGGTCCAATGAGGAGTGACATGAGGCAGGAATTTCCCCTCTTAGCTTGCATAGCCTGTTCGAGCTGTAGGTTTTAAAGTGGGAAGGTGAACGGGCAAGGGTTGTGGCCCCTGTGCACCGCCGGCGCGTCCGCTGCGCGTGGTGAATAGCATCTGGTTATATGAGCCTTTATCAGTGCAGTCATCCAATGGCGTTGCACCCTTCTCCCCGCTAACCCGGTAGTGTTGTAGAATTGCGCTCCTCCCTCCACATCAATCGGGAAAATCCTGTGGTGGACCGGGAGGGAGCTGGGTGTCAGCGGGTGTAGGAGTGCGGGTAAGTGAGGGATTTCCTTTTTAAAAGCAAATTCTAAAAAGCAGCAGTGCTCGGCGATTCAATAATAATTTCGAATCTTACGACTCCTTGAATAAGAGCCACTAGCTCAAAATGCTTTTGGGTTATTTTAAATCCAGTCCACACAGGACTAACACACTACACTTTTAAAGGATACTTTACACAGGAAGAATAAAAATGTGAAGCATTACTTAACAAATCAGTGCTTTGAAGCATTCATTCTTGTAGCAAGCCATCTTTCTAACTGAGCAGGCACCCCTTTGAGCGTTATCAAGCAGGTCCTTAAAATGCATCATGTGATAGCTTAGTTTGCAGGAAAATAAACTAGGCGGACACTGCAGATGTTACGTGTAACACATAGTTACATTCGGTTACGTAAATTATTTGTGCTGCTTAGAATTTTTGTTCTTAGGGAAGAGGTGGTATGTGTTTGAATCTTTTAATGACAATATACTTTTTGTAAAGCTGTTTTTGCAACATATGTACAAAATGTTATAACTTGAAGCTTTATTACCAATAACAAAGGGTACTTGAGCAAAACAAATATACGTGGATTGTGATCTAAATATGAAACATTTGAAGTACATCTGGACACTGATTCATCCCTTAAAAACCTCTGTGGCCCTTTTATGGCAGCTCCCCATTGGTCAGTATGTAGCAGCAGGATGCCCTGAGCCAAGCACTTCAAACTTGCTTTTCTTCAAAGCCATCATGCTTCTCTTTCGTATGTATTTATTTACGCTGGAAAGTGAGCTTGTGTTTTCGTTTTCACTCCCTCGGTCCTCCGTCGCATCATTCCCCCCTCCCAATCAACCCCAGCCAGATCACCCTCGCATCCAAACATGCTTTATTCAATCACTCTACAGAGTGCATCTTTTTACTCCCCCCACCTCCGGAACCTGAAAGAACTTCTTTCCTTCCTTTTTATCTTTTGGCATTTTTATATAGCACGAATAAAGATATCAAAGCACTTTACACGAGCACTAATTCAATTACAGAAATTTGCCCAGTGGGAAATAATGTTCTGCAAAGGCTCAAATATAATGGCGACCTATTGGCTATGCCTAAGTTTGTTTTCTCCGCTTCCGGACAAGTGTCCTCTTAACTTTCTTCCATCAATGGCCGAGTGGCTAATCATTTTCTAAAAGTTCTATTAAGACGGAGCTTCTGTTCAATTCTGGCTAATCCCCCCCCCCAATCCTGTTTTCTTCCTCTGCTCTTGGTTTCCTCTTCAATAGTCTCCTTAATTTCGCTCCTTAGTTTACTTCTGTCATTATAACTTGTCGAATCCAATTATTTACCATTCTTAAAAATTGAATCCTTCATTCCTTTATCCTCCTGAATTTCCTACTTAGTTCTCGCTCCTCTAGCTATTCCTATTCGAATCACATAGTTCTGCATAAATAACTAAACTCTTCTGAAGTTTACACATTGGCCTTGTTTTTACAAACTTACCTACATCCTCTTACCTCCACAGCAGTTATGCTGGCCCTCGTTCCTCCACGTTGTAAATTCGATTTTTATGTATTGTATTTAATTGCTATCATCCTCCCTACCTAATACAGCGCTCTGATACCCACAAGGGTCATGTTCGCGCTTTATAAAACTTTTCAAATAAATAATATCCCAATCTGTTCCTATGTACCAAACTGTTTCTCTGGTCTCCCTTATCCTGTTTACTTTAGCCCTCTGACTTCCCTGCACACCATCACACTTCTACTCTTTCGAGCTTCTCGCCCGCCTGCTGGTAGATCTGTATCTTATAACTTTGTTTATCTGTTTTCTAAAACAAAGGCAGAGGAATTGTGGGAGGTGGGAGACCTGTGCCACAGGCACGCACTCATGTGGTTTACACTAAGGGTGCAGCTAAAAGCGGTGGGGTGCAGCTGAAAGCAGTTCGGCGCCCTGACCTACTTAGCCTAGCACGGAGTTGCTTTCAATTTTGTGGTTACAAGGACACCGCACTGCCTGTGGATTGAAATGAAATACCAGCATTTGTAAAGCATACAGATACCTCCGGAGAGGTGTCCCAGCGCTGGGGGCTCTCGGGAAGATTAAGCGAGCTATTACCCAGAGTCACATGGTGCTGGGCTAACCTGCTGCCGGCACCGGTGATCTAACTATGAACCCCGTGGTACAGAGTAGACACCCTGGCCACTGCGCCACATCTCTTCTTCCATGGTTGGCTTACCCACGACTGAGGAAGGGGTTTTTCATGGCACGCAGGACAAAAGTGGTTTACAGCAGGACTCAAAACAGTAGCAGACTACTTTGCGGAAGGCAGGACTCACAACCTCGATGACCTGAGTTGGGGAAGATGGCTTGCCACTGATGGAATTCCTGACCTACGCCGCTCTCATGCAGATGAGCAGTCTTTTACCGACAGGCCCCACTGAGCCGCCTACACATAACTTGCTGCAGACCTTGCGGACTTTCAGCGGTGGACGCAGACTCACCGGATTGATTTATCGAACTACCTGGCTTATCCATGGTGACAGACAACTTACCTGCATTACGAACCTCGTGGAAAACTGATTTGGGTAGACCCGGGGTACACATAGAGGATACACATATGGGTAGACAGCATCTACCAGCTATTTTCACAGGGTAGACGCTGTCTCCACTGCCAAGAGGTAGGGCCCAACAGAAATATGCTGAACTTGTTCCGGTGTAATTTTGAGACACCAGGACACTTTCATCAGCGCCTGCAGGCTGTCTGATTTTGTTCCGGACAGCAAAGTGCAGGTGGGGAAGAGGCAGATCAGATTCCAGCTGTGCCTATAACAAAAGGCTAAGTTAAGGGGCAATCAACTCGAAAAAATAAAATTTTTATATAGCGCAAACTAGACCCGAGGCATCGGGTATCTGAGCACTTTACAGGAGCACCAGTTTCGTTACAGATGAACACATTCATTTTTGTTAGGCACATTTTTGACAAAGGCTCACAACTTATTACTTCTCAGGTAGTTAAGAGAAGGATGCTTTTGACTTTGTTCAGTCCCTGTCTAGAGAAGAAAACAAGTTACTTACCTGTAACTTTGGTTCCCCAGTATTGGTAACTTTCATAGATTCCCATGCTTTGTATCATTCCCCGTCGTCGGAATGGGACCCTCGGTAAATAGAAAAAAACCATAGTAGTAAGCACAAAGTGAAAAAATAGGCCTAGGCCTCATCTCATTTTGTAGCTTATCTACCTCTTTTTGTAAAAGAGACCAAAAT
This sequence comes from Lissotriton vulgaris, assembly GCF_964263255.1. Classification (NCBI taxonomy): domain Eukaryota; kingdom Metazoa; phylum Chordata; class Amphibia; order Caudata; family Salamandridae; genus Lissotriton; species Lissotriton vulgaris. The sequence goes on from NC_141693.1 coordinate 1,168,079,866, forward strand.
TCTGCAGCAGCCAATCAGAGCAGCCTCACCCCATAGAACCTTCCTGAGAGAAGCTCAGAGCCTCAGATTTTCGTAGCCGTTGTAAATAGCTATCCACCAAGACCAGAAGACTGAGCTTTCCCAGGGGAGGTGGGTGGGCGCATGGGAATCTATGAAAGTTACCAATACTGGGGAACCAAAGTTACAGGTAAGTAACTTGTTTTCTTGCCCCAGTATTGGAACTTTCATAGATTCCCATGCTTTGTATCAGAGTAACCAGCAGTAAACAGAAAAGCATATTTTGCCATACATGAACCTGAAAATGTTACACATCTCTAAAAAGAACAGCAGAACATATAGGATCATAAAATATGACAATAAAGCAGTTATACAAAATATGCAATAGGAAGGCGGGATAGAAAGGAAAGCTCACCGACTTATTGGAAAAGATTCCTCAGGACTGCTTGGCCCACTGCTGCATCCTCCTTCACAGAAGAATCCAAACAGTAATGGCGGGTGAAGGTGTGGACACTGCTCCACGTTGCCGCCCTGCAAATGTCCTTGATAGGGACTCCTGTGAATAACGCCGCAGATGAAGCCATGGATCTGGTAGAGTGAGCACGAACTGCTCGCTGCAGAGGCTTCCCAGCCGCCTGGTGACAAAATTGTATAGCACTGGAAATCCAACGGGAAATACAAGCTTTAGAAACTGGACAACCTTTGCGTGGAGCACTGAAGGAAACAAAGAGCTGTGAAGATTTTCTGAAATGCTTCGTTCGCTCCAGGTAGAATTTCAGGCATCTGTGAATGTCCAGAGAGTGCAAAGTTCTTTCCGCGGGTGAAGAAGGCTTTGGAAAGAATGGTTTCAAGACTACGGGCTCATTTAGGTGGAATTCCGAAGGTACCTTCGGGATAAACTTAGGATTTGTCCGTAGAATCAGTACATTATTCTTAAACTGGAGAAATGGTTCCTCAATCGTGAAAGCTTGGAGCTCACTTACTCTGCGAGCCGATGTCAGGGCCAAGAGAAGAGCCAGTTTCCAGGAAAGAAACTTAAGGTCAGACTTATGAACAGGTTCAAAAGGGGCTTTCATGAGAGATGACAAAACTAGATTCAAATGCCAGGCCGGAGGAGGCGGCCGGACTGGAGGAAAGACCCTGAATAAACCCTTCAGGAATTGTTTGACAATCCTCGCTGACCATAGGGAAGGACCTGAAGATGAACGTCTGAATCTAGAGATGGCTGCCAGATGGACTTTTACAGAAGATGGAGCCAATCCAGATTTCGCCAGTGAAAGTATGTAAGGCAAGAGTTTGTGCGGAGAAGAAGTATATGGGTGTAAACCTTCCTTCTGGCACCAAACACAGAATCTCTTCCATTTAGCACGATAGGTCTTGTTGGTACTAGGGGCTCGAGCCTGAGCCAGAATGTCTCTACATTCCCCTGAGAGATCTAAACCCTGGAACTCTCTGAATTCAGGAGCCACGCTGTCAATCGCAGTGACTTCAAGTCCGGATGTAGAACCTGACCGTGAGACATTGTTAGCAAATTTGGAACAGGATGCAGGAGAACTGGCTGGTCCTGGGAGAGGAGAAGAAGTTCCGAGTACCAAACTTGTCTGGGCCATGCTGGAGCGATCAGAATCATCCTGCACGGTTCCACCTTGAGTTTGCTGATCAACTTCGGAATCAGTGGGATGGGAGGAAAGGCGTAAACTAAGGCGCCTGACCAGGCAATCAAAAGCGCATTCCCCAAGGATTCCCGATGGTGAACCCTGCTTGCGAAGGACAGGCATTTGGCGTTCTGGGGAGTCGCGAACAGGTCGATGGATGGGGTCCCCCATCGTGCAAAGAGTTCCTCCAGAACGGTTTGATCCAGTTCCCACTCGTGAGAGACTGTTCTCTGACGACTCAAAGCGTCCGCCCTGACATTGAGCGTCCCCGCTAGATGTTCCGCTGAGAGGAAGACATTGTTCTGGATTAACCAATTCCATAGCGTTTGGGCTTCCTTGGAGAGGGTGGAGGATCTTGTTCCACCCTGTTTGTTTATGTAGTGCATGGCTGTAGTGTTGTCCGTACGAACCAGCACTGCACGGTTCTGAATCCTCGGAAGAAAAGCTTGAAGAGCCAACCGGATAGCGAGAAGTTCCAGGAGGTTGATATGGAACTTGCTTTGCACTGGACTCCAGTGACCGCTGACCTTTAGCTCTTGGAGGACCGCTCCCCATCCTTCCATGGAAGCATCCGTTGTTACAATAAGGGGAGATGGTGGAAGGAGGAACGATAAACCCTTGGAAAGATTGTCTTTCCGCAGCCACCAGCTGCCTGCTTTTCTCATTTCCTTGGTAACGACAATCTTGTCGTCGAAGGATCCTGTGACTTGCCGCCACTGTCTGTCCAATTGCTCTTGTAATGGACGCATCCTGAGCCTGCAGTGCGGAATTAAAGGAATGCAAGATGAAATCGATCCGAGAAGTGATTTGTACCTGCGAACTGTCAGTGTCTTTCGGGATTGGAGAAGACGAGCTGAACACATTAGTTTGGTCTGGCGTACCTCCGATGGAAGGGCTAAGCAACTGTCCGTGTTCAGGATGGCTCCTAGGAACCTTGCTGACTTGGATGGGCATAGAACCGATTTCTCCCTGTTGAGTCGAAGACCTAGTCGCTCGAACAGATCTTTGCATGCCCGGACTGCACTGGACGCTTCTAGAACAGATGGAGCTTTTAGCAGCCAATCGTCCAGGTATGGAAACACTTGAATAGCTTGCTTCCTGGGAAAAGCGGCCACCGGAGCTAGAATCTTTGTGAAGATCCGCGGGGCGGACCGGAGACCAAATGGCAGTACTTTGAATTGAAAGTGGCTCTTGCCCACTGTAAATAGAAGATATTGCCTGTGAGCTGGATGAATTGGAACGTGGAAGTAGGCGTCCTCCAAATCTAGGGTCGCCATATAATCCCCTGGATTGAGCAGACGAAGGATGTCTTGAAGAGTGACCATCCTGAAGGACAACTTCACGAGATAAGTGTTGAGCTGCCGTAGATCTAAAATTGGACGCCACTTGTCCTTTGTCTTCCGAACCAGGAAGAACCTGGAATAGAACCCTTTCCCCTTTTGCGAAAGGGGTACAGGCTCTACCGCCCCCTTGGTGAAAAGTTGGTGGGCTTCGAGATGAAGGAGCCTGAGGTGTTTGGGAGGGAAGGCATCCGGCGCTCTCGTTGGAGGAAGGTCTTGAAACTCCAATGTGTGTCCTTCTCTGACAATCTGTAGGACCCACTGATCCGATGTAATAATCATCCAGTTGTTTAGGCAATGGGCAATCCTGCCCCCCACTGATGTGAATGAGGGAACAGGAACAGTGGAAAGAGCCACCTGGCCGCTATTGTTTCCTGGTGTTGTCTCTCCTTTGCTGCCCCTGACGTCCTTTAGGCTGCTGGCGAGAGAAAGAACCCCTTTGCGAGTATTGAGGCTTATACGTCTGGTTGGACTGGGATCCAGAAGAGTAGCGATTTTGATTTCCTCCACGATAAGAAGAAAAACCTCTACCTCTAGCCCCCCTAAAAGGCACTTTACGATACTGCAATGTACCCAAGGACTTAGCTGTATCCGTGTCCTTTTTGATGCCTTGCAGGGCCTCATCGACGTGCTTGCCAAACAGCATCTCACCGTCGTATGCTAGATCCAAAATCTTATTCTGCACCTCCTGCCTGAACCATGTGGCCTTTAACCACCCTTGGCGTCGCAGAACGGCCGAGCCGGCAAGTGCTCGGAATGCGGTGGTTGCTACATCCATTGCCACATCAATGACCTCCGAAGAGGCCCGTTCCCCTTCAAGCAAAATCTTCACCTCCTCTTTAGAAGAATCCTGCAGTTCCTCTACAAATGGAGCAAGGTCGCACCACATTTGCCGATCATAGCGTCCCAGAATCGCTAAAGCATTGGCTGCTCTAACCAGGAGACTGGCCATAGCTGAAAATCTTTTGCCTACATTGTCTAGGCGCCTGCCTTCCTTATCCGGCGGTGTAGTCATCGGCGTAGAAGGATTCTTGGATTTGCTCTGGGCAGCCTGCGAAATGACCGAATCCGGTTTCGGTTGGCCAAGCAAACATGCCGGACTGCCATCAGGTGCCTTGTACTTCTTTTCCAGTCTCGGAAGCACCGGGAGGACTGTGGCTGGATTATGCATAGCCTTCAAGCCCTCAGACCAGACATGCTCAATGATCGGGATGGACCTCACTGACTTTCTGAATGGTTCTTTAAAGTCATATAAGAAGCAATCCGATTGAACCGTGGTCACTGGGAGACCAAATCTTTTGGATGCCCTGTCCATTAGGTTGTGAAACCCTCCAACATCCGCTGGAGGCGAAGTAATGTTATCTGGATCGGTGTTGTCCGGATCTATAGGGTCAGTAGTATTCCACGGCGCCTGTTGATCTTGATCAGGATCCGCTTGCTGGTCTGCATCTGAAGACGCAGCGTCATCAGTATCCTGCACCTGTACCACCTCTTGTGGGCGCACTCCCGGCGCAGTGGTACGCTCTCTTGGAGGCAAAGAATGGTCTGCCACAGGTTGTAATGTCTGAGGCGGAGGTGTTGGGGGGCGCACTTGTTGCGTTTCTGGAGGGGCAGGGAAACGTTGCCGGTAGTCCTGCAACATAAGTCGTAAATCCGCCACTAAAGTGGATGGTATTGCCACCATCCCTTCAGGTACCTGACGCATAAGCTGCTGTGGAGGCATGTGCTTGGTAGTAGTGCGCTCCTCCTCATAATAATGCTCTGGAGCATAGTGCTGTCGTTCCAACTGCTCTTCCTCAGAGCTAACATCCTGAACCTTAACCTGGAGGTCAGAAGGGCTATAGGCTTGCCCAAATTCACTGAAAGTCTCTTCATCAGAGTCCTCTTCTAACAGTAGGCTAGGTGGTAATCTCTGCACCTGGCGAGGAGACGTCATCTCTGGCGTTATTAGTCTCCTTTTCTGCGAAAAAACCTGTTTTTCAGAAAATTCCGTCGTCGACGAGGCAGTCGTCGACGAGGCCGTCGTCGACGGTAAGCTCTTCTGGGTCTGTGTCGACAGTGGAAGTGCAGACGTAGACACTGTCTTCATCGCCGAGAGTTGCGTCGTCGACGAGGTGAAACTCATCGTCGACGATGGTGGTATCGTCGACGGGACCGTCGACGAGCTCGTCGTCAGCAACATGGTAACCAGCGTCGTCGACATCGTCGTCTAAGTCGTCCTCGTCGTCGACACCGCCGTCGACGCCAGCCTTGCAGTCATTGTCGTCGACGTAGAGAGGGTCACTCTCGTCGACGACTAGCAGGATTCCGGAGCCTTGAAAACCGTCGACGGTGTAGGCGTCGACACAGCCGTCGTCGACGAGCCCGTCGACGAGGCAACCTTGGCAGAGCTGTCCTTTTTTACACTCGTCGACGACTTCTGCTTCTTGTCTGAAGCGACCTCCTGAGCAGGAGTTGCAGGCTTCTTGACCCCTCGATCTTTCTCTGAGGGAGGTGAAGAGATTGTAGAAGTCTTTCTCACCTTTTTTGAGGGCTGTTGTTCCTCAGGCTTACCCTGCCTCTCCTTTTCACCTCGGTGAGGAGATTTTTGGGCAGCCGGCCTGTCAGACCTATCAGAGGTCCCTGGTAAGGCCTTGTGACGGGACTCGTCTGAAGTAGAAATGGGGGACCTACCCCTTTTCAGAGACTTTCTGGATGACACCATCGACGAGGAGCCCTCACTGTCCGAAGAGACAATGTCCTTCCGTTCCTTCATCTTTTGAAGCCATGTGAGGAGACGTCCTTCCCTGTCCCTCAAGGTCTTTGCTGAGAAGGATCTGCAAATCGGACAGCCTGTTGGTTTATGGTCCGGATACAAACAGTAGATACAATCCTCGTGTTTGTCCTCGACAAACAACCTCTTTTTGGAGCAGGTGGCACAGGCTCTAAAAAGGGCTTTCCTCTCCGACATGATGAGAAAATATCCAAGTAGTTGAAGAAATAACAAGAAAAAACTGAAGAAAACTGAGCAGAGCTCAATGGAGACTCCCTTGCACAACGTGCGGTAGAAAATCTGAGGCTCTGAGCTTCTCTCAGGAAGGTTCTATGGGGTGAGGCTCCTCTGATTGGCTGCTGCAGAATTTTGGTCTCTTTTACAAAAAGAGGTAGATAAGCTACAAAATGAGATGAGGCCTAGGCCTATTTTTTCACTTTGTGCTTACTACTATGGTTTTTTTCTATTTACCGAGGCTCCCATTCCGACGACGGGGAATGATACAAAGCATGGGAATCTATGAAAGTTCCAATACTGGGGCAAGATATGCATGCACTGTTGCAATGTCAGATGTGTTGGTCTGACAGTATTTATTCAAATAATTTGAATACCACTATTTTGTTTTATTTAATTTTAGCACTACTTGCACCAATGCAGGGTGTCACATCACACGTACACATTCTACAATTACAATTAATCATATGTGTGCAAATCAATGTACAGGTTTTGTTAAATAAGACAGTGAGGGTTAGCAGGTGTAGGAGTCACACGTCCTTCGTAGCTCTTTGTGGTATAGAAGAATTACAATTTATGAACTGCCAATAACAAAAGTATCTCTGTATTAATAGCAATAACCCACTTACCCATTTACACAAAATAAAGTGTCATCTGCATGTTACATTATGAGCTTTGCTAGAGATTAAGCCTCTGTGCTACTTTGATTCAAAACTGGGACTAGACAAAACAGATCTTAGTTATATACATTATCCTCCAAAGTAACTTTACCATTATTATTACCAGAGATTTAGCTGGCCCGCCACATAAGGTATTTTAAATTCTATGCAACCAATTAAGCATAACAGATTTACTGCCACATTTCTCCTTGTTGCCAACTTCTTTATAACAGGGTTAAAAAAATAAATGTACAAGTTGTGTGGTTGCTGTGGCGAAGGTATAGAGGGCTGGGAGTGGGAGACTAGCAATGTGTCGGGAGATCGCACACCTGCCCGCTCTATTCATTAATGTGTGGTCATTGATTCTCTGTGTTCAATAACTGATGTACTTATGGCATTGCTTTTGTATGGTATGGTCTCTGGAGCTTTGTTAGTAAAAAGTTTTAAATAAAAATGGACAAGTTGAGGCCCAGATTTTGCATCAGGGTTGTGTAAATTTTTTGGTACAACCCCAACGCAAAATCTAATTTGTTAAATACTGTAATGCGCTCATTAAATACTGTAATGCGCTCAAATGTACTCATGATAGACCTGCTACATATATGTGAGGTCTTACGATCTGCTGTCACTTCCTGGGAGGTCATGGGTTGTAATGCCACGTGTGATGTCAACCGCCATGAGGTCACTTGCACCCAACTTGGTTAGTCGTTTCACTTCTTTTTTTAGGATTTGTGCCTTGGGTTGACCGTTCAGAGGAAAAGATAGGGCGCAGGCCATGGAGAGGGTACACAGGATATCTCTGAACACACGTTACAAATACACGCAATTCAGCTTCTTAGATCAGACTTACACATAGGCTAAATGGTATAATACAAACAGAGACCACATGTTGCCCCCACTATGCCCAGACAGACATGGATTTTATTCACATGCCCTGTAGTGCTGATGTTCTGGACCAAGGCAGTGGGGAATATGGAGCGCATCCTGAGGAGATGCAAACTATACGTTCTAGAGATCTGCATTCTTATACACAACTGAAGATTAAAAAAAGAGGGCAACAGATTCTTAGACCTGGCCCTAGTTATTGGATATAGTGATATACAAGACACTGGAAACCTCCGCTAGGTCCACCTCACAGTAGATGGAGGCACGAGGTGTAGCCCTGGGCGAGGGTGTCACCAGACTAGCTGAGGAACAGTAGGGGAATCGTAGAAAATGCAATGCAGACCTATGGGTGGAAATTCTCAATGCCTTCATGGAGACAGAGGGCTGAATCCCAAAAGTGCTCTGCATTGTAGCTTCTATGGAGATACATCCTTTTAACGCCCTCCAGAGACAGCTACTCACTTTTTGGGGAATACCACTCAGAACAAAACACAGCGAAGTCGGCCATTTACATACATACTGAATCAAAAATGGTGCTGCTAGCGAGTGTGCGACTGCTGATAACACCTATCCTGGAATATGTGGGCAGATGAAATGTTCTAGTGCAGATATATGTAGATGGACATCGATTACCCTCCATCATATGATAGTCTGCCACTGTTGTACTCCTTATTAATGTTTTGTAATCTAGCGCGCTAAATATGAACATGTACAACTTGGTACAAGTTCTCCACTGCCAAATTATTTGTTTCATACAGAAAAACTTTAATAAAAACATTTAAAAATTGCCAAACAACTTTTTTTTACTACCTCCTCAACTTCTTGACCAGGACCATGGCTGTGTTATTGCCTGTTTAATTTGTTTACTGGTTTTGTTTGGATAGGTTTTGTACAACGCTTTTGATAAAATGCACTATAATAGATCCAATAAATAAAAAATAAAATCCCAAGGGAAGTAAAAGATGGTGTAGCCAATCAGTTCCATTTCAGAGGTTTGTTGTACATGAGTGTTATATAGAGTGTAACAGAGCCTTACATAGCAAAATACCACAGCCCACCATGTTGCTATACCAAGCTCATCCTGCTTGTGCTTTGTGTTCAGTATGTAACATTGTTTGGAACCAATTGAAATTGTGAGCCTTCACTCTTTCATGATGTTCCTATCTACAAGGACTGTGGCACCAGCATTCAAATACATCCAGCATTTCTCAGCCACTCCATTACATACCGTTGGGGAATCTGGGGTCCAGTTAGCAGGGCACACCTCCCCATGTGTCTCCACATACTGGAAGGCTTTTACCAGGCGCAGTGTTTCTTCCACACTGCGGCCAACTGGGAGGTCATTCACACTCAAATGTTTCACAATGCCATTTGGATCAATAATGAAGAGCCCCCTGTGTGAAAAGAAAAAGAACCAAGTACATTAAATGACACTGCAAGTTTTCACAAAAATTTCTTATAGCAACAGTGCAACTATCCTCAAAACAATTGGAAAATATAGCTAGTGGAAACTAGACACAGTTGGGATAGCTTGTGCTTATAGATGTTTAAAGCATTGATGAAGGAGAAAGTTAAATTTGTGGTAAGCATAGTCAATGGGAACTTTGTAATGAGTTACCTGCCAAATTTCTAATGTATTTGTTTCCTAAACAGCACCACTTTCAACACGCGCAGTGCCACCATTCGATACAAGGCTATTAAAATTTTGAACATTTGTATAACAAAGATGTCTTTACATCAATTTACAGAATTTAGATACAGACCACTGATTTGTACATCAAGACTGCATGGTCAAATTAGTGTGGGCTAGAGTGCTGTTTGTTACTGTTGGTTGGGGATGAAGTCCCCTTTGCTGATGAGGGACCTTGGGGGGCAAGAGGCACTCCTGTTACCTCAAGTAAGTCCCTTACAGCGGGATTCTTGAGTGCTGGTTAGAGGTACTCTCCCCTTTCTCTACCACTCTCCAAATGAGACTACTAGTTAAAAAACCATAGAAATTCACCAAAAAAACAAAAGGTTGCAAGGACGTTATAGTTACGAAATAGAATTTGAAAAACCTTAGAAATTCACTGAAAATACCAAAGGTTACAGGGACGTTATAGTTAGGCTTAGATTTCACTCGTACAAAACCAGTGAAATTCAGCAGTTAAAGTTACCTGAGCCAACTATAACTTAATCCCATGCAATGCATTGCTTATGACCTCACATATTACATCACTCATGACATGGTCTATATCTCACGCCCTCGCTATGCACTGGTAATTACCCCACATATTACATTAGTCATGACATTTTCTATGACACCATTTCTAATATCACTAACATTTACTATAAAATTCATGAAAAAAACTGTCTGCCAGGACGAGAGTTATAGTTACCTTGGGGCACGAGTTATAGTTTTCTTTAGATAACGTGAACTAGAACTGCTGAATTTCTATGGTTTTGTGTGTGTAAATTCAGAACCTAACTAGAACATCCCTGAAACCGTTGTGTGTGTATATTATATTATATATATATATATATATATATATATATATATATATATATATATATATATATATATATATACATACATACATACATACATACAGATAGAGAGAGATATGCCACATGTTACTTACCCTGTAAGCATCTGTGTAGTGCTGTAGTGTAGATTCAAATGCTACACATAAGTTTGCCATCTAGTGTTGGGTTTGGAAGTCTGAAAATTGTTTTTCTTCAAAGAAGTCTTTTGAGTCACGAGGTTCCTTCACCCTTCCTCTTGCATGCATGCAATGCGCATGGTCCTCTACTCCAATGTTATATGGTTTTCCGCTTGGTGGACGAGGATGGAGTGTAAAGGAGGATGTATCCTAGTGAGATGACCATAGAAATATAATGCAAGTACGATAAGTGCAACCCCCACATGTTTCCAGGGAGAAGGGTGCATGCATGTGAATCTACAGCACTACATGTCACAAACAGATGCTTAAAGGGTAAGTAACACTTACTGTTTGATGGCATTTGCCACTGTAGATACACATGCTTAGAATAGACTGTAAAACCGCTTTCCTCTCAAAGCGATAATGTGTGTAGAACCGCTTGGCCTACATTGGCTTGTTGACGAGCCATGACATCTACAAAGTAATGTTTGGTAAATTTGTGCAGTGTGGTCCATGTAGCTGCCTTACATGTCAGCCATGGGTATATTTCCTAGGAAAGCCATAGTAGCTCCTTTTTTGCGAGCAGAGTGAGCTTTTGGAGAGATTGGGAGAACGGGATTAGCTTTTGCATAACAGACTTGTATACATTTTACAATCCAATACACTATGCCAGATTTAGAACTTGTTCTTTGTAGGAGGCTGGCTCTGTAGATACTATACCAAAATGAGGTACAGTGTGCACAGAGTCCAGTGGGACCAAAACGGTAGGCAGAGGTAAAAGTAGATAGCATCGTACTCTCTACTTGTGGTAGTGTGGACGAGCAGTGAGGCTTTATCAGAGGGTAGTGTTAAGCATTTGTTGCAGACAATCAGCAAATGATTTCACACATTCAGGGGCAGATTTATGATAACTGGCGCATCCCCAGGGATGCACCAGTTATTTTGCGCCGCAGCTCCGCCACCCATGGTGCGCCGCATTTACAATGCGGCGCACCATGGTGCAAAAACGGCACAGATGCGTGACGCATCTGTGCCGTAAAGGTGGCGCATTGCTGGAGTTGCGTCGCAAGCGCGACGCAACTCCAGCAAGGCTCGGGGGTGCCCTATCTGTCCAATGCTGCCTCAAGCCTTACGCCTGCTTCAAGCAGGCGCAGGGTTTTGACGCAGCATTGGCCTGTAAGTGACTGAGTGAAATCTTATAGATTTCACTTATCCACTTTTGCGAGGCGCACTTGCCCCAGAACGCCCACCCTGCGCCGGAACGCCCACATGTGGCGCAGGGCTTTACAACGTGACGCATCTGCCTAGATGAGTCACGTAAATTGGTCATAGGGATGCGCCACGCTTACGCCGCAGTTGCATGACGCAATCATGGCGCATTACCAACATAAATCTGCCCCTCAAAGACTGAACTCAGACCAATTTGCTTTGTATGAAAATATTATTTAGTTATATTTATTTCTTAGAACCAAGGAAGCCTGACACAGGTAACTGATTTATACTTTGCAGTAACAATACAGATAGAATTGCAGTTGTATACATACTTTGGTTACAGCAGAATAACTGGAAATGCAATACCTTGAAATATTGTACATAGACTTTGTAAACACTTTTCAAGAGTAGATCATGTATATTACTTTACAGATTACTTTTCTTACACAGTGTAGTATACCTGGATACTGCACTGGGACATTTCCTGTATATAGGTAGGTAAATAAGTTTGTTATTTGTACACAGTTGTATAGACTTTTATAGATTTTCCAACTCCACACTTTCATAGTAAACAGTCCATGTTATCATATGGAAGGAAATAGTTTATCGATTAACAGGTAAGTACTTTGTAGTGGGAGTTGGTTAGGCTCGGGGGTCCGCCAGGGTCGAGAATGCACTCTCAAAGCACCCTCAGCGGCACTAGGCGGCCGGGTACAGAGTGCTGAGGCCAAATGTTATCCAATGGGGGGCAGGGAGCCTCCGGTTGGTGGAGCAAAGCTCCTGGACTTAGGGCAATTGGGGGTTCAAGTAAGCACCAAAAGGTACACCCTCAGAGGCACTAGAACGACCGGGTACAAGGTTTGGCGTTGGGTGCCCTGTTACTTTCAATGGGGATTCTCCGGTTTGCAAACCAACTCCAAGCTCTGGGACGAAGGTCTTCTGGGAGCAAACACCACTTGGAGTGGTAAGTTGTGATGCTGGGGGTTGGCTAGCCACAGTCGATTGGGCCACCCAAGGCCGTGGGGCATTGGGTGCAGGGGTGTCTTTTAAGGTCGGATCTTCTTACCAACTCCTGTTCACGGTTGGGGGGACCCTCCGGATTGAGGCTGCAGGCGTCGGCTGGAGGCTTAAGGCAGGTCCGGGCTCACTGGATCTAGGGTCAGGATCGCCGGGGATACCTCCTCGTGGTGTTGGGCCACTCAAACTCAGGCCATAAGCAACGGGTGCAGAGTGGTCCAGACTCGCGGATTTTGTCGGAACTGGAGTCTGTGGATTAACAAATCCGGTGTTCACAGGAGACAAAGTCTTTTCTTTGGAACGCAGGGCAGGTCCTCTAGGTTCTTGAGGTTGCTGGCTGCAGGACACATCAGTTTTGCTTCTGCAGATTCGAGGTGGGGACAGGCCGGTAGGGCTGGGGCCAAGTCAGTGGGTGTTGTCGTCCTCTTAGCTTCGGCACGGCTGTTCGGTCCTTCTTGTAGTTTCGTGTCTGAGGAGGCAAGGTTCTGGAATGCCCCTAAATACTAGGTTATGGAGCTTCACAGGTAAGTAAAAGGTTGGGACCAATGGGTCCCTTCCTTGGGGTGGGTACACCCCCTATTTAGCCACAACTCTGTTTGACTGGGTCCCCCATCTGCAAGATGGCGGGGACTGAGAGTTGTGCTTCACCTTGCCTCGCCCCACTTGAGGAGTGGGGTTAGCAAAGGTGGGCACACCTCCCTTCCTCGCTTTGTTTTCCGACCGGTTCTCCTGCCCAAAGTAGGTGCCAGAACTGGTGAAGACCAGTTGCTGGAAGCAGCAAAAGGCCTGGGGAAGCTCACGAAGGCGGTAAGCCTTTGAGGCTTCCCCTTCGTGGACCCTGTTCATCCTGAGTGAGACGGATTGGTAGCTCGTCCCAGGATGTGCATTGTTTCAGACCCCCGAGAGCAGCAGGCTCTCGACCTAGGGGTCCAGAAACATGTCTGGTGGTGGCAGCTGGGGAGCTGCCACTCGGCCTTGACACTATTGTTAGGTCATTTTTCAAGGGCATCTCTAAGATGCCCTCTGTGTGCATGTTTCATTAAATCCCACACTGGCATCAGTGTGGGTTTAATGTGCTGAGAAGTTTGAAACCAAACTTCTTCGTTTTCAGGAAAGTCAATATGGTACTCAGGCGTGTGGAATTTAATGAAATATGTACTTGTCCATGGGACAAGTAGCTTCATAAATCTACATGTCCTGTAAAAAAATCCATGTGTCCCTTTGGTAACATGTAGAGCGCCGTCAAATAATGGCTGCAATCTCTTTATAGAAGAGCACTGATAATAGCCTCTCTGGTTAAGTCAGGCTAATACTATAGCAGGATTTGAATTGGAGTTTTTCACCAGCTCTTTTCCCATACTGAGAAATGTCGGCAATTTACCCCTGATCATGGCAGAAGTAAAGTTTCTTCCAGGGTTGGGAAAAACGTGGTTGGAGAAAAAGTGAACTTGTAAACACACAACAGATTTCTGCTGGGGCATATTCATATTTGCTCATGCTAAGATGCAATTCTCAAATATTTTTTAGAACTACGGTTTCCTGGCCTACTTAAGGAAATTCATGTGAATTCATGAAAAACTTAAATCTGCATTAATACAAGGACATATATCATTGGTGCACTTTCGTGACTTTTACATTTGAGCCCCTAATTCCATCTGTGTTAACCAAGACATTTTGTTTTTAATAAAATGCAATCTCTTCCTATCTGTGAGCTGGCTTCATTGTGTCACAGCATTCTGCTCTTTTATAAAGTAGTTTTGTTCAGTGCCAGGAATTTCTATGGCAATGTGGCCTTTATGAGACCAAATACTAGCGGTCTAGTAAGAACGCGCTGGCATACAGCACCATGCCTACCTGATAATCCCAAGGTAGAGAAAGGAGCATAGTGTAGGCCAAGTGAGTAACCAGAAAATGTAAATACCCCCCACGTTGATCCAAAGTTCTTATGACACCAAGCAAGCAAAAAAAGTCATTGGAATCGTTGACAGAATAGCTCTCGTCTCTTCCATCTAAGCATCTATCCATTCATCCTTTCACCCACTGATATCTAGCATTTCACCTTTACATTGGCACCCATTCATTCTTTTATCCATTAGCCTTTCACCAATCTGTTCGTCCATCTGTTCATCCATCAGTCCATTCTCTCATCCATATCCAAACCTACCCATCCATCTTCCAAACCTATCCATTTCAACCATCCATCCATTATTTCGCTCATCCATACACCCTCCCTTTCACTCATCTATCCACCCTCCATTTCACTCATCCTTCCACCCACCCTTCGACCCATCCATCAATCCATCCATCCATCCATCAATTTATCCTATATACTCATCCATCCTTTCGCTCTCTAATCCTTACACCCTGTAACCTATCCACTCATTCACCCTTTCCTTCATTATAACATCCTTTGTCCATCCACCATCCCCGTCACTCAACCATCCCGGTCACTCATTCATCCATCCATCCATCCATCCATCCATCCAGCCAGCCACACTTCCACTCACTCATCCATTCACGCACACATCCATTCATCCTTCACATTAATTACGAATCTTTGTCTGCTGAGCTGCAGACAGAAGAGGCCCATCAAGAGCTCCACCTCTACTGTAGCTGCTAAAGCGGGCGTTCACGAAGCCCCTGTTCAAACTTATCCTGCCATCTCCAAACCTATTGATCCAACTGATCCATCCCGCCTTCCTTTCACTCATCCATCCTTTTATTTTATTTAGAAGCGCACGGCTACCCCCAACGGGGGTGTCCCGGCGCTGCAGACAGCTGATTACGAATAAAGATGGCAGCGGCTAGGGACTGGAAAACAGCCAGGTTTTTAATTTATTGCGAAACAGTGATTCAGATTAGGCCAGCCTGAGCTCTAATGGGAGGCTGTTCCAGAGTTTGGCGGCCCCTACAGTAAAGGACCTGCCTCCCATTCTGGATCGCTGAAACCAAGGGGTGGCAAGAAGACTGAGATTGTTAGATCTAAGATTTCTAATTGAATGAACAGGTTTAAGCCTATTTTGCAGATAGACCGGGCCAAGGCCATTGAGGGCACGGAAAGCAAAGACCATTGCTTTAAATTGAATACGTCGGGTCACTGGCAACCAATGCAGCTTCCTCAAGTATGGAGAAATAGAGTGGCGATAGGCGATGTTACCAATTAGCCTAGCAGCCACAATCTGCACGATCTGCAATTGATGGATCTGGTATGCTGGAGCCCCAACATACAGGCTATTTGAATAGTCCAAATGAGAGGTGATCAGGGCATGGACAACCGTACTACGGGAATCAGGAGGGAGATATGGAGAAATTTTTCTGATCATGCGAAGTTTGCCAAAACAGGCTGAAGTCACTTTATTGATATGGTTTTTGCAAGATAGTCAAATTGAAAGCCCAAATTACGAGCTGTTTGAGCCGGAGCAGGTGGGGGATTAAGTTCCGTCGGCCACCAGAGCGAAGGGGAGAGAGGGGACTTCTGATTAAAGAACAAGACTTCCGTCTTATCTGTATTAAGTTTAAGACTGTTAGACGTCATCCAGGAGGAGATGTTAATAAGGCAGTGACAAAAATTGGCCAAGCTGCTCATCCATCCATCCTTTCACCCCACACAGCCTCTTTTTCACTCCTATTCATCCACCCTTTCACTCATCCCTCCATCCACCCTTTCACTCATCCATCCACCCCATCCATCCTCCTTTACACTCATCTATCCACCGACCCTTTCACTTCCTCCATTTATGCTTTCGCTCTTCCATCCACCCTTTCACCCGTCCATCTTCCGTTTCACTCATATATCCATCCACCCTTTCACTAATCCCTCCATCCACCTTTATACTCAACTGTCCACCTATCAACCCTTCCACCCACGCACCCAGCCATCTATTCCATCTACTCTCTCACCCATTAAGAAAACAAGTTACTTACCTGTAACTTTAGTTCCCCAGTATTGGTAACTTTCATAGATTCCCATGCTTTGTATCATTCCCCGTCGTCGGAATGGGAGTCTCGGTAACAAAAATACCATAGCTGTAGGTACAAAAGACAATGGAGAAAGGCCTAGGCCTCATTACCTTTTGTAGCATATCACCCTCTTTGTGCAAAAGAGACCAAACTTTGGCCTCAGCCAATCAGAAGTGCCTCACCACTTAGAACCTTCCTGAAGGAACCTCAGAGCCTCAGATTTTCGTAGCCGTTGTGTACTGAGACACCAGCTGTGCTGTAGGCTGAGCTTTCCCCGGGGAGGTGGGTGGGCGCATGGGAATCTATGAAAGTTACCAATACTGGGGAACTAAAGTTACAGGTAAGTAACTTGTTTTCTTACCCCAGTATTGGAACTTTCATAGATTCCCATGCTTTGTATCAGAGTAGTAAGCAGTTAGCAAGATAATCACATTTTGCATTGTAAATAATAACAGTAGAGAACATGACATTAGATACAAAATGTGAAAAATGGAAGGTGGGAAGAAAGGAAAGCTCACCATTAGTGGAAGAGGTTCCTCAGGACAGCCTGTCCAACTGCTGCATCCTCTTGTTGCAGAGATTCCAAGCAGTAGTGCTTGGTAAAAGTGTGGACGCTGCTCCAGGTTGCAGCCCTGCAGATGTCCTTAATTTGCACCCCTGCGAAGAGTGCTGTGGTGGAAGCCACAGATCTTGTGGAATGCGCTCGTATCTTTCCCGTCAGAGGTTTACCAGCAGTCCTGTGACAATGTAGTATAGCGCTTGTGATCCACCTTGAAACACCCTGTTTGGACAGTGGAAGGCTTTTACTCTGTCCCCCGAAGGCCACAAACAGTTGGGTAGATTTTCGAAAATCCTTAGTACGTTGTAAGTAAAACTTTAAGCATCGCTGCACATCCAATGAATGCAAAGCTTTTTCCGCTGGTGTGGAAGGCTGAGGAAAAAATGCTTTCAGAATGACCGGTTCATTCAAATGGAAATCCGAGGGAACCTTTGGCATGAACCTAGGGTTAGTCCTCATGATGACAGTGTTCCTCTTGAATTGAAGGAAAGGTTCTTGAATGGTCAAAGCCTGTAATTCCCCTACACGCCGAGCCGACGTGAGAGCGAGGAGAAGAGCCAATTTCCACGAAAGGTATTTGATGTCAGAACGATGGACTGGTTCAAAAGGGTCCTTCATGAGTTGAGAAAGGACCAGATTCAAATGCCATGTTGGAGGAGGCGGTCTCACTGGTGCATAGACCCTGAACAGGCCCTTAAGGAATTGTTTGATTATCCTTGAAGACCATAATGAAGGTCCAGATTCCGTCCTTCTGAATCGTGACAAAGCAGCCAAATGGACTTTAATTGATGAATGGGCTAGACCAGACTTGGCCAAGGACAGTAGGTAAGGGAGGACCTGATGAGGTTTGGAATTGAATGGATCAATGTGTTGCTGTCGACACCAACAACAGAATCTTCTCCACTTAAGGCGGTAAGTTTTGTTAGTTGAAGGGGCCCTTGCTTGGGACAAAACTTCCCTAACTTCCTTTGATAAAGGAAAGTTCATAAATTCTCGCTGCTCAGGAGCCATGCAGTCAGGTGTAGCGACTGAGGATCTGGATGCAAAATCTGTCCTTCGGACATCGTGAGAAGATCCGGCAGAATTTGGAGAGGTAAAGGAGGAGCAATCGACAACAGATGGAGCTCCGTGAACCAGAACTGCCTCGGCCAAGCCGGGGCTATCAGGATCATCCTGCACGGTTCCACCTTGAATTTCCTGATTAGTCGCGGTATCAGAGGAATGGGAGGAAAAGCGTAGACAAATGTCTTCGACCAGGGAATCGAAAGGGCATTTCCCAGAGAATTTGGATGGGGAAGCCTGCTTGCGTAAGACCGGCATTTTTTGTTGGTCGGGGTGGCAAACAGGTCGATGTCCGGTCTTCCCCACCGGCTTAAGACTTGTTCCAAGACGTCCTGATTCAACTCCCATTCGTGGCTGACCGAGGATGACCTGCTCAGTCTGTCGGCGTTCTCGTTGAGGACGCCAGGCAAGTGTTCTGCCATCAGGGACATTTTGTGTCGGATCGCCCATTCCCAAACCTGTTGGGCCTCTTGTGACAATGGACGCGATCTGGTCCCTCCTTCCTTGTTCACATAGTGCATGGCCGTGGTGTTGTCCGTCCTGATTAGCACTTGTGAACCTTCCAGGCGAGGAAGAAACGCTTGCAGAGCCAGACGTATCGCCCTGAGTTCTAACAGGTTGATGTGGAGGCATTTTTCCTGGGGTGACCAATGACCACTGACATGAAGGTCCTGTAGTACTGCTCCCCAACCTTCCAGCGACGCGTCCGTCGTTATCACTTGTGGAGACGGGTCGCTTGCGAAGGATAGGCCTTGGGACCAGTTGTCTAGGTCTGTCCACCATAGGGCCGCATTCTTCATCTCCGGAGTGATAGCCACTCTGTCGTCGAAGGAACCGTGGACTTGCCGCCATTGATTGTCCAGTTGTTCCTGCAAGGGACGCATCCTCAGTCTGCAATGGGGGATCAGTGGAATACACGATGATATTACTCCCAGCAGAGACTTGTAGCGGCGAACTGAAAGAGACTTTTTTGTTTGTAAGTCTTGGGCCATCGACTGTAATTTGTGCCTCCTTTCCAGAGTAGGAAATGCTCGTGAAAGCTTTGAGTCCAAGATGGCTCCCAGAAACCGGGCTCTTCTGGACGGGATCTGGCAAGATTTCTCGTCGTTTAGAGTGAGACCCAGGTTTTGGAATAAATTGGTACATGCTTGAACCGCCTGTAGCGCTGCCTCTCTGGACGGAGCTTTCAGTAGCCAGTCGTCCAGATAGGGGAAGACTTGAAAGTTGTGCCTCCGCAGGAAAGCTGCTACTGGAGCCAGCACCTTCGTGAATATTCTTGGGGCTGAGCGGAGTCCAAAGGGTAAAACCCTGAATTGGTAATGGCTCTTGGCTACTGTGAAGCGCAGAAACCTTCTGTGTGCTGGGTGAATCGGAACGTGAAAATAGGCATCTTCGAGATCGAGTGTGGCCATGTAATCCCCTGGGTTGATTAGCTTCAAGATGTCCTGGAGGGACACCATCCTGAAGGACAGAGAAATGAGATAGGTGTTTAGCCCCCTGAGGTCTAAAATGGGGCGCCACTTGTCGAGCGTTTTCTTCACCAGGAAGAACCTGGAATAAAATCCCTGGTTTCTTTGGTTCGATGGAACTGGCTCTATCGCCCCTTTTCGGAGCATTTGTTGAACTTCGAGCCGAAGAAGACGCTGGTGTTTTGAAGGAGTGGCTGCCGGGGGCTTGGGTGGCGGAACTTGAGTGAACTCCAAGGTATGCCCTTTCCGAATGATATTGAGCACCCAACGGTCCGATGTTATTAGGGACCAGTTGTGAAGGTATTTGTTGACCCTGCCTCCAACTGATGACTTCCTGGAGGAGGGTCCAGTAGGAAGAGCCAGGAGGCCGCTATTGGCGCTTGGACGAATCTCGTCCTCGCGCACCCTGCTTTCCTTTACCGTAAGGCCTGGAGTAGTTGGTAGACTGGCCCTGCCGCTGTTGGTAAGATTGGCGGTGTTGCTGGGAACTGGATCCTGTGTTGGAATAACGTTGCTGTTGGAAGGATCCTCTATAAGTACCACCCCTGCCTCTGGAGCCCTTGAAGGGGGACTTCCTGTATTGGAGTGTTCCTAAAGACCTAGCGGTCTCTGTGTCTTTTTTAATATCTTGCAGGGTGTCGTCAATGAGCTTGCCGAATAGAGCTTCTCCATCAAAGGGGAGATCCAACACTTTATTCTGGACCTCCGGGCGGAACCAAGTAGCTTTAAGCCACCCTTGGCAACGGAGCACTGCTGCTCCAGCCAGTGAACGAAACGCTGTAGTGGCAATATCCATTGCGCAATCGATGATTTCCATCGACGTCGCTTCTCCCTCCTGCAAAACCTTCTTCGCCTCCGTCATAGATTCAGGAGGCAGCTGGTCAAGATACGGGGAGACATCGCACCAGAGTTGACGGTCGTACCTACCCAGGATGGCTAAGGCATTAGCTGCTCGCACCAGCAAACTTGCCATCGCTGAGAATCTTTTCCCCACGTTATCTAACCTCCGACCTTCCTTGTCCGGAGGAGTTGTCAGCGGAGCTGAAGGGTTGCGCGATTTCCTCTGCGCTGCCTGCGAGATCACAGAGTCTGGTCTTGGATGACCTGTCAAGGCCGCTGGGGCATCATCAGTCGCCTTGTACTTTTTTTCCCAGACGCGGTAGCACCGGCACCACCGTCGCCGGGTGTGTCATGGTTTTTATGCCCTCTTTCCATAGGTGATCCACGATTGGAATAGACCTGGCAGTTTTTCGAAAGGGTTCTTTAAAGTCATATAAGAAACAATCTGTGGTGACTTTAGGCATTGTGAATTTAAATCTTGCTGCCGCTCTCTCCATTAGCTGATGGAAACCTCCAATATCCGCTGGCGGGGAGTCCGCCGGGTCCGGATTTGGTGATGCGGGATTGTCAATAACGTACTCATCATATTCCATGTCGGGATTAGAGACGTGATCCGACTTCTGATCCTCATCCGAGGATTCATCAACATCATGTGATCTTGGTAACCCAGAGGAATCCTGAGGGACGGCTGCTTGAGGCTGTGGAGAGGTTGGAGCCGAGAGAGTAGGTGGCACCAATGACGCCTGAACCCTTGAAGGCGTAGCAGGCGTTGATGTATTTGGCAAAGGTCTACTTGCCCTAGACTTATAGTCCTGTAGCATCCTATGTAGATCCTGTAGGAAAGATGTTGGCACCGAAACCATTTCCTGGTCAGATTGCTGCTGTTGCTGTTGACTATGACCATGCTCCTCGTGGGTATATTCGCCCTCTGAGTCAGTGTCTTGGCATTTGACAAACAGTTGCGAAGGACTATTGGCATAGCTATATGCATCTTGGTCATCTTCCTCTGATTGTCCCTCTTGCAGGAGCATTGTTGGTAGCAGAGGGGACACTGTCCTTGGAGAGGTCATCTCCGGTGTGATCCGAGTCACAGAAATGGTGATACGCTTTTCTGTGGACAAGATCGTGGGTTCCGTAGTCGACAGTTGTATACACGCCGTCAAAATAGGGGTCGTGGACGTCGTCGACGACGACACTGTGGACACACCAACTGTCGTCATAGTCACCGTAGTAGTCGTCGATGAGACCGCCGTCGTCGACACCGTCGTCATCGCCGTCGACGGGACTCTCGTCGTCGACACCGTTGTCATCGTCGTCGACGGGGCCTTCGTCGTCGACGGGGTCTTCGACGTCGACGAGGTCTTCGACGTCGACGGGGCTTTCGTCGTCGACGGCTCCTTCGTCGACACCAGTGAAGCTGGTACCTTAGTCGTCGGCGCCTTTAGTTTCTCCGTCGACGGTGAGGACTCCGCCGTCGACGGTCTCGACGTCGACGAACCTCCAGTTGACGGAGCCTTCGATGTTCTAGTCGACGGGCCTCCCGCTGTCGACGTCTTTGTCGTCGAGGGCTTAGAAGTCCTCTCAGAAGACTGGCATGAAGGTGTTTTGAAGGCTGTGGAAGTCTTCGCACCTGTAGACTGCATAGAAGGTCCATCCCTCTCCTTTACACTTCCGTGAGGAGATTTGCTGGGACCTGGGCTCTCAGACTCACTGGGGGTCTTTTTTGAGGCCTTAGAAGATCGTCCCACAGAAGAAGAAGGGGAACCCCTACCCCTTTTCACTGACCTTCTAGTAGAAGCCATCGATCCAGCATCTTCACTGTCACTGGAGACAGTATCCTTACAGCCAGCCACCTGGTGGTCAGGATAGAGGCAATAAATGCAGTCCTTATGCTTATCCTCCACAAAAAGCCTTTTCTTGCCACAGGAGGAACAAGGCTTGAAAAGTGCTTTTTTCTTCTCAATTTCCGACATCTTCCAGGCAGCAACAATCCTGAAGAGAATCTGAAAGATCCTGAAGAAAATCCTGAAGAAAAAACCTGAAGAAAACCTTTAGAAGAGTAGAAGTTGAGCAGAGCTCAAAGGAGACTCCCTAGCACAACGTGCGGTAGAAAATCTGAGGCTCTGAGGTTCCTTCAGGAAGGTTCTAAGTGGTGAGGCACTTCTGATTGGCTGAGGCCAAAGTTTGGTCTCTTTTGCACAAAGAGGGTGATATGCTACAAAAGATAATGAGGCCTAGGCCTTTCTCCATTGTCTTTTGTACCTACAGCTATGGTATTTTTGTTACCGAGACTCCCATTCCGACGACGGGGAATGATACAAAGCATGGGAATCTATGAAAGTTCCAATACTGGGGTAATCCACCCTTTCAATAAGCCGTCCATCCTTTCACTCATCAATCCACTTTCAACCTATCCATCCACTCACCCATCCCTTCATTCACCCGTGCACTTATCCTACCATTCTTTCACACATCCATCCATCCATCCATCCATCCATCCCTCATTCATCCATGTATCTACTGTTTCACTCCACTGATTCATCCATCTATCCATCCAGCCTTAAACTCATTCATCCATGCATCTATCCATTCACCCTTTCACTCATTAATGTATGCAGCTATCATTTATTTATTTATTTATTTTATTTTTGCAATTTTTAAAGCGCGCAAATACCCATACAGGTGTCTCGGCGCTGGTGATCACAGAAATCCCTACACTTTGACGGGGTGGTTAGGCAGAGGAGAAAAGCCATGTCTTGAGGCTTTTTCGTAATTTGAGGAGCGTGGGGGCGGTTTTGATATGCAGTGGGAGGCTGTTCCACAATTTAGCAGTGGCTGTAGTGAAGCACCTGTCTCCCCAAGTCGCCTTTTTTGTCCGAGGGACAGACAGCATGAAAGCTGTGGAGGATCGAAGAGTTCTGCGATGCTCCAACGGGCGTAGAGCTTCTTTTAGGAACTTAGGCCCTGGGTGGTTAAGGGTCTTGTAGGCTATGCAAAGAGACTTAAATTTTATTCGGCTCCTGATTGGGAGCCAGTGGAGCTCTTTGATGTGATGGGAGACAGATGTGAATTTGGAAATAGAGAGTAAGGTTCTGGCAGCCGCGTTTTGCACGGTCTGGAGTTTGTTGAGGACTCCTTCCTGAGCATTAAGAAGCAGAGAGTTGCAATAATCCGTTTTAGAAAACACTAAAGTACTGATAATAGTTTTGCCGGCTGACTGTGGTAGATAAGGAAGGAGTTTCTTGATTTTTTTGAGGGTGTAGAATGCAGATGATACAACAGCATTGGCGTGATGGTGGAAAGTCAGTTTGTTGTCAAAGGTGACTCCCAGGTTGCGGACCTTAACCACCGGTTGGGGGGGAGATCCCAACTCCGGTGGCCACCATTGTGGGGACCATGCTGGTTTCAAGCTCCCGAATGTCATCACCTCCGTTTTATCAGAGTTAAGTTTAAGACAGTTTGATGACATCCAGGAGCTTATTGCCTTCATTCCCTCCTGAAAGTTGGCTGCCACTCTAGCTCCGTTATCGTACACCGATAGTACTAGTTGCGTGTCATCGGCGTACGTGGTAAGGGCAATACCGTAGGATTTTATCACCCTCGCTAAGTCCGATACATAGATATTAAAAAGCGCCGGACTTAGCGAGGAGCCCTGTGGAACGCCGCATGGGAGTGAAGGTCTGGGAGGTGAAATTACCCATTTTGACAGTCTGTGGACGATTGGCGAGGTACGAGGCAATCAGATCTTTAGCTGTTCCTCCTATTCCCAGAGCTGCGACACGGTCGATCAGGGTGATATGATCGACCGTGTCAAATGCAGCGGAGAGATCAAGGAGTATCAAGACTGCTGATCCTCCCTTGTCCATGGTTGTTCTGATTTCGTCTGCGGCTTTCAGTAGTACCGTCTCTGTCCCGTGTCCCTGCCTAAAACCGAACTGTGTGTCGTCTAGCAGGTTGTTGTCGTTGATGTATTTTGATAGCTGCATGTTCATGGACTTTTCAAAAATCTTTGCTGGAAATGGGAGACAGGCGATGGGTCTATAGCTTGCTGGGATAAGAGGGTCTAGCGTTGGTTTTTTCAGCAATGGCTTTATAATCGCCTCTTTCCAGACTGAGGGATATATACCTGTTGCGAACATAGCATTGCATATGGTGGACAACGAAGGGGAAATTGCTTCCGGTATGCGGTTGAGAATGGAAGGGGGACATGGGTCGAGGGGGGAGCCGGATTTAGTGCTGGCTACCAGACGTTGAATGTGATCCTTATCTACGGCGTTGAAAGATAATAAAGTTGACTGAGTGCTCGTAAGGGGAGGACTCTAAGGTGGTATGGGGGCAGAGCGTGAGAAAGTCTGGAAGATGGAGCTGACTTTTTCCTCGAAGAAGCTGGCCAAGGCATCTGCCAATGATGGAGAGATCTTCTAGGGGCGGCGTCGGGGGTTGGATAGAGTGGTAACTACCCTGAATAGTTCTCCTGACGAGTTTTTTGCCTGATTGATTTGAGTGATAAAGTAATGGCTTTTTTCAGTGATTATCGCTCTTTTGTAGATGGCGAGGGCATTTTTATAGTTGGATTTGTCTGCAGGGCTGTAGTTGCGACGCCATTGTCTTTCGAGGTTCCTGCAGTATTGTTTCTGCATGCGTAGGGCCTCAGTGAACCATGGGGCTGAAGGTATTTTTCTGTTTCGGTGTGATGATTTAAGTGGGGCTAGCTTATTACAGGCCGTGTCTAGGTTTGTCAGGTAGTTTGAGGATGCTTTGGTAGGGTCATGCTCATTGGGAATATAATTATCCTGTATCATCTCTGCTAATTGTGTTATGTTAATGTTTTTCCAGTCTCTGTATGTTGAACGGGCTGGTGCAGTGCGGCTTGGTGGAGTTTATTTGCACTGTGAAACAAATAGCTGAGTGGTCTGTCCAGATTAGTGGAATTATTTGGGTGATATTTACAAGAGGACTATTAGTAAATATACCGTCTAATGTGTGACCTGCCTGATGAGTCGGGGAGTTAATAAGTTGTATTAGGCCTGCAGCTTCAAGGTCTGCAAGAAGTTGCGTAGTATCGTGGTTATTCGAAGTCTCAAGGTGAAAATTGAAGTCACCTAGTAGCGTAAAATGAGGGGCGTCGGCGACTGCTTCGATTAGGCTACCTATGTTAGCTAGGAACTTAGCTCTTGACCCTGGAGGACGATAAATCAGCATTCCCTTGAAGGATGATTTTGCTGATAGGCCTAGAGTAAATGTGAGAGACTCATATTCTGGGCATGTATATGGTTTAGTCGAGAGTTTGAAGTGGCTTTTATAAATTATGGCAATGCCGCCACCTCTTTTTATTGGTCTGTCTAGTCTACAAACATTGTAGTTGATTGGAGCTATCATCCACTCTTGCACATATTCATCCATGCATCTATACATCCAACCTTTCACTTATTCATGCATGCATCTATCCATCCACTTATTCATCCATGCACCAATCCATCCACCCTTTCACTCATTCATCTAAACATCCACCCTTTCACTCCACTCATTCATCCAGCCTTTCACTCATTCATCCATACATCTATCCATTCATCCTTTCACTCATTAATTTATGCATCTATCATCCACTCTTGCACGTACTCATCCATGCATTTATACCTCCACTCATGCACGTATTCATCCAGGCATCTGTACATCCACCCTTTCACTTATTCATACATGCATCTATCCATCCACCCTTTCACTATTCATCCATGCATCTATTCATCCACCCTTTCACTCACTCTCCCACCCACCCTTTCAAGTCTATTATGGGCCTTTGTCGGCGGACTTGCAGACTGAAGAGGCCCATCAAAAACTCTACAGCTGGCCAAGGCCTGGGGACCCCCTGTGTCGCCGGCGCTCAGGGAATGGAGTGCGGATATGGACTCGGCGATGGTTGCTAAAAGACAGTATATTCAAATCGGAAGGGTCCATGAAAATGGGGAAAAATTTGGGGAGCATGGAATGAATACAGGGGGTATATTTGTGAGCCACCTCCGATGGAAAGTGATGAGGATTCAGAATAATGGGGTGGGGGAGGGGAAACTATGAAAGGAATGGCGGGTGATGTATGGATATCCTTGAGTTAATCTCGGCGTGTGTGCGGCAGTAGGGGGGCGTCCGAGTGACACGCTGCTTAGCAGCTAAGCAGCGTGGCACTCGGACGCCCCCCTACTGCCGCACACACGCCAAGATTAACTCAAGACGACCTTAATACCACAAATTATCTTCAATAGCGATTACAGCGCCACTCGGACTCCAAAGGAAAGCTCTGTTTTAACATATTCAGTTCCAGTAGGACCCTCTTCTAAATCAAAGTGATTGAGCGCTACTCGGACTAATAGGATAACTACAGTTTTAAATATACCTAGTTCCAGTAGGACCCTCCTCGAATTCAACCTGATTGAGCGCTACTCGGACTTTTAAAAAACTACGGTTTCAACATATTCTAAATTTCCTCAGACAAATTACCGAAAAAACCATTTACCCTGTTCTCAGAAAGTTTTCTCTTAAGTATTCAATTACACTAAGTTTCAGGAGGCTCATCAGTCCTGATGATGATCTAAAATGCATACAGATCGAAACGTCATCGACCGACCCAAGGAAATACCCCCACTTCATTGTATATATTTATGTGGTTTTTATCCTTGTTGTTGTGTGAGAGTTCGTTTTTTCACTATGTTCACTTATGTCACGTTCTGCACCTTACCACTTATTTGAGCACCTGAAAAACGTTAAGAATTGTATATATATATAAAAAAAGCAAGTAAATAAAAGATTTCGTATGAACCTACATCCCTAGCTCCCTAGTGTTAATTAAGTATTCGCTTTATTCTTTTAAGGACCTTATCAGGCCACCCTTGAACCATTGTTTCTTTAAAAATAAACTGCTCAGAGCAACTTATTTACTGGCTGTGACCTACAGGGTTGAACAGCTGTGTATCGTATTACCATAAAACTGTCTACTTGTCCTTTGGACAAAATGCTAAATAAAAACCTCTTGCCCTCCTAAGAAAACTAGATGTCTCCGGCGTCGGGAGATAGGAATTACCCACCCCTGGTACTATGGAATTCGCAATGACAAACTCCCACCACCATATACTCTTAATGGCATTACTGCACTAACAATGTCTAAGAATGGGCTTAGACACGGTAGGGGTACAGGGCTCACCACTGGTATAGTGCTCCCAGCTACAGGGGTAGTTGATCAATGTCAGGACAGTGGGTTGTTGGCATGGCACACAGGGATGTGTGCTACGTCGACTCTTCACTTTGTTCTGCACCAAAATACGCAGCCTGCAAAGGCAGTGTGTGAGTGTAATGGTACAGGGCCTCCAAGTGTGGCACAATAAGTGCTGCAGCCCTTAGAGGCCTTCCCTGGCCACGGTGCCCTGGGTGCCTGTGGTACCATTTACCAGGGGTTGACCTGTGGCCAGAGAGTGCCAATTGGGTTTTGTCTTCAATGCAGTTTTAGGGAAAGAACATAGGCCCTGGGTGCCTAATTGGCAGGAGCCCAGGGCACACTCAGTCAAAGTACTTCAGCAGTTCAGGAAAAAGTGGGGGCAATCATGCAGAAATAGGGCACTTTCTCACATTCTTCCTTTGTGTGGCTTGTTGAATTCAATAAAGAGTTGTTGAGTCTACCTGAATGGTTGAGTCCATCAATATAGTACATACGTGCCCTTTTTAAAATTAGTGTGTGTTAAAGCTCTTTTGGCAACTGAATCTGGTTGAGGAAAGAATACGGGCAGCTCAATAGATTACAAGTGGAATTGAGATACAATTTTTGAAAGGAATTTAGGGTTGGTATGTAGTACCACCTTATCTTTATGAAGCTGGAAGAATGGTTCTTCTAGAGTTAATGCCTGAAGCTCACTGACCCGTCCGAGTGAAATGATTGCAATGAGAAAAGCAACTTTGCATGAAAGGAACTGGAGAGGGCATTTGTGGAGAGGTTCGAATGGGGGTTCCATTAACCTGGTTAACACAATGTTGAGACTACAAGATGGATTGAGAGAAACTCTGGGTGGGATAACTCTTGAGGATCATGAAAGAAAAAAAAGCTTTACCTGAAGATAGAGGTGTGTTCTCCATTTTGTAGATATGCAGCAACTGTTTTTAAGTAAATCTTTATTAAAGTAGAAGCTAACCCTACAGTTCGTAAATGCAGCAGGCAACAGAGAATGTCTTTTGTATGTGCTGTTTATGTTTAAATATCCTTTGAATGGCAATAGTGTACAAAGCGTTTCCATGTGGCTGCATAACAGGCTCTAGTGGTAGGGTTTTTGAATTCTTTTATAATGTCCATACAATCTTGAGGTAAATTCAAATATATGAATTCTAGGACCTCAGGAGCCAGACTGCAAGATCGAGAGATCTGGGGTGTGGATGCCTTACTGCTCCCTGGCTTTGTGAACATCTTGCCAGTTGGGAGGCATATGGTGTGGAATCACTGAGTTGTAAGAGTGTGAGAGCCACTAGGATAAGGGTCTGGGACGTCTGCTGTAGTGTGCTAAACACATACGGAAGTAATGGGAGAACAGGAAAAGCGTGAGCAAATATCCCTGACCACCTCATCCATAGTGCGTTGCCCTTGGACTGTAGGCGTTTGAACCTGGAGGCAAAGTTTGAGCATTTGGCGTTTTCTGCTGTGGCGAAGAGGTCTATGTTTGGGTCACCCCACTCTTGGAAGAATAGGTGGATGACTAGTGAGTTGAGCTCCCACTTGTGTACTTGTTGCTGTCTCTTGCAGAGATCTGCAGAATTTTTGTCCACCCCTGGTATGTACATCCCTAAGACATGAATGTTGTGCTGGAGAGCATACCTCTAGATGGTCTGGGCTAGTTGAGGTGATCTGGAGCCTCCCTGTTTTTGCAGATAGTACATGGTAATCATGTCTGTTTTAATGAGAATCACCTTGCTTTTGAGGCGAGGAAGCAATGCTTGCAGAGCTAGATGAACAGCTAGCAGCTCTAGGTTACTGATGTGGAGATGGGTTTGGCGTGATGTCCAGTGGCCCTGCACAGTTAGCTCCTGTGAGTGCTCTCCCAGACCGGCAAGTAAAAAGCGTCCGTTGTCCCTTTAGAAGACTGTGGGAGGTCCACCACTACAGAGTGACAAGCTTGACGGATGATCAACACTAAATCCTCCAGCTACCATCCGCTTTAGACCATTGATGTGATGTGCATTCTAGCAACGGACGCATATTGAGTTTGACATGAGGTATTATTGCTATGCATGATGTAAGGAATGACATCCTTCAGAGGGACTATGTGAAAATGCTCTGATAAAATGTACCTGTTTAGGGGTCTTAGATCTAGGATTGGCCTAAGATTCTTGCCCTTTCGGGGTATTACACAGTAAAGTGAATAGACCCTATGTGCCTTGTTGGTGTAATGGCTCAAGTTCTATTGATTCTTTTTGTAGGAGAGTTTGCATTTTCTGTCGTAGCAGTTGATGGTCTGTGGACAGTCTGTGTTTTTGCGGTGGAATATTTGGCGGTGAGCTCCAGTCAATAACTATGTTGGATAATATCCAACACCCACTGGTCGGAGGTGATAGTCCACCATGCAGAAAGAACTGTTTAAGTCCTCTCCCGACGTGTTGTATGATCAGAGGGAACGGCAGGTAAGTGAAGGTTTAGAGGAATTTGTGGTAGGCTTGATAAAGCCGCCCCTGCCTCATGAATTGTTGTCCCCATAGGACTTTTGTAATGTTCTCTGGGAAAGAATGTTTGGGTACATGTCTTATGTTATGCAGTAGAAGTCTGAGGATGGGGTCTTGGATCCTCCATGATAAGATGAGCAGTGAGAGGAGTCCCATTGTGATGGAATTTGAAGCTGTACCATTGCTTTAGCCATCTCGTTATCTTTTTTGATTTTCTACAAAAGGGTATCTACCAGAAGGCCAACACTATGTTCCTCGTCAAAGCGGAGAAGTAAGGTTTAAAGCCGGACACCATTAGCCAGGCATGGTGTCTAATTTAGACACGGATTCGAGCTTGCCCTCTGAGGCGATTTGATATGCCTGCTTTTTGTATTCTTCAGGGAGATGCTGGAGAATCTCCTCCTCCTTTTCCCAGTGCTCTGTTGTAACAGAATCAGAGAGAGATCAATAGAGTTGCCAATTCTCCAGAGGTTGCCACATTGTGCAGCTGCTCTCTTATCCGCAGCATCAATCTTTCAGCTTTCTTTATCTGTAGTGGAGCATCAGCAGATGTTTGAGAATTTTGCTCTTTTACAAGCTGTGCCCGCTACCAGTGAATCAAGTGTAAGCAGACGCTTGATGTAAGGTCGATAGGTGAGGGTTTGTACTTTTTAAAATCAACCCTGGGAACAGTTACCCTAGCTCTTACTGGGTCATTAAATATGCCCTGAGCATGCCCTTCAGTGTTGGTAAATACTACACTGAGCGCCGATTGGACAAGAATGTTTCAAATAAATCCTCTAATGGCTGTGGTGTAGAGGCACTTAGGGTGTGTGGCTGCCCTAACTTTGAGATTATGATAGGTTGTTGCGTCATCAAGAGGGGAAGGTCTAGATGGATACACATCTGGATTGGTATTATCATGTGAATCTGTATTGTAAGCATCACAGAGATCATCTTGAGGTGGGAGTGAATAGTGATATCCACACCCACCCCAGCCCCTGTATATGAATGCATGTAACCCTCTGGAGAGTGTGTGTTCAAGTGAGAACTGGAGAGAGTTGTGGAGAAGAGAAGCGCACAGGAGGCAGCAGTGGTGAAGTGCTGTGCAGTGGACCAGTGGCTTTGTCCTCCTCCTTCTGAGGAAGAGGCATAGGCAGATTTATGGCTTCCTCAAAAGACAACCGTCTTTTAGCAGGTTTCCCCCTGAGTGATGGGTTTTGGAGATGATACATCTTGGTGAATGACCAGATGCTTTTGGCAATAGTCAAATTCCTGGTGAAGTCTCTCTATCACTGGTTCTACTGTTTCTACAGAGGATTTTCAAACAGTATGCTTTTTCGACTCGGATGCTGGATTTGGCACTTGTTTTTTTGGGGCAGGCAGATTTTTTTTTAGTGCAGATGCCTAGTGGTGTTTTGACTCCGTCGGCTCGACTCAGATGTGGGTGGTCTCGATTCACCAACCTGCTGTTGGGACTGTTTTTCAGGTGCAGAGCCGGAGCTGGAGGTTTCAAAAATAGCTGGTCGATACAGACCATGGCCCTAAGGCAGTAGTGGTCCAACAACATTCTTTGCCATTTCGGTTGGGTGCATTCAACTTTTGGTTGACATCTGCTGTGGTGGTGGAGGGGGGGTTGGGGGGGGGGGGGGGGAAGGTGAAGGAGGCACAGTACTTACAGGCTGCCTTGGAGGAATGTCCTGTTCCATGATGGATCCAGCGCTCTGATCCAGAGAGTGAGTAGGCCGCCACCTCTTCTGATCCGAAGAGATTGGGCTTATAGTCCGCAGCTTGTCAAGACATCTTCATTCACAGAGCCCTTTGATCCTGAATGGTTTTCTTCGATTGAAGAGACCTGCAGGCTTTGCAGGTCATCTGCTCGTGGTCTGGGGAAAGGCACAAGTTACAGGCCTGGTCTAGATTGTTGCGTGGAAACGTGGTGTGACATTTAGGGCAGAAACAGAAAGGCGTCAGTTTCATCACCAATTGGACATTGTTTGTCGAGAACGCCAAAGAGTGAAGGCCCAAGTGGGCTGCTGCCGAATCGAGTCCCCTGGACTCATTTGACCTCTATGTTAGAAAAAGTGATGTAAGCATCGAAGCACGTTCGCAAATTATACCAATGGTTTTAGAGGAATGACCGACGACAGTGTCGAACAAGAGGAGCCCACGTATGAACCAGACAACTGAAAAAAACAGTCCAATAATGGAGTTGAGGACCATGCGCATTGCAAGCAAGAGGAGGAGTAATGGAACCTTGTGAATTGAAAGACTTCTTCAGAAAAAAACAACTTGCACACTTCAGATTCATGCTGGGCGCATTTAGTGTACGATACGATCTAGTGGGCTCTTCAAAAATGGTCTTTGAAAATAATTTTCCTGTGGTATATTCTACTTGCTGTTCCCCACCTGATTCTTGAGTTGAATCCAGCATCTCTCTATTAAGTTCTAGACTGTTGATGCAGTAACTTGAGGTGGCCTTCAACTGAAGCGGACAGACTACATTTGGCTTGAATTTCTTACATTTTAAAAATGAGACAATATTTTTGGTACCCATTCCGGGTTTCTTTTTGAATTACAGATGCCCCTTCTTCAGCATAAAGCATGCCGAAAGAATAGTAGTGTGGAGGCAACTGCGGAATGAGGATTAGTTTACTGGTTCAAGGGGAGAATGACTGACCACCTATGTGTAAATGGTAATGTTAGAAGAATGCGTGAAATTACTTTCATATGGCTGCTTTGCAGATCTCGCTACAGAGCTAGCAAACCCACTCTGGCTTACTATCAGGCACACTCAAGGGGGGTTCCGGTTCCTTAAGGATACCACCATGATTTGAGACAATTCTTTTATTAACTTGCTTCTCCTACCAACAGCTCTTACATCTCCATCAGACATTTGCATCAAAGCCCATCTTCACTCTACCTGCCTGAGCAAACCAGCAGTATTTTTGTATTGCAGTCCCTGGTCCCCTTCTGGTAACACGTAACCTAAGCCATGAATAGTCTTTAATTATGCTACTTAGATACAGCCTTTCTATGAGCATACAGGGTATGATTTAAAGTAGTTTCTTTGCATTTAAATGCTTATTTCAATCCACACATCACCTATGGGGGCCCTGGCCTAAGCGGCATGAAAAGTCTGCTCAGACAGGACAGAAGGGTTAGGAAGAAAAACTACAATCCATTAGCATAAAACACCAAAACAAGATGGGACAGAAAACCACATACGTTCTACTAGACAGCTTATCCCTATGAAAAACATTGAGGTTTTGATTTGACAGAGCACTCGGCTAATTAGACTGTGAAGCAGATTTAATTGCTATGAGGAGACATGGACTTTTTCAGGTGAGAGACCTGAAACTCAAGATGCATTGGCCGTACTTGGGGAATGTAGTGGTAGACCTATTCTTCGAATCAAGTGAACACAAAATTGGTTGCTTCTGCTTCACAAAGTAATAATGTGGTTTGATGTCTGCGTTGAGCAAAGACAACAGACCCACTATCCACGTTGAACTTATTTAAGAATTTTTGCAGGTAAGCAAAGTAATGAATGAATGCACGTCAGTGTTAGGCAAGTCATGCACGCAAATTTAAAAAATGTTGTTCTGGTACTTGTGCTTAGTAGAACAACATATTACTTCCCTCGCCTCCTCATTTCTAAACAAAATTCAATTCCAAGCCCCGTCTAACAAGAAACTTTCCATTATGCAAGCCGTTGAATCTCAACTTGAACACAATTACCTCACACTCGTTGTTTGGTAATATTTGCTGAACATTAAACAAGACAACGATTGTGCAGTTTATTTCATGTTCATGAGTTAATCCTCTCTGGATCTGTCATAAGGTTTTTTAATGAAATGCTTAAAAATCCTGTGCTGCCAAAAGGATTTTTGAACATATGCGTGCATCGACAGCCACTGCATCCAAAAAATGCATACTAATCTTAAATGTAAATGCAGTTGGGTAAACATGCACTTCTTGTTTACGGTTAGTCTAATGCAAGCAGTCATCTTTCTTGTAGCAATGCTCTGTACAGAGTTTGGACTCTCCTAAAACACGTGATTCAGCAGAGGATGAACTGCTCTATTCTATCTAAGTTCACCCTAGCATGTGGGTGAGAACACGCAAATGTCGAGAAGTCTATACAGGAAATACTCAGACATAGATTTGTACCTTCTTTGCCTATTAGAATACTGATTATGAGAAACAGTTTGTGGCCCTTTCACACGCGTTTTTAATTACAGCATAAGGAGCTGTACTAAAAAAACCAGGCAGAGCCATGAGGGCCATTCCTGTATTTGCTAGCAGACTTTTTCCAGGATGGTCTGTAATTTGGTTAAAGATGGACAGGCATCTAACACTAGCGTTCATCCGTGTTAATGCCAAACTATTAACGAACCCTTTCTGTAAACTGAGAAGGTAAGGAATCAGTTGACGGCTTTAAGGGGTTTGATGAGGCATTCACTCCATCATCTGACCAAATGCCCATGAGCTTCTGGGTGAGTAAATGGGATCCGTTGAATTCATCCTACAAGTAACCCTCATCACCTTCTGCATCCAGGGAGAAACACGGTGACAAACGTGCTATCCTATTCAAGTGGACTATCAATCCCTTCGCATTTACTGAACTCTGTGTGGAACATCCTTTTGATGCCAACTAATCACTGGAAACTACCAGATTTCTAAGCCACCATCTCTCAGGGACAGCAACAAAGAAGATTTAAGTGGTGTATCCACTGTCAGGAGCTTCAGTGTCTAGGACAGTTTGGCAGGTAGGTGTCTATACACGTTTGGATAAGATAGGACGATAAGAGGTTCACGTTAGCGATTAAATTGTGATCAGAAGAACCTACCAGAAAAGCAGATTCATTCAGGCATAGAATTCATCGCTTCATTTTCTCAAGTCCCATACAAACTATTTTCCGATCTTTGACTTGTGTTCTTCATGTAAAGTTACCAAATTGTGCTGAAATTTGGCATAATTTACATGAGACGTACACAACACATCAATAGATGTGATATTATATCGAGAACACAAACATTCAATTAAAAAGCAAAACGGGAAGAAAGAGGGGCCACAGAGCTACAAAAATAAGCAGTTGTAATGCAATAGGTCTCACATTTACGAGAGTTTAAGCTATCGGCATTGTAAATAACAATGCATTTTATTTAGGTTTTTAAAACCAACACATAAAAGGCATTGTTATTTACAATGGCAATAGCTCAAACTCACGTAAATGCGAGAGCTATTGCATTGCAAATGGTAGGCATCACAGACAACGGGAGGGCGGGCGGGGGGCACGGGGAGGGAGAAGGCACGAACAGCGGGCAGGGAGGGAGGGAGAAGGCATGGACAACGGGAGGGAGGGCGGGGTGGTAAATAAAGCACGACAACGGGAGGGGGTAAAGGCGGCACCAAAGCATGTTGTGCCTGCAGTAAGAGAAAGTGAATAAAGAAAATAGTGCTCACAGTCTTAATAACATGTACAGTGTAACAACCGGAGTAAAGGGGCAAGTCGCCATGGGAGGTGACAAATGAAGGAGGCGGTACTAAGGAGGGACTAACAAGCCTATTTAGGAATTAGAAGCCAGCATTTAGGACAGACACTGACAAGCCAATGGCAAAATTGGGCGGAGAGTGGGCAGGGCTTCTATTCTCTACTCCACCACATGCGCGCTGGCTCTAGGCTCGACCTAAAAATACAAACTTCTAATTTTTAAGCACCAAGGGGATTTTTTCTTTTTTAACGCAAAGTAAAAAGGGAAGGAAAGGCACCCAAAACAAATTTTAAAAAGCTGAGGCGATGGGGGCATGGAGTAACAGAGCTGGAGCAGAGGCCTATCAAGAAGGCTATCAGGCATCAGGCTCCGAAGGGCATCATCAGGGAGGGGACAGAAGATTCTAGAGAAGAGTACTGAAAGATGAATATTCAGAAGTGCATGTCAGCAGCTGTCGCACACTCACATACTGATGATCAAAAATGCTCCTTACCTCAGTGCTATCCCTGGACCCTCCAGAAGGACTCCATAATCTCGAGAAATCTGCTTGGTAAGATCGGACAGAAGTGAGATATGCATCTTTCCCAACCCGCCATTCTAAAATTCAAAAGCGAGATAAACATGACAATATTAGTGTTTTTTTAAGACCGGTGCACCCACTTCATGCATTTCCGATCACAAATACATATACTTTTACACAGAGGAAATGCTTCAGACAGCAAAGCAACAGATTTCTAACACACCTGCTCCCAGGCTCAACTCCTACCAGAAGACACTTGTGACCTAGTCGACCACAGTATTCTATCAATCACGTCTTTTGCTGAACTCGGATCTTAAGCTTATGTAACATTTTTATTTAGTGGTTTTAGAAAGCATAAAACATCCTGCATTCCTGCTACTTCGCAGCATTTGTTCAGGTCGGTAGGGCAGCTGCCCTCTAGTTTTAGAAGCTGTTACAAGTCATCTTTTCTCAGCACACACTTGTTTGTAGTTGGTGGGGCTTAGCCCCCCATGTAAGCAGTTGTGTGATGGTTCCATAGATGACTTGATGGATTAGGAATGCCTCTTTAAAAAGGATTTATCTTCTTGGTGGGAGGATAGTTAGTTTTCGCATCTGGGTGTGGATTTGGATTGAGGGTCATTTAGACAGCACTGGCTATCACTTTACTAGCGTCTCTTTGCTCTTAAAAGATAGAACTACTAGCTCTTTGATTTAGGGGTATATTTGATAACCAGCATTTGAAGGTATTCCGTTTATATTTTAACTTTGCAAGGTATTCTTAATCTGATTATTTGTTCCAGTTTGCTGCAATATAAAACAACTTATGTACGACTCTCGTTTCCAAAGAAAGGCAGGGATGATTTAGCTGTGGTTGGTGTGGTGTTTCTGATCTTTTTTAATTTTTGCTTTGCAGTGCTGGGATGAAAGTAATGCACTTTCTTGGTTGTCTTCAGTTTTGTCACTTGTTGAAATATTTTTAATTACTTTTTTGTTGTTATGTGTGGTCCAGCTATAGCATATATTGTCACTTTTGTGGCCCACTGGCTTCATTAGGACTACTCATGTGCCCTAGAGTAGGTACTGTCAGTTGTCTCAGGTGCCCCCTGCCCCCATGCCAGGATGTGCCCCAGTCTCTTCACCTTGGCCCAATGATAGCAGATCCCCTTATTGGCAGCCTTCACAGTCTGATTAGTTTTTCAAGACTAGCTGAAGCTGTGCGGCCTGGTGAGGTGTTCATTTAACAGCTTAAGGAGTTGTTGAGGCTTTCCTAACTGGATGCAAAGATCTGAATTAGTTGAAGAGTTCTCAGTGTGGTTATCTGCCTCAAGTTTCTACATATTGGGGGTGTTTGCCAGCTAAATAGACACAGTGACAAGGGTTTGGAATGGGCAGCCAAAGTGTGAGATTTGCAAGCCACAGGTACTACAATTTACCGGGATTTCTAACTCTATTACTGGAGGCAGAGATCATGTTAGCGATACACGTTTCACAGAACCTGTCAAATACTCTGTGGGTTGTTGTTTGTGCAATTAATCCACGCATAGCTGAAGGTTCCCAGTAGTACAATATATTGTACTAAGGATTGAGTGGCTAAAACTAGGTCCGTGATTTCTATCAAAATAAGATGTAGAGCGCAATCCTGACTTTGCGCAGAATATGAACAAGATGAAGGATGAAGCTGGACTAACAGAGAATCTGGTGGTTAGGTATTCTATGGAGCAGTAGTTGGCATCTGAAATTTCAGTGCATCATGGATTCGCGGAGTAGAATATTGCCACTCCACCACCTACGCCAGTGTCTCTAGCCTCTCAGGTTTCTGCGGGAGATATTGTACATAACAAGAGGTCATCAGAGATAGCAGGTGCATAACTGGTCACCTGGGGCTTAGTCCATTATCACATGACACAGATTCCCTAAGTCAGCAGGACGTGGACTTTCAATGAACACTTTTAGCTCAACAGTGCTTGTAGGTCACTGTGGCACCACTGTACGTGTTCAGCTGAGCAGGCATGTGACAGCAGGTAGGCCTGTGGTGGTGTCAACATGGACTTGTTGACCGCTTCAATGTGACGCTGTATGGGAGTAGTCCATAAAGTGCACCATTTTGTCTTACAAGTTTTTTGATTTCAACTATGCTATCTTTTTGGTTTCATTCAACACATCCTGTTTGGGATCAGATTGAGCACATCTCTTTTGCAAGTTAAGGACCAGTAAAAATACTGATTGGGATGGTTAGCACAGTCCACAGCTGTAACTGAGATTCTGTCTGATATTGTCACAGATTACCACTCTCCCTCGAACACTTCACATGATTAAAACAAGGATTAAAAACAACTGCATGTGTGACAATTTAGGATCACGATAAGGTGAGCCACTTAGACTTATTGTACAGCACCCATTGCTTAGATATCCTAATCTATCCGACACGCTTGTCCAGAGCTTAAATCAACAGCTTTGAATAACATTCATTTAAAATGTCAATATTTTCATGGTAGAAGTTAAGGATTTTTTTTATTTAAAAAATGAGACTTATTTAGGATGAACAATCAGACTTTATCTCAGTCAAATTCAAATGTAAAGTTTTGTTTCAATGCCACCAAGTCTTTACCGTTTCTTGTTTAAAGACTATGTGATCTGCCAACATTGCACCTCTGATGTGTGCAGCATCTTGACATAAAATAAAAACTTCCTGTGTTCACAGGCACTACTCCAAGTGAAGGAGGTGTGGCCTAATCGCTAAATAGTGAAGTACGAAGGCAGGAAAGTGAGGTTTGTTTTCTGGCTTTAACATTTCAAAACACTTTGGGATCCTGTACAGATCTAAATATATATATACACACACAAATACATAAATAGTTTTTGTGATATCTCGTTATCTTTA
Organism: Lissotriton vulgaris; assembly: GCF_964263255.1. Lineage (NCBI taxonomy): Eukaryota > Metazoa > Chordata > Amphibia > Caudata > Salamandridae > Lissotriton > Lissotriton vulgaris. The sequence continues at coordinate 1,168,118,697 of NC_141693.1, forward strand.
ATGTGCTTGGAATCAAAGAGAGAAGGCCTTAGGTCAGTGGTTCCCAAACTGTGCGCCGCGGCACCCCGGTGCGCAGTTAGTGGTCGCCGGGTACGATGTGGGAAAAATTGCCTGCGCTGAAGAAGCTTCTAACCTTGTACTCTTGTAATTGTGATAAAATGCACAATTAACAGGTAATGTCTACCTGTCAGCAGTCAGCTTCAAGGCAGCAAGACAGTGAATCTTATTTAAATGACACCCGGCTGCGGCGCATCACACGGGGGAGTTTCAAGTGGCACCTGTGTAATCTACAATCATTGTTTGGCCAAGGAGCGCACGGCCGTCAAACGCGCTTCCGACGTGCTTTCATGTAGCTTCCACTTACGCACAGCAGACTGTCAAGCATTATTGCCACCCGTGTTCTGCTGTGCAGCGCTTCTGAGGACCCTTCACAATTTACACAGGTTCGTTTCACACTGACTAAAAAACACCTTGCTTACTGCAAAAAAGGGGAACATGACAAACTCGAGACCGGCCAAGCCCATGTTATTATGCTGGCTGCTGTTCCTGCACTTTGTTCGTGTCCACACCTGAAATTAGGAGACAGAATTTAAAGTTGGCAAACTCGCTGCAGCGTTGGAAATAGGCTACGTTGCAGCCTGGATTTGTTTCCCGGCCCGAGTCTGCCCCTCAGCCAAGGTCAGGCACGAAGCATGTCATTATTATTAGTATGATAATAACCCTTTTACTTCTCAGCCTCAGTGAAAGAAGTCCCCCCTTCTTCCCTCATTATATTTCAGGAGTTTGCCACTGAAGTAATGTTATGGTCGGACTTGCTAGAAATAAACACACATTTCCTTTCTAAGCAACAGCACCTCCTCCCGGCTGGCTCGTGTGACCCTCATTCCTTTCCCGAAGGGAAGACTTGTTCTGCCTCTGACGTCCCCTAATCCAGAGCGGGGAAAAGTTGCGTTTTCCGAATGATTTGGCTCGTATTGGACGGCCCCTTTATCCCTGGCATGCCAGGGATCAAGATGGCAGCGTCAGGGAAGGACATTAGCACGTTTCATTCTCTAGTAGTGTTCACTGCTTGCCCATGGCAGCAGATGTGAGGCTGTAGGGGGCCTGGGCAAGGTTCACCCTCCCTGTGAAAGATACCTTACTTGAGCTACTTCTTGCTAAATCAACATTTACGAAGAGTATTCTTTAAGATGCCGTTATCTCCAGCAGCATATGTGCTCAGGAGAGGTTTATATATGAAATATATATTGTCACAACAGTGAGTACTCGTCTATTCTGCTTTGCTATCAGTAATTACCAAAATGTTCCCTTTTGATGGATTCGCTCCCCACTGCTCCAGGAAGAGACGTGGGTGCTAACAGGCAAATAGGTGCGAGTACAAAGTTACAGCTGTTTACTTTACTTAATTCAAAGAGTTTGTATATCGTGATTCGAGGACATCTCAGTGTGATTCTCCTCAGGGAAAAGATGTTGTTTGGTGGTAATGTGCATGGAGTGCAGCATGTCAGCCGTGATAGGAGAGTGTTGTGAAAGATAGGAGGTCCACACCAAGCGTAGTCTTCATCAGGTAGGTTTATTTAACAGGTAGAGAACAGCTTGACAACCACCAACTGCCCGCAAGGACAGTCCAGCTCCAACTGACCCAGAACGGAGTTGGAGCATTCTACATTCTAGAAGCTTGCGTGCAGATGCACACAAGCAGCATACAACACACCTCCCCCCCGAACACACAAAAAAAACAAAAAAAACTAAGAACAAACATAATCTTTCATTTTTGCAGGTGGACGCGAAACACGTACACTCCTTCTTGGTACCACATCTGCAGCTCTTTGCACTGACTCATTTTGAGCCACAGGTCCCAATTCAACGACATCAACTAAACCATCAGAGTCATTGAAAATTTCCTGCGGGCCAAGAGTGGTGACCACAGGTACATCAGAATTAATAGGCAGAGACACCTGTGGATTTTGCATAGTATTGAAATCATCTAAAAACAATTGATCATTATCCTCAGCATAAGAATGAGAAAAACATTTCCTAGCATTCATCAACAACTTGTCAGATCTAACAACGGAAACACGTCTGAAATTCCAAATTTTCCCCCCTTCAACACGTACAGCTTTACTAAACACTTCAATCACTCTAACAGGATCTGACCACCTAGCCCAATTCCTGGCAGATGAACTACCAAATTTCACACGCACATGGTCGCCAACTTTGACCTTGTGGCGTGAAACGCTTTTCACAGAACATTTACCCATCTTCTCTTGATAAATCTTAACCCGTTCTCCCATATCCTTGACATTGGAAGCTGACACAATTGGGCCATTGGATTTCAACCACCAAGGTAACAACTTAGATCCAGGTTTGCGACCTCTTAGTAATTCGAAAGGGGAACACCCTGTCACCGAATTAGGTGAAGTGCGATATGTAAGCAAGGTGGCACATAATGCTTTTTTCCAATTCAAATCATTCCTTACCGCTAACTGAATGGATTCTTTGACCACTCTATTAAAGCGCTCGGTCTGGCCATTGGCCTGAGGATTATAATTAGAAACCCTCTTGTGAGATATGCCATGATCTTTAAAAAATGTTTCAATCTCAATGCTGGTGAACTGCGTTCCATTATCTGAAATAACTTCAGAAGGAAGACCCTCCCGACTAAAAACATTGTTAAGGAAATCAATGACCTGCCTGGAGGTAATTCTTTCAACAATTTTGACCTCTGGCCATTTCGAAAAATAGTCAATTAAAACTAGGCCGTAGACCTCCTTGCAACCAGGCAAATTTAAAGGACCAATGATATCAATCCCTAACCTTCTCCAAGGCCCTTCAGCATACTCAATGGGAGTGATCGAGGCGGACAATGGTTTAACACTCTTGTCACTATTAGAACAAGATACGCAATTCCTGACCCATCTATCCACAAAGGCATCTAAAGAGGGCCACCAATAGTACTCCCTTAACCTCCTCTTGGTGGTGGACATGCCCATGTGACCCTCGTGAGCAATCTTCATTAATTTCTCCCTGACTGACACAGGAGGAATGATTTTGTCACCCCTGGTGATAATGTTATTGTGACACATGAGCTCATCCTTAACCTTAAAGTAGGAACTTATATCGCCCGACAACTTCCTTTCTTCAGGCCAACCACATTTAAGATAGGTGTTAACCAAACCCAAAGTATTATCCTCTGACATTGCTTCCACCCAAAGATTTTCACTGATGACCTCTGTATCATCCACATTAATGTCTTTCATGGTGTAGGCCACGTCACACTCATCAGAGTGTTCAACCTCTTGATGAGGTAAAGCTAACCTGGACATGCAGTCAGCATGCACATTTAATCTTCCGGGGATATACTCCACAGTGCACCGATACTCCTGTAGTTTGGCCGCCAATCTGGCCAAACGGGCTGTCAGAATCCTTCCACCTCCTGCAGCCAACATACTCACTAATGGCTTGTGGTCGGTTCTAAGCACAAATTTAGTGCCCCACAAAAATTGTCGGAAATGTTGGGCTGCCCAAGTACACGCTAATAACTCTTTCTCTATTGTAGAGTAGTTGCACTCAGCACCCTTCAATGTCCTTGAAGCATACGAGATAATACTTTCTTCACCCAAACCTTTCTGCATCAGAACTGCCCCCAACCCAGTATTGCATGCATCAACTGAAACAATACATTCTTGACCCACAACAAACGGTTTCAAGAAAGGAGCAGAACAAATTTCGTTTTTTAACACATCAAATTGCAGTTGCTGTTCGTTTCCCCATACAAATTTTTCACTTTTTTTAAGTAACAGTCGAAGTGAAGCCACTTTGGAAGCATAGTTCTTTACAAATTTGCTAAAATATTCAGTTAACCCAAGAAATGAAAACAATTGATCCTTATTGGTAGGAGGGGGGGCCTTTGAGATACTGGAAATATGATCGAATTTAGGTTTTATCCCTTCCTTGGAAATCTCATGTCCCAAATAATCTACCTTTTCCTGTCTGAACCTGCACTTAGCAAACTTGAGAGTCAAACCCTTTGATTGAATCCCTCCTAAAACAAGCTTGCGTGCAGATGCACACAAGCAGCATACAACAGAGAGCTCAAATTCGCACCCTCCTATGTTTAGGTTTATTCTGTCCCTGCCAGGACCATCGCATTACATGACAGCCAACAAGCCTCCCACATGCATGTTAAGACTGTGTTCTTCTGTCTCTCTTGTGTCTCAACATTATGAGCTGAGGCTGAGCTATGGCGGGGACTCAGATGACGTAAAACTCATAGGCTGGGTGTTGCAAATGTAAACAAACTCCATATAAAATCTGTAATATAAAAAGATAGCAGCCGCTGTGCAGGCATACGTGCCAAACGTTAGCTGTTGCACATGAACAGGTCACAACACCACATAGGCCAGGCAGCCTATGTGGTGTTGTGACAAAGATGGCGGACAGGTGATGGAGGCTGTGCGATGAGTGGCATTGTTAAAGTTCTCAGCTGCATATATAAAAGGACCATCAGGTATCCACCGCTCATCCAGTGTGTTGCAATGCCAGCATGAACTAAAAAAGAATTTATCAGAAGTTTTTTTTGAACTGTTTTCTTTATCTTTGGTGCAGCTTTTTAGGTTTCGCCTAGACGAAGCAAAAGTGAAGCTTTTGCGTCTAGGGCGAGACAGCTTATGTTGTTACTTTTGGGGGAATGTGGACAGCAGAGTTCCACACGCTTTTTCTGGCCGGGATTTAACCTCGGGAGCGCGCACGTCGCCGTGCCTCATATTCCCATTCGCAAACAAAGCCACACTCACGCATGCGGACATACACAGGCACACACACACTGCATACACACACGCACCCCCCCTTAAACAGACACACGCGCACACAAACAGACGCACGCACAGACACCCCCACCCTCAACCCCACTCACCGGGCTCTTCTCCCCTTACGCATGGGAAGGCACTGTGGAGCTCTTTGCCAGCACATATTGAGGAAGGCAGCGTGGTATAGACTCCCACAGCGGCATTGTAGGGGAATTCAAAGTTGCCTCCCCGTAAACACCGCCGCAGCCCGAGAACTTCGGGAGCCTCAGAAATCCCAAGCGCAGCTCCTCTGACGTCAGACAAGGAGCCGCGCTGGGATTGGTGCCGGTGGGGCCGTTGCCTGGAAACGGAAGACTCGTCGACGCCGGGCGGGAGGGGCTGCTTCGCTCCTCACCCGGGCAGCGCCTGCAAGGATCTAACACCCCGGAGACCCACGGAGCCTCGCACAAGGGCCTACAATCCCTGCCGCAGGTAACCATTCTGGGTTCCGGGTTGCTGCGAGTAAGCGGGTTGTGGGCCGGGCCGGAGGGTTATTTTTCTAGAAATGATCGTTGAAACTCAAATTTGTCTTCAACCACCGACTATTACTTAATTTAACGGCTGTGTTTGACACTTGAACCACTCTGAATGGACCATTAAAATCAGTTTTGAACCTTTTGCTTTTCGTGTTTTTTTTCACACTGCCCAAGAACCTATTGGGACAAACATGCTGCTTACTTTGTAAGCAGTATCAAGGTTTATCATGCTGACGCATTATTTTCTCTTGTGCTCGCTTCACTGTCTTAGTTGCTCCTCAAGCACAAAATGGATCACGCACGCACACAGAGACACACATACACAAGTGCACACACACACACACACACACACACACCACACCAACCAACACCTCCCCAGCCCCCCCCGCCCCGCCGCCATACGAGCGCACACTCAATTCCCCCCCCCGCCCACACACACGCGCCCACCCCATCTTGCTGCATTTCACACCACACCCTGCTGCAGTTCCGCCACAGCTGCACCGTCTTACCGGTAGACAACGTGTATTTTCACCGGCATGGCTACAGGACAGTATCACCTACATGAGATCGTACGGACAAAGCTGTACTTCCAGCACCAACGATACAATTGGTTACGTTAACAACTTCGAGCATGCTCCGTCCAGAAATGTAAAAAAAAAACCCAGTCATGCCTGTCCGCCCATACAAGTGCAGACGAATCCATTTACAATAAGCGGAGGGGTAGGAAGGGATACCCTACCCCTCAGCTTGTGTATCTGCACGGTGCTCGCGCTTCCATTTTCCAACTAGTGTGTAAATAAACTTTGTTTTATCAGCACAGCTTCATTGACGTGTTTCATGTTTCATTTTATTTATTACTTCCGAGGAGGTAGCGTGTGTGCTTTTAGAATGGTCATGCCCGCTTTCATGTTTCACCATGGGAGAGACAACGCCGAGACTCAAAATCAGTTCGAAAGTTAGCAGCTCAAATTGTTACTCCACACTCCCTGCCGAGACAATTGGCATTTTTAAAAATAGTTGTTTTTAATGTCAACGAGCGTTTCCCTGGCTCAGAACCTTTAACTTTAACAGACACTCTCCGTTACTCTCTCGGGCTCACCTGGTACTGCCGCTGGCTCCCTCTCTTCAGGCTGCGGCTGCCTCCTCCTCCCCCCTGCTTATTTAAAATTGCAGCCAATTTCAAATAGAAGATTGTGAACTCAGTCCTTTCATTCTAAGTCACGAAAATCCAGTAATTTACAGTTAGGGTTGTGTAGAATGTCGCGCAGTGCATGAGTACTGTATTACTGACTGATGTGGATTCGAACTTGCCGTCTTTGTCTTCTGACTATTTCTTTCACATTGTGCGGGTGCAACGTGTGCAAACCTTTAGGTTTAATTTTACATGTTATGATTTATTAAGTCCAGGGATAACATTATTTTTTTAAAATTCAGAGTTTCTCATTTTCAAACCGGCCCCCAGTGGATCTGGCATTTCGAAAACTAATTGTTGGGATGCAACATATATTTCCAAATAAGTGGCGTGGAAGGAGACATGACTCCTCATCATGAACGGTCTAAAATCTAGTCTGTTAACCGCCAATGTGCGTCAGAACTGAGACTGTGCAAAGCAAGCTTACTTAGCCTTGTTTTATTAGGTCTGCTTCGGTGGGGGGGGGGGGGGGGGGGGGGGGGGGGGGATAGCGCACTGGGGTCACACCGGCAAAGAACCGCAATATGCTTTTCTCCGCCTTGGGCTCGGTCTCTCATCTCCCTGACCCTCCTTTCATCCTATGCTCTGTCCCCTCATACTCTTCCTCTGTCCGTGGCGGGCTCGATCTCTCCTCTCCCTGTTTCCTCCCTTCATCACATTCTCTATCTTCTCTCACAAACAATGCTTATATACCAATTGCAAATAAAAAAAAATAATGCAAAGCATTGTCATTTACAATGCCAGTAACTCAAACTTTAATGCTGCGAGACCTATTGCATTGTAAATGCTTGTTGTATCATAGTTAGTAACAAGAGTAAGGCCTCCCAAACAAAATGAGTATTTTTAAACTTTATCTACCGCCACACACTGAGCCTGAGGCAATGTCAGGACGAGTATTATTTTGTTACAAGAAATATCTAGATGGGCCCTCATTTACAGGAAAAAAGAATATATGTAGATTGTTGGCCTGGCTGTTGAAATGTGAGATAAGACATGCACCGCGCATTTATCTGGAACTGGTACTTCCACTGCACTGAAGCTATTTCTTAAACCTGAAGTTGTATTTCACCTAGAGAAAATGCAGTGTTATGAAACCACTGGACGCGCTTACATTTTCTCCACTTTTTTCCGATTAAAAAAAGTTCCCCTTGAACTTGGGATAATAATTTTGGAGTTTATTCTGAGTGGTCTGGCGTGGTTATTTCTATTTTATTTTTGGGTTAATTACCGCTGCACAACCTTCATCGGCTTCATCCCAATTAAGCTCAGGGCGAAAACTGGAAGTATTCCCGATGTCTGGCTTACAACCTCCCACCAGTAAAAAAAAGTGACATGATGGGGAACCACGGCCAACTTCCAATTAGGTCAAAGGAGCCACAGGTTGAATAAGTTTGGGAACCACTGCCTTGGGTAATTACAAATTATGAACATCACATTTTTAGAAAAACCCCATCTATTACCTGGTTGTTCTTTCACTGTTATAGGATTTTTCTTGCTAAAATCATTGCCTTTTTAATTATTTTTTAAATTTATACATGTTTTTATGGACTTCCATTTGCACTGGAGGCTTGAATTAATTTAACATAGCAAAGCTGTTTACAGTACCGACATGTGCAGGCATCGGAATATTTATCTTCCAATTTTATGTACAGTTTTAATCTGTGTGAATAGGAAGATTGTTTAAACATTGATTATATCAGTTTTTATGGCTTGGTAGCTGAAATAAAAGATATATATATATATATATATATATACACATATACATCTATATCTATCTATCTATCTATCTATCTATATCTCCTTGTTTCACATTTGAATCATATATATCTAGTCTATTCACTCGAACCAGTAATTCCCTGCTACAAAAAACATGCAACCTTTTGCTCTGTGTTGTCATTTTCCTAGCCATGATTTGTGTGTGGGGTGTGTCTTTTACTGGAAGGTGTGCGGAAAATAGAACGGTAATGCGTTGTTACTTAGTGCTTTCTTTTCATAAGATTTCAGAGGTACTCTTTCACATGAATCTTAAAAATCAACTTTTGCCAAATTTACTGTACAATTTCATATAGTTCTATGTCATACATTAATGGAATGTTTAAATCACTGTCAACAAGGCTATGCAAGCAGCCATGTTTCTCTCTCTCATTCTTTTATTTCATGAGCATTTCCAGTAATATCTGTGAAAATCATAGACAAAACAACCACTTTGTGAAATCATTTATTTTAATTTGTGCTACTGTGTCCGTTAATATGATAACTCATCTCAGATTGTTGTAGAAAGCAGAGATTTCACATTGTATAAATACAAATATTTGGTTAACTTTTTAGGTCTCGCCCAGGCAGCGCACATGCGGTGCTCTAGGTGAGGGCCTTTAGCAATCGGTCTGCACTTTTTAAGCACTCCTGCTTGTTGCGGCATCCACCTTGCGGGAGCCATATGTTTGTAATTAACGAGGCCGCGCCGCTGCTCGCTCCCGCAAGGTGGATGCCGCCACAAACAAGAGTGCTTGAAAAGTGCAGACCGCTTGTTTTGCCTTGAACGGTCCCGTGGCGTCTCTTCCGTTCGCGGCCGCTCTTGTTGAAGAATCGTTCTATCATCCACTTTTTAATATCGTTTTGGCTTGAATGGTCCCACGGCGTTTCTTGCTTTCGTAGCCTTTATTTATACATGCCATTACAGTATGTAATAATTTTTTAACAATGACCTGCCAGACTAAAATGTTTAATGGATGACGCGTTTTCGCAACCATTGTAATCCATTTGGATCACTTGAATATTTATTAAACCCTACTTTACGCACACAGAGCCATTACGTTATTATATGCGCACTGCTTGCTGCTGCCGGGTCAGCTGAGCAGCGAATAAATATTTCATGTTGAATACGCTTATACACACGTAAAACATTATCCTACTTTTTTCAGCAGTGTGTTACTGCAAGCGGTATTTTTCTGTATTCACGCAAAATATCCTGTTTGGGTATCCCTGCCGATTCAATACACCCTTTGACTATATTGTGGAGAAGTTCCTCCTGTTGAGAAAGAACAAATTATTTTTGCAAACGGCTCTATATCGTGCTCTGAAACAAACAGGGAAAGTTAAAGAAGATACTGGCAAAGTTCGGTGAAATATTTAAATGTATTAGAGTATGAGAATTACTTTTACAATCTGGGCAGACTAAAACACAGAAGAACTCGGTAAAAGTCTTGAAATACATAACTTCAGTGCTTTTTTAGGAAAACTGCATCTAAATGCTTCGCACAAATAACTTCCTGTGCATTCTGTTATCTGAAGTCATGTGATCGGTTGGGGGTTATTTAGTGCGGGCTAAAATGTTTGTATAGCGCCACAACGCGAGGTCTATAAAAACACATTCATGCTTTCCGACATTTAGAATTGCAATCCTCAACTTGGTTTATTCAACCTTACCATACACCATGTTGCGTTCTTATTTGCGTTTTTGTCTAACATCCTATCTTGACTGTATCCCACAGTCACGTGAAGCGCTTTGATATACTGGTTTGATTCTTTTGAGAGCTAGGACAATACAAATATGAACTATAATATACGCCTTCCGCAGTAGTTATACTTCGTGTTTTTTCAGGTTATTACAGTGGCCGAGTAAGAAAAGTCACTGCAAGCGCCAACAGACTGGGCGGTGGGCGCTTTACAAAGACTATTAGCAAAATCAATCACAATTACCTATGGTACGGTGAGAGTTGTTCAAGCAGAATATATATTCTTTGACTGGGGAGCATGTGTAATATATTTTTTTTCATCTTGCCTAGTATGGCTTTTTATGGCCTGTTGGCTGTGCGCAAGTACATTCTTTGACCTTAATATATACGTGGGTCAGGAATGGTATTAAACAAGCATTTGCAATGCAATAGGTCTCGCAGTTGTGAGAGTTTAAGCTATTGGCATTGTAAATGGCATTGCCTTTTATTTACGAGTTTGTTTTTAAAACATAAAAGGCCTTGCCATTTACAATGCCAACAGCTTAAACTCTCGCAAATGCGAGACCTATTGCATTGCAAATGTTTGTGTAATAAGTCTTTGGTAATGAAGTATCACCAATGGAAACCTTTTGCATACTAGTCTTTATAGCGCTTACCTTCAAGTCTTTGGTAGAAAGCACTAAAATGGGTGCGTGCTGTCAGAATGTGCTGAAGTGAGTTGGCGATAAATGCACTCTTCTTGCTCACTAAGATAAGTAGAGCAGGTTGAAGGATTTAAGTTTTGTTTTCAAATGCTACTGTCATGTTTAACTTTTCGGAATTCTTTAGTTTTTAACATAAGAATGCTGCTGTTGGAAAGGATTACAGACAAGACATGTTAACAAACCATCTGCCAGTATGATTTGTTCAGTCTGCAAGTTCTCGCTAGAGTTTAACCCTTTCGATGCTCATGACGAGCTCAGCTCGTCATGATGCACAGTTGAGCTGTGCTGATGACGAGCTGAGCTCGTCATGACACCAGCAAAATGGCAATTTTCAGCACAGGGGGGGGAAAACGCCTAGCAGCCAAGGTGTTGACTAGTTCAGATTTTACAAAAAATATTTTCTCTCACCAAAAGTAGTGCTTCCAAAACGGTACATTTTGCCGATTGGTTTTGGTGCATATCACACGTGCTCCTGTTCAGGCATGCACTTCGTTATTTGTGCTTTATTGTTTTCTTGTACACTAATGTTCAGACCGGGTTGTAAGCCAGTCTGGCTGCACGAATGTGTGTATCTGTTGTATACATAATCCGCTTACGTTGATATTTCT